>NC_141074.1:19484223-19501723 GCF_041138505.1 Cibotium barometz
GGAGTGCTTGATAGAAAGAAAGAGAAGGAAAAGATATACATGAAGAGGGAGATAGAGAGACAAAGAGGGAAGGAGGGAGGGAGAGAAACAAATTTATTTGAAAAAATAGCAAGGACAAAGGAAATAGCAAAAAGGCCATTAAAAGCTAAGTATTATAGGAGATATTATAAGAAGGCTATTATAAGCTAAGTATTCTAAGATATATTACAAGAAGGCTATTAAAAGCTAAGTATTCTAAGAGATATTAAAGATGGTTAAAAAATGTTTAGAGTTTTGTATGGCTCCTTTAAATAATTCCTTCTTAATTATGCCTTTTAGGAAACAACATATGGTTTTCTTATTGGATGGTCTAGAGGAAGCTTTCTTTGGCTGCTTATGCTCATGGGACTATTGTGTAATGGATAAAGATCAACGAGTTTTAGGAATATATTTTTCATACTCTATCTAATCACAAAATTTAAATGAGACTTTTAGAATTTAAACTTTAAAAAACAAAGCATTATTCTTTAGATCGTTTCTTAAGGGACCATTTTGTTTGGTGTGAAAGTATTCCTAAGAGAGACCCTCATTTTTTTAATGGTATTTGAGCATAGTGACAATGATGATATTCTTAAGGGACTATTTCATTGGTGTGAAAGTATTCCTAAGAGAGGCCCTCATTTTTTTAATGGTGTTTGAGCATAGTGATAATGATGATTATTCATGAGCTTGGACATTGACATAGTCATAGATGTGAGAGCTTGGACACTGACATGTCCCAAAAACCCTTTTGTTTTGGCAAAAGGATCCTTGGTGACATGATGATGGTTAAAATAAAAAGGCATATAGCTCCACCACTAACAAACTACAAAGGTGTGTAAAGACTCATGGGGCATCGATGATACTACTTAACCATTGTACAAGTTGTTTATTATTTTTTAGTGGACTCAGATGAATGCTAATGGGCATATACCAAACTAAAGAAAGCATTAGTAAATGCACATATTCTAAGAGCACCACAATGGGATGTAGTATTTCATGTCCATATTGATGCTTCAACCATTGCTATTGGATGTGTGCTAGTGCAACAAAGGCAAAAGAACTTGGACTTCCTTTTAAGATTGCTAGTTGATAGTTAAACTGATAGTTAGACAATAATAAATACAACTTTACAACCAATAAAAGAGAAGGGTTGTCCATGGTCTAAAAAGTGAAGCAATATCAACAATACCTATTTGCCACCAAGTTCATATATTTTTTTCCACCTACCTGGTGAACAAGCCTTGGGCCACAAGGCATATGGTTCTTATGAAATTTGGCTTCTCACAATCACTATAAGTAAAGGTTTACACATATGTACATGTAGACCATTTTTTCAACAGTACCCAATGAAGAACTTGGCCCCTAGGGGTGGAAGATACCTCCAAATGCTCCATTGTTCAGTCTTGACCTTCTTGTACATGAATGCAAAGAGATTACCCACCTATCCCCAACAAACTCCCACAAGACCTATCTATTAATAAAGATAGAGAAAAATACCTTATTAAAAAGCATATGCCCTATCAATTGATAGTATGAATGCTCTATAAGAGACGCCAACGAATTTATTGGAATTATTAAGTAAGCTCATTTTGAAATAGCTAGAGACACTTTATAGCATACGCCTGCAAGGACCTTTGAATAAGCTTATGGTGGTCTATACTCTTTAGAGATGCTACTACTACATAGAGTTTTTGAAACAATGTGATGAATGCCAAAGGTTTTCCATGCTCTAAGGAAAGGATAAAATAACATTAACCAATAATTCTCTCCAACCTTTTTACAAATAGGGCATGGACTTCATTGGTCCTATTGGTTGAGCTACTAAAAAATTAAAGGCATGCTACATCATAGCCATCATTGATTATTATACAAAGTGGGCAAAGGCCAAAGCTACGTGTCATCTCTCATAGGCTTTGGGGAGGAATACCAATACTTTCACACAGTGGTCATCATAGAAGCCCCACCACTCATGATTTAAGAATCATGATGTGCTGTAACATCTCACTGCACAATGGCAAAAACAAACAACTTTATTTCTACATAGAAGCCCCAACTACTATTGATTATTCAAGAATCATCATGTGTGTAACATTAGTTTTCTCATTGCACACTTCTTTAATTGCAATAAATAACTATATTTTTGCAGCATGGTTGGGTTCTTCCTTGGTCTTTTGAGTTCCATTCTTGGCATTTGTTTGTTTTTTCATGTATTCTTTGTGCCCTTTATAGTAAACGCATTCAACCTTTTTCTTTTGATTTGAAGAGTTAGAATCTGTATCCTTATTTTTTGTGTTCTCTGAATCCTTATCTCTCCTCATGCTGAAGTAATGAGCTGTGAACTCCTCAAATGTGAGAGGAGTAGGCCTTACACCAACATTCAAAGATGTAACAAAAACTATCATACTTTGGTGGTAATACCCTTAGACAGAGATGATAGGAGACAATAAAGATCTGGGGAGAACACACTCATGTCAATTGTAGCCATATCATTAAAGAGATATTTGATTTAAGTGAGAAACTATCATACTTTAGTGGTAATGCCCTTAGATAGAGATGATAGAGATATGGGGAGAACACACTCATGTCGATTGTAGCCATCTTGTCAAAGAGATATTTGATTCAAGTGAGAAACACCTCCACCACTTCACCTTCATTCATCTTTGATTCTAGTGAGAAACACCTCCACCACTTCTTCTCTTATTAAAGCTAATTTTTGAGATTCTGAATCCTTAAGAGATTTGTGGTCTCATACTAGCTCTAGAATAAAAGCTCTAGAATAAAGCATATGCTTCTATAACTATGGAGACATGTTGAACCATGGTTAGCATGCTATCTTCCTAGTGATGGTGCAAAGTGCATTTAAATCCTTTGTCTCCAAGCTTGGACAATGGTCAACTACAAGTGGTAGATGATTATAGTGCACCCACATTGTGGGGAGCTGCATCATGACTACAATGGTCAACTACAAGTGGTAGATGATTATAGTGCGCCCACATTGCGGGGAGTTGCATCATGACTCAAAGGCAAGACCTAATGACACATGATTTGGCAAGGTTAAGGTGAGCACTTGACCTGAATACATGGCAAGAATTAAAGTGATGTGGCAATGTGCATGTCTATGGTGATTCCCTTTCTCATATGGTAATATTTAGGTTGATATATCTATAATTGCATATGTGGCACTCCAAATGATGCTTACATACATGGTAATGTTTTTAATTGGGTGTCCCATGAGGTGCAGATTTGATAATCTTTTGATTATATGGCATGTTTTTTCTATAGACCTCTTGGTGTATATGTAGCAGCATATGAAGATATGTCAATGCTTACCTATGTGGCCATGTAATGGTTGTTGGCCTTGTTTGGTGCATATGTGACAACGTATGAAGATATGGAAATGCTTACCTATGTGGCTATGTATAGTTGTTGGTGAGTGGCCGATGTGACATCAAGCAAAGGTGAAGGAAATGTGGTGTAATGGGTTATATGCTACACATTGAGGAGGGAGAGGCCATGGAAGATGAAGCAAGTGGAACAGAAGTGTTCATGAAGGGAAATCAGCAACACTGGCTCTTGGCTCTTCATGAGTGTAAGAGGGAGAGAGAGAGAGAGACATGATGGTGGAGAGGAGTGATGATAGGTGTAGCTTGTCATGAGTCTACAAAGATGTGATGTGATGGTTGCCTGTGGTGGCCACACCACCATCCCATGATGGAGAGAAGTGATGATGGGTGTAGCCTTTCATGAGTCTACAAATATGGGATGTGATGGTTACCTATGGACACTATCCCTCCTCCTTCCCTCCTTGTTGTTATGGCTACCTTATCTAAAGGGACTTGCCAGCCCCATGAGCCTTAGAACTGTGTATGGAGATGGTTGTGGAGGTATAGGCCATGGGTTAGATAATGAACTAAAGTAAACACTTAATAAGAAGCTATTAATTTCTCTATTATGGATCAATTATGGTGTATAATTAAGGCTAGATTATTATGTGCTAGATAGAGCACCTTATTAGGACTCGATTAGGTGCTACATTAAGGATGGAAGTAGCATCTTATTGGGAATAATTAAGGCATTGATTAAGATTCAATTAGGGTTTCTATTAGGACTTGAGTAAAGTGTTGGAAACCATGAAGAAATGAAGGTATGAAGCTGGCAACTTAAAAGAGAGGTGAGATGGGAGTGAGTTCAATCTATATTATTATGAGGTGATGAGGCTGTGCATAGTTGACAAGAACTAAGGATAAAAACAAGGATGAGGTCAAGACATAGATTGTGGATGGCCCTATACTACACTCTTTCATGTGGAGTAGTGTGATCTCTTGAATTGAGTGTCCCTGTATGTGATTTGCTAGAGAATCCTAAAAGGAGATAGACTCTTAAGGCTTCTATTGTCTATAGGTTGAAAGGGCATGCACAATGCACCCAAAAGGGCAATTAAAGCCTTTTCTTGGGTTATGAGTTATGGGCAACCATATCCCAAGGGTGGAGGGAAGGGAGATATTGGCCATGTAGGGGATGGATTTAGAGATTACATGATTAGGAGGAGGGGCATTGAAGGGTTGCTATGAAAGTTTATGCCAATTTTGAAAGTTACTAATCCAAGATTTAAAATAAATCAAATGATTGGGCTTGAAAGAGATGCCTAGTTAAGCCTTGAAAGCATGTCCATTCCAACCTATTCATAATTTCTCCTTAGCTTTAAGAGAAAGATTCATTGGCCCTAAAATATATATGCCTCCTTAGGTATAATACTTGGGTTTCTTAATGGAGTGGGGATTAGTATCCTTGTGGTTCAACTAATGGGTTGGCCTTATGATATGGTTTTTCTTAGGATAAGTTGAAGTTAACGCCCATGTATATTGTGGACCATATGTTGCTACTTAATTTGGGTTTGATTTGGTGCCTTGTATTTCAAGCTTGTTGACATGACGGGCATATAATAGAGTGGCTTTGAAGGATTTATATCCTTGGAGTTTTGTGGGGTCATCTAATAAGCTTACCTAAGGCCCTTTGAAGCTTTGATTGACCTATGTAATGAGTCTACTTATAGGTTGTTTAGCCTTGTATATGGAATGATGGTTTAATTTTGTGCTTGTGATGGCTGCCTTATCCGAAGGGGCTGGCCCCATGAGCTTTAGAAATGTGTATGGAGCTAGTTGTGGAGGAGTAGGCCATGTACTAGATCATGAACTAAATCAAGAGATTAATGCAGAGCTACTAATTTCTTGATTATGGCTCAATTATGGTGTTTAATCAAGGCTAGATTATTATGTGCTAAATTATGATGGCCTCACTACTAGAGGTTTAGGGCATACCGACGCTAGAACACCGACGCAAATGTAGAGGGTCGGTATGTACATCCTAAACTTGGAGGCAAAGAGTCGGGCGGGTAATTTTTAAAAGTGCGTATACCGACGCGTATACCGATGCATATTCCGACGCATATTTTGGCGGATATTCCGACGCAGATACCGACGAATATTTCGATGAATATTTTGACGCAGATACCGACGCCCGTAACTTTTTTACAGCCGAGAACCTACTATTCTCTGTTTTGCAAGGCGTCGACGAATGTCCAGACAAGGTATGCGTGCATCTCCCTCAAGCGTTCACCTTCTTCCATTCGACCCACTCTTGATGTGTGTGTGTGTGTGTGTGTGTGTGTGTGTGTGGAGAGAATTAGTGAAGTGTGTGTGTAGATCTCCCTCTCTCTCCTTGGGCGTTTTGCATCTCCCCATCTCCTCATCTTCTTGTGTGTGTGTGTGTGTGTGTGTGTGTGTGTGTGTGTGGAGAGATTAGGGTAAATGTGTGATGTGTGTGTATATCTCCTTCCCCTCTCTCCATCCTTCTTCTTACCTTCTTAATTATGTTTGGAGAGAGGATTTGTATGTGTGTGTTGTGAGAGATGTAGAGAGTGAGAAAGCTTGTGTATGTGCATCTATTACTAATGTATGCAATGTGTGTGTAGGTTTGTTCCTCCCACGTGTGTCCTAGCTTGCAGATCTGCTTCGAACACGCACTATCCAATCCACATTTGAGAGGTAAGCACATTACCAATTATGTTGTTTTATTACTTCTCTTTTTGTTATGTTTTAATTTGTTCTCAATTTGTAATTATTAATTGAAATTGAGTATGCAAGCTTGTTGTTTTATGCACATATATGCTAATATTAGCATATATGTGAGTGCATAAGAAATTAATGTATGTGCTTATTTGTCTTTACACACACACTTTGCAAGAGAGAGAGAGAGAGAGAGAGAGAGAGAGAGAGAGAGAGATTTTCTTTTTGGCGCATACCCAAGGCGTTTCGGTCTCTTTTTCGACTTGAAATCTTATGTCTAAGACATGTATGTCAACGCTATGTCTATATGTATATACTCTAATGTATATGCCTAAAGCACATATCCATAAGCTAATGTATATGCCTAAACATCGCTAATGTATACTTGATCTCCCTCAACGGCTAGGGAAAAGAAGCCCGTTTGACGCTTTAAATGTTATTTTTAAAATCTCCCTCAACGGTTAGGGAAAAGAAGCCCGTTTGACGCTTTAAATGTTATTTTTAAAATCTCCCTCAACGACTGGGGAAAAGAAGCCCGTTTGACGCTTTAAATGTTATTTTTAAAATCTCCCTCAACGGCTGGGGAAAAGAAGCTCCCTGTTTTATGGTTTACATAATGCTTAATGATTTGTGTAATGGGTAATGATTTGCATTTAATGAGCTACATATACATGTTATCCTGCTAGATGGAGCCTCTCAATCTTGAAGAGAGAATAGCGTGTCCATGCATGCGATGTAAGTACCAAATATTTCAAAAACGAAGGATTTGCAACTAGCATATTCATGACGCTGGCATATTTCCAATGGACCGCTTACAAAATTTACGGTTTCAATCGTACAACCAAGCAAGTGTGCAACCACATCTTGATAACATTGCGCCTATGAATTCTCGTCCCCAACAAAGGATGAGAATATCGAAGGAGGGAGTGACAGATGGAGCTCAATTAATAGCACCCGAGGGAATGGAAGAAGGTCCAATGGAGGAAATGTTGGATGCCTTTCTCGAGCAACAAGAAGGTGTCTTCGAGGAGCATGAACATGAAGATCATCAACCTTTGGATGGTCTAATACAAGTGTCACTGAACTCTTCAAGTAAGGGATTTATGGAGATTACACCTAATGTTGGAATGATAAATTTTCAACTTGTATTTGACTAAATCTTAATAGTAACGATTAGATATTGCCATACTTGCAGGCTTTTGAAAGACCATTGTTTACCATTGTTAATGTTTACCGTCATAATCACTAGTGCAGGTGCAAAAAGTGATATGGTTTACCATTGTTGTTTATCATTGTTAATGTTTGTCATATGGTTCTTTCATTGTTTACCATGTAATTTTCATTTCGCACAAGTTTGTCATATGGTTTTTTGTCCAACAGGCCATGGGTGATGACTCACCGCCGCTCAACTACAATCCTGGTTTCTCCTTTAACCCTACACCTCAGGGCATGAGTCCCAAGCAGTTATATGGTTTTTTCTCGTCCATGACTCCAGAGCAGAGAGCCATGGCTCAGACTTATTGGGGTGGAGCAGGGACATCTGCCTCACCATCTGGCTTCACGACGGCAGTTACCACACCTATAGGTACGACAGCAGTTCCCACACCTCATACCACACAGCCTTCCACTCCTCTTACAGCTTGATCTACCACCTCTTCACATAGACGTCGCTCACGTAGTAGGTCTTCAGGAGGGAGGTTGTTGTGGTGGTAGTGCCACAGATGCTGTGACACCACCACCACGTGAGCGTCATCCTTCGCTCTCATCTGTTGATAGCACACCCATGGGTTCACCTTCCACTCCTTGGGGTGCACATGACCGTGACAACAACAAGATATACACAATTAGGGATGGGGCACCTATATTGAATAGTGCAGGGAAGGCAATGAAGACACGAATGACACGAATTCGACAATTGTGCACTATACAGTTTCACAACTCTGTTATGACTTTATGGGATCAGCCAACAAGATAAGGAGAAGAAAAATTACATAAATACAAAGATAAAGCAAGAGTTTCAGCCATCTGACCCTATGAATCTTGTCTCTAATGAGTGGATACAATATACAGCTCACATTTTGATGGGGCATCGTAGGTCAGAGGCGAGGGATGCATTTAGAGAGGGGAAAGAGAAACCTGTTTGGCTAGATGATAGGGAGTGGGAAGCCATAGCTCAGAAGCTCACAGAGACACCAGAGATGTTTCAACAACAAAGAGAGGCGGCAAGGAGGATGAGACTCCAAACAATAGGGGCTTCTCATCTTGGGAGTGGTGGTTACGAAACCATGCACCATGAATTCGTAAGTATTTGTAGCAATTTTGTTTATCTAAATGTATGTATGTGGGCTAAATGTTGATTTCTAAAAGTTGTAATTGTTAATCGTTTATGTAGGAGTTGGCCATGAATCGCCCACCAAGTAGGCGAGAAGAGAAGTATGCTCATAAATATGGCCTTGTGGCCTTATTTGAGATGCTTGAAACAGAAGGAGAGACCATCAATTGGGAGGCATTACCATAATGTAAGTCCTCTAAACTATTAGAGGGCGAGAAGAGAAGTACGCTTGAAGCAGAAGGAGAGACCATCAATTGGGAGGCATTACCATAATGTAAGTCCTCTAAACTATTAGTATATGATCAAAATATTCATGAGTAATGTTTCTTGTTTATCTGAAAAATACAAAAACAAACACGGTTATCTTTTGTGCTCTATTTTGGACAGAATGGTGTTGTCTGTGCTGTTGTCCTGTTGACTGCAGGCAGCAGAGCAGGCAACACCATTCTGTCCAAAAAAAATTACTTCTATGGTCGTCGGTATATCCGCCAGTATAAGCGCCGGTATATCCACCGGTATGCGTGCTGGTATATGCACCGATATAAGCGTCGGTATATATCTATCGGTATGAGCACCGATATGCGTGCTTGTGTAAGCGCCGGTATATGCGCCGATATGCATGCTGGTATGAGGGCCGGTATGCCTGCTGGTATGAGTGCCGATATGTGTGCTGGTATGCGCACCGGTATGAGTGCCGGGTATTACCGACGCGAATACCGATGTGGTTCCGGCGCGCAGATACCGGGGTTTATACCGATGACGGGGCTTTTTTAGACCTCGTTTAATGACGTCGATATAAGCGCCGGTAGTATTAGGCTATCATGTAGTAGTGCCTCCTTATCTGAAGAGGCTAGACCCATGAGCTTTAGAAATGTGTAAGGGGCTAGTTGTGGAGGTATAGGCCATGTGTTAGACCATGAACTAAATTAAGAGCTTAATGTAGAGCTACTAATTTCTAGAAATATGTATGGAGCTAGATGTGGAGGTGTAGGTCATGGGCTAGATCATGAACTAAATCCAGCACTTAATAAGAAGCTACTAATTTTTTAATTATGGCTCAATTATGGTGTTAATTATGGCTCAATTATTATTATGTTCTATATTGAGCGCCTCATTAGGGCTTGATTAGGTGATTCATTAAGCATGGATTTGGTAGCTTATTGGGATTGGTTAAGGTATTGATTAAGCTTCAATTAGGGTTTCTATTAGGCCTTGTTTAAATTATTAAAAATCATCAAGAAATGAAGATATAAGGCTAGCAACTTAAAAGAGAGGTGAGAAGGAAGTGGTTTTAATTTAGATTATGAGGTGAGATGGAAGTGGTTTTAATTCAGATTATGAGGTGATGAGGATAGGATGAAATCAATAGTTGCAAAGCACTAAGGAGAACAACAAGGATGAGGTCAAGACATAGATTTTCTATGGCCCTATACTACTCCACTCAATCGTGTGGAGCATGTTATCTCAAATTAAGTGGTCATGCATGTGATTTGCTGGAGATGAATCCACGAGCATGCCCAAATTCACCTTATAAGAATGTGCAATTTATAACCTCATGGTAGTCATCCACAAGACAATAAACCATGAACTCCATCATGCATAGTATGGACTGGATACTACGACATTCCCACTACCGTCATCAGTGCCCAATAGTGGGTGTAGAACTTGGTATCAATATATGCTCTGGCACACACACCTCCCACGCACACACACACACACACACACACACACATAAGACCATACATTCATACAAAGGTCGGTGTACTGAGTTTCTATCAGAGCTCCGGAGATACAGGGTAGACTCAGCCATAATGAAGCCTAGCACTAAGGATCATAACAAATAGAAAGAATTACTACAACAAAAAGGTAGTTGATAGGGCATATGCACCACTAAAGATAGAAAGAATTAACACAATATCAATTGGCTGCAACTTGGACGAAAACTTCACTCTGTGAAAATCGCATGCCCACTAATACAGCATAAAGATATACGTAGATGAATCCAAGAACATGCCCAAATTCACCTTGTAAGAATGTGCAATTTATAACCTCATGGTAGTCATCCACAAGACAATAAACCATCAACTCCATCATGCATAGTATGGACTAGATACTCGACATCCCCACTAAAGTTGATACCCTAACTCTCAAAAGGCCACTGGACACTTTGATCAAGCAGCATGCAACTTGTTTCGTTTCTTGTTGGCCAAGTGTATGTAGTTCGATGAGAGTTTAACCAACATAAAGGGATCTAGATTCCTTACTAATAAGGATATGGGCTCCATCGATAGATAGGAAAAGTAAGCCATAGTAGTAGATGATAAATTTATGAAGGTGGACAAATGTTGCCAAGTGGATAAATGTTATATCCATGAATTGAGATATAGGGTTTAATCTTCAACTTAAAACACAATCATTGGAGAAAATTTGTACTTAAGGCAACCTTGAAGGTTACACAATCAATGTGGAGAAAATTTCTAATTAAGGCAACCTTGAATGTTAAAGCAATCAATGTGGAGAAAATTACTGATTAAAAGGCAATCTTTGTTGATTGAGAGGTATAATGTGTGCCTTGGTAAGTTGTTGAGAGAAAACTTCAAGCATGGTTTATTAAATTACAATAATGTAATCATGCCTTATTACATGTTTAACAACTAGTAATCCTTGTTTGGATTCAAAATTTAGTGGCAATTAACGGCTAGCGGGCGTCCACAGAGTCCTGCGTTACCCAAGAAATCAGAGGCCGGGAAGCTTTGAAGACTTGGTGGGATCTGCCCAGCAAAGGCATTGTTGGAAACATCAAGGATTTGCAAGCCTTTGATCTTGCCTAAGCTTGATGGCAAGCTACCCGAGAGCCTATTGCTGGCCACATCAAAGACATGAAGGCCTGTGAGAGAGCCTATATTTGCAGACAGAGGCCCTGCTAGGGCATTGTGGGAGAGATCAATGGCTGTTGTTGTAGACAGTGTTAGAGAGAAGGACACATCAAAATCAATCGCTCCAAAAATTAACCCATCTTGATAATATGGCCCCCCTTTGATAGGCTTGAGGTCAGCTCCAGTTGAGTTGATGATGGACTGCAGTCCGCCCAAGTTGTTGAATGCTAAAGCCCCGCTCAGACTGTTCCTAGAAAGGTCCAGAACTTGCAAAGAGGGCAAGCTCGTGAAGAGGAAAGAGGGTACTGCGCCTGTGAATCTGTTTCTTGCCAGGCTCAACACCCTCAGTTGGGTCCAAGAGCTCAAATCTGGGATTGAGCCTGTGATCCCATTGCCACTTATGTCAAATACAGTGAATTTTCCTCCACAATCTTGTATCCAAGAGGCACCATCCAGCGCACCTACAAGAAAAATGCATGATTGTGCCTATCAGATTATACAGATTAGATTAATTATCATATAATCACATTGATTATCTTCATATGATTCGTTTTCCTACTTAATTGAGGGGAAAAAACAGCATGGGAGCCTTCTGGTTGGCAATGCAATGAGCACCTGTAAACTTGTTGTCGTTCAATGCCACAAAGTTGAGGCTGGTTGCGCCTGGTTGGCAAGCCGGACTGAAGTTCGGAATTGGGCCACTGAATTGATTATGGCCCAATTTCACCTTTTGAAGGTAGACAGAGTAATTGAAAAGGCGTTGGGGTATGGTCCCTGAGAGCTGGTTGAAGGACAAATCAATCAAAGAGAGAAAAGGGGTGATGTCCGGGAAGATGTCCGGGATTGTGCCGCTCAAGTTGTTGTGTGAAAGGTCCAGAGAATCAAAGAAACCGGAGGCGAAGATTTGGTCCGGGAGGGGGCCGGACAGGAGGTTGTGTGAAAGCACCAAGTTGTTGAAAAAGCCGGAGCCGGAAGTGAAGTTGGCGGGGATTTCTCCCGTGAACTGATTAAAGCTGAAGTCAAGGGTGTTGAGGCCTCTGATGTTGGCATATGCGTCTGGTATGGTGCCCGTCAAGAGATTTCGGGAGACGTTGTAGTAGCTCACAGAAAGAGAGCTTGGCTCTAGTATTGGGGGCAGCGGCGACACGAACTTGTTGTTGGCCAGATTCACGAAGAAAATGGCCGGCAAATCAAAGATCCATGCAGGTACTGTGCCTGCCTCATCCCACGATGAGAAACATATTAGTGCTAATCAGTGCTAATCCCGGTTCTTATTCTCCTACTATGACACCATCACCCTAGTGTAGAATCACCTCCACTTTGATTCTAACATCACTTCATCTAGATCTAACAAGTGCAAAATCATCACACACTTTCATTCTAGCATCACTTCTTGTAGATCTAAGATCACTTTGTTGATGCTAATTTGAGAGATTAATAAAAAGTAGCAGTACACTATGATCAAAAAGTGAGTGAATTCATACATACCTGAAAACTCATTAGAATCTAGATATATGTGTTGCAAGTGGGAGTTCACATCTGACGGAAGATGGCCAGAAGGTAGAGTCGTTAGGTGGTTGTTCGATAGAGCTATCTCAGTAAGGTTCCATAGGGATGGTGGAAAAGCTCCTGTGAGCTCATTATTCCCAAGGTTAAGGGAACCAAAAAGCAGTGCGTTTCCAAGATCTGAGGGGATTGAGCCCGTGAGTTGGTTGCTTGAAAGATCCAAGGTCGAAAGCGAGAGACTTGAAAAGGAGGATGGGATTTGGCCTGCATAAATCAATGACATCAACATCTAGTCAACATTAGAAAGGAAGCACCAACACTTGATCAAGATGAAGCATATTGAAATAATTTAAACAACATCAACTTAGCATTAAAAAGGAAACACTTGAGCTAATCAACATCAAGTTTGCATCAAAGTTAGCATATTGAAATAAGGTAAACAACATCAGCTTTGCATTAAAAAGAAATGCATGAGCTAATCCACATCAACAAGTTTGCATCATGTAAGGCTTTTATTGTGTAGTGAAATGAGATCAATATCTAGTTAGCATGAAATACCCCGGATAACATGAGTCTCTACACTACTCTCTAAGCGCTTGTAAAAAAATAAATTAAAATGAAGATCTCTTTTATGTACTACCCTAATGGTCACATAGAACCCACATTAATTATATCAAAGCTTACCAGAAAGGCGATTTTGAGAGACATTGATGGTCTTCAGTTTGCTTTTAGGTCGTGCTAAAGATGAAGGGATTACTCCTTCAAGTTGATTAGATGCGAGATCAAGAGTGATTAGTTCTTTGAGTGCTCCAAGTGACGTCGGGATGCTGCCTGTGAAAGCATTGTTATCAAGAGTGATCTCTCTCAATTTGTTGCTGATGAGCCCAAGAGAGGCAGGGAGAGGGCCAGTGATGGAGGTGCCCCGGATTCGCAGAATTTTGAGAGCTTTTCCGCCGATTCCAACGGGAAAGCTGCCAGAAAGTCCCTTGGTGATGCCCACTGGGTTGCCGGAATCGTCCTCTCCGGTACCCAGCCGCACTTCTTGCAGGTTGGCGAGATTTCCTAAGCTCGCCGGGATGACACCGGAAAAGCTATTACCTTGTAAGTGTAGAAACTGGAGCTGCTTCAAATTGCCCATGGAGCTCGGAATCACTCCCACCATCAGATTGTTGGACAAACGTAGAGACTCTAAATTAATCAGCTCTCCGATCTCCACAGGAATGCTTCCTGCATTTTTTATCATACCACAAGCTTAATTATTCGACATCAAACTTAATGCTCTAATATACACAGAATCTCCACACGACTTCCTTATTAGAGGAAGTGTTAACACTAAATTTGTAACTTAGTAATCACCACTTTCTTTAAAAATGTACTTTGGGGGCAGCTAGCGTGTTTAGAGGAAGTATTAACACCAAAATTTTTACTTAATAATCACCACTTTCTTTAAACATGTACTTTGGATATAATTGTATCTGTTGGGGAGGGTGTTGTCAAATGTTGTAATTTGATGCTCATAATAATAATTGAGGACTTGTAATATGTTCTCTATGAAAAAAAACTCAACTCTAGAAATAAAAATAATATATGTAATTGAGGACTTGCAATATGTTCTCTATATAAAAAAACTTAACTCTAGAAATAATAATAATAATATATGTAATTGAGTTGTTGTAATATGTTCTATGTTAAAAAAACACAAATCTAGAAATAATTAATAATATATGTAATTGAGTTGTTGTAATATGTTCTCTATTAAAAAAACATAACTCTAGAAATAATTATTATCAAGGATTTGAACCTGAAGATATTGTTGTCAAAATTTACATTATAAAATCTATTTCACTAAGTGTCATTTGGATAAAACTAAAGCAAAGAATGAAAAAGCTTGAACACAATAGTGCCACTTTTTAAAGAAAAAGTAAAAACTTTTTGTAATGCAACTTTTCTGCGGAAAAGACATCTTCATCATCTTAAGCACTCTACTTTTAGGTTGCTTGAAAGTTGAAAGAATAAGATTTTCCTTTTTTATATAATTATTCTAATCATTTCATTTCAAACTTTGGACCAAGTTGAAGTAAGAGATAAATATCTTACATAAACGTGCATACGCACGTACATTTATGTGTGAATCAATGAGCTTAATTTAATGTTAAAAAAGGATTAAGAAATTAAAATTAAGCAACTTTAGGAGTTATAGGTATGGAGATTAAGTGATTAAGCAAGATTAGCTTACCGATTAACTGATTGTTAGAAAGTTCAATGTCCGTTAATTGAACTAGGGATCCAAAGCATGCGTCAATGCTGCCAGTTAAAGCTCCCGGCAATGATAAACTATTTGCGGCACCAAAAGTTCGAAGGTTTTGCAGCTTGCACAGACTTGGGGGAATAGTTCCGTTAATCTCCCAATTCAACGACAGATTCAGGTTCTGCAGTGTGCTGATCTCCGACCATTCAGCTGGAATCTGCCCACCAAATCTGTTATCGACCAACGACAGAGTCGTCAGCTTCCGGAGCGACTTCAGCTCTGCCGGTAGTTCTAGTGTCGGGAAATCGTTGCTGTTCAGCAGATTCTGAAGGATGAGAACCTCCAACTCCTGCAAAAGGCGACAAAAACTCAAGATTTACAACGAATTTCGTCGGAACCTTCAGCTGCCGAGTAATCTCTGCGAGGAGGCTTTCTTACCGTGAGATTTGGAAGTGTAGATCCGATGAGGTTTGGCTTTTGCACCACAATGCCAGAGGCTGTGACGGAGAGGTGGGTCACACGTCCGGCGGAGTTGCATGTGACGCCGTGCCAGCTGCAGCAGGATTTGGATGTAGACCAAGTGCTGAGGGTCTTTTTGTTCTTTTGGATGTCGGAGACGCCCGCTTTGAAGGCCAAGAGGGCGTTTCTGTCGGATGGGAAGCATGACGGCGAAGCTCCGGCGACGGGGAGGACGACGGAGGCCAAGATGAAAGAGACAATGAGAAAGGGAACATTCGCCATTGGATTCGTAAGCGAGAATGGACGCTCACCTGAACGTCATTTATAGGGCTGGGTCACCCTTCAAAAGGTCTCTATAGTCCATCCTTTTGACCGCAAATCCGTGTCTATCCATGTCTCACATTTCCACATATCTCACCTATGTAGATAACACCACATATCTCACCTATGTAGATAACACCACAAGTGGCCACACTGCACACCATAGGTGCTGTTCACACGTGGGGGAAATGTGCACAATGTCCCCGACCCGCCTAGCCTTGAATCAAGGCCCCACGCCTACTCAGTCTGTTCAAAATGTGGCCATTGGCTTGCACCAGACCACCAGTGGCCTGATCTCCAATCACTAGTAGAAGGAATCAAGGGGAGGCCCTTGCGCCCATGCTAGTGGGCAAGGAGGCAACACAGTGAGCACAACGTAGCGAAAGGAGTTGTGGCTATCTACATACTAGCCCTTGTGCATCCAATTGCAGGAGTTCTACATAGTTAACTGACTAACTAGTGTATTGAAGATGTTAACTCATTCATAAAGGATACATTGCAAAATTAACATTCTCATCCCTATATCTTGCAATTAACTATTGCATTGTGAATGGATGGATACACCTCAAAAATCATCAATTCGTATTCTTTCATCATGGTGCATAGCCATGCCACCATCCATCATGTTCAAGTTATCATGTATAGCAAGAGTAACATTTTGTTTTAGCTAGATATCAAATTCTAGAGTGCTTGTCCTTTTATATATAGTTAACAAAAGATCATGGTACTTCACTTTTGATGCAAGAAACAATAGGTACTTCTTGCAAAACAGTAAATAAAGCCTACATTCATTATGCCCATGGTATGTACAAGAAGACTTTTTGTGTGCATACTACTAGACTAGTACTAGTATTTGGAGTCTCTAAAAGCACGTCTCCTCGTAAAATTTAGATAAAAGGAATTATAAATCAAGTTTTCTTTGCCTTGATTCAACATATCAAGAATAAGCCATATTTTTTATTACTACTAATGGACAAAGCTCGAGGCAAAGCTATAAATCTCTCTCTCTCTCTCTCTCTCTCTCTCTCTCTCTCTCTCACACACACACACACACACACACACGCACACACGCACATCAATATACCCATTATATAAAAGCATAAACAAAATCATCAATATGATAAAAGCCCATCAATATTTAAGATTTTATCTCACACCACCACATCCCTTATTATTGAGCTCTCTTTGTGTATTTTTATCTAGAAAGTTCCCAAGGCATCCTCCTCCTTGATAAGTGGGCATCAATAAAAAAGCCTAGATTTACTAGACATGGTAATCCTCTCTTTTCCTTCTAATTTCATATGGTTCTACACACACACACACATGCATGCATGCATGTGCGTGTGCACGCATGCAGGCACACACACATACACACATCAATGCGTGCACACACACCACACACACACACAATCGCACTTACATGCATACATCACAAAAAGTGCCTGCATGTGCATGTATACATGCACAAGTTCACACACACATGCACATAACATAAACACAGGCGCACACCCTCAACACTAGATCCATAATCATCTTCACAATTCAACACAAAAATGGTCTAAGCTTGAGTATTATAGCATGCACATTCATCTTGAATATTGGACCATGTACGCACAAGAACATGGCCACACTCAACCACACATTTGCATACCCATGTCAGCATAGCAACAAC
>NC_141074.1:19506723-19836723 GCF_041138505.1 Cibotium barometz
ATGTCATTATTTTATTCGTTGCATGCAGATTGACCGTTTGACACAAATATCAAAGCACTCCACATGTCACGCTGTGATTGAATGTCATATGGTCACATTTAAATATCACGTTCGGACTTAAATAGCACGGCCCAATAAACTATTCTCACACAAACTCATGGAACTGGAGAGTTCTTTGCCCCAAATTTCTCTAAGGTTTCTTGAAAAGTCCAGATTTTGACACAGTTAGAGTTTCTACACCCCAGTTGCGCGAGAATCTAGCTGTCACTTGCTTTCGAGAAGAAACAACGATTTAAATTGCACTTTGAGTATAGTTATTTTAGCTGTTAGAATGGAGGAAAAGTGCGACAAATTGGAAACAGACATCAATCAAAATATATATTCCAAAGCAGGTAGGTGTATTACGCTTTTTCACGTACCTTCTTTAAAGAAATTATTTTAAAATCTTTAGATGCTTTTAGATCTCAAGGAATCCCTGCATTCAGTAGCCATATGACGCGAATAGGCTAATCCTGGATATTTCAAGACAAAATACCTCGTCATTTTGCTTCCCAAAACAAATTCGGTTTCGATAGCCAAAAGACACGATATTCTGTTTTGAAATCCCTTACTTTTTCGTTTTCGCGTCAAATGGCTACATACACAAATACACACACAAACACACACACACACACACACACACACACATACATATATAGATATCCTTAAGTATATACAGCAAATATATATATATATATACATATACATATATATACATGTGTGTATATATATGTATACACATATGTATATATATGTATATATATGTATATGTATATGTATATGTATATATATGTATATATATACATATATATACATATACATATACATATATATATAAATATACATGTATATACACATATATACATATGTGTATACATATATATACACACATGTATATATATATATATATATATATATATATATATATTTGCTGTATATACTTAAGGATATCTATATATGTATGTGTGTGTGTGTGTATATATATATATGTGTGTGTGTGTGTGTGTGTATATATATATAAGTGTGTGTGTGTGTGTGTGTGTGCATGTCTATATGTTTTTATATGTGTAGATATATTTTTCTGTGTTTATGTCTTTATATTGGTATATCTATGTAATTGTAAATTTGTATATATGTATAGATCATTGCCTCTACGAGATTTTGCATGTGCACGTAAACTATATTCAAGTTTGATTTTGATAGTCAAAAGACGCGATATTCTGATTTCAAAGCTCTCATTTTTGTATCTTCGCATCAAATGGCTACTCTCTCTCTCTCTCTCTCTCTCTCTCTCTCTCTCTCTCTCTCTCTCTCTCTCTCTCTCTCTCTCTCTCTCTCTCTCTCTCTCTCTCTCTCTCTCTCTCTCTCTCTCTCTCTCACACACACACACACACACACACGCACGCACGCACACACACATAGATCGACACATAGCTATTTTGCAATCTGTTTTTAAAAATTAATCATATATCTGTTTCTTATAATGTAGGGTCGAGGGGATTTAAAAGAAAGTCCTCTAAAATGGATGCATAGTATAGCCTTAGAGGACGGAAAGATGTACTGGATAAGCAGCCAAGGGAATCAAAGATTTCAAAGAAGAGGTTGATCGATTTTTCATCAGGTTCAGTTGTTTCTTCAAGCGATGCTCCTCTAATAGTGCAAAGTGAAGTACCTGAATTTACTCAACCAATTGCAGCAATATCTTCCATATTTGATTTACGTGCATGTCAAGAGTTCTGCAGGTCTTGTACTTTATAGTGAGTCTGCATAATTAAGCAGGTCTTCCAATGTTGTTTCAAAGATTTGTGCCTTTAAAGTAGAGGATCCCGATTTCGAGGAACAAATTAAGGCCAGCAGGGACTATGACAGTAGTGCCGACAGCTTAGATTCTGTGGTAGAAGCTAATAAGGATATGCCAAACTTGTCCTTGATTCTTGTCATGGAAAGGAAGTCAGTAAAAAGGGATGTTGATTTCTCTATAGGAACTCATAAGGAACAGGAGGTTGACAGGGATTTTGAAAGATCAGTCATCACCATCATTTGATGAAAAAATTTTTGATTTCATCTACGCTTCTGAGGATAGTGAGCAGTATCATATATTGGCTGATATTTTCAATAGGCCACTTGACATTTCGTTAATTTTGGAGCAGTATGTAGATTTTCTATCAAAGGAGAGGTCTGATTTTGAAGCTTCTCTCAGGAATGAGAGAGTCCCTATTTGTGGGAGAGATTATGTACATTTAATGGATTGCTCTCCAAGTTCCAAGAACCTAAATCTTCTCCAAGTTCCAAGAACCTAAATCTTCTCCAAAAAAGGTATCTGCAATTTCCTTCTGATTGCAAAGTGACATGCTTCGTACACCCTAGTAGGTACTGTAGGCTGCTGGAGGAATCGATCAGATTCCTATGTTTCCTTCACTGTCTATACACTATTCTCCCTTCATTAGGGGGAAGAGGTGTTCTACGAGGAAACTGTTGATGAGGATGTGCCTGCAGATGAGACCAGCCCGCCTAATAACGAAGACGTAGAAGTTGTTAATGGGGTCCAACTTGAACGGGAGGTAGAAGAAGCAAAGACCCTAGACCTGGTTCTTCTCAAGAGTCAAGGTTTGAAGATGCCAGATGATCTACAAGAGTTCAATGTTGAAGACAGCCAGCTGATCCTCCCTGGACTCCCAGAGTTTGAAATTGGTGGGAAGGTGTATCTCCTTTTGAGTGACATACAGAATACATTTAGGATACATGAAGACTACGCTCTATCTGCCATAGCCAGTTTTTATGATGGAGAGGAGGGATTTGTTTCAAAGGACTCTAGTGGACGAAGAGGCCCTCAAGTTGAATTTTGATGGCAAAAACTGTCTGTACTAAGGAAGTGTTTCAACAATAAGGCAAGGTAGTATAGGGATGATGGATTAGTTTCGGACGATCAGTCTTTCAAAACGTTTCAGAAGGATCACGGTTTTGATAAGCTGGATGCACGAGGCTGGGTGGACAAGAAGATGCCGACAAAAGAGAGCTCAATTGATCTCTAGATCAACAATGCGTTTGTAGAGCAGATGAAAGCACTCAGGTACTGGAATCTCTCTCTCTCTCTCTCTCTCTCTCTCTCTCTCTCTCTCTCTCTCTCTCTCTCTCTCTCTCATATTTCTATGGTATTCAAATTTCTTGCAGACCTTTATGGAGGAGCCAGATCAATTTTTACAGAGGCACAATCGAAGATGCTGCATTATCTTACTACCTGAAGAGATTATCAACTGTTTATTCTTATTAAAATTAATTTCTATGCATAGAAAGATGCATGATGAAAAATTTTTAAATATAAAAGTGTTATTCTTATTAAATTGATTTTTATGCATAGAAAGCAGCATAAAGGAAATTTTTTTATTACAAAAGTGTTATTCTTATTAAATTTGATTTTTTATGCATAGAAAGATGCATAAAGGAAATTTTTTATTTTAAAAGCGTTATTCTTATAAAAATTTATTTTTATGCATAAATAGATACATAAAAAAATCTTTTTATTTTAAAAGTGTTATTCCTATTAAATTTGATTTTATGCATAAATAGATGCATAAAGAATTTTTATAACAAAATTAGAATTCTCTTAAATTATATGTTTAAATTCTATGAGTATTTGATAAATGAATAATTAAATACTCTAAGAGAGAAATTTCTATCGTTTTATATTCACATGGATTGTAAAAAGAAGATTCAGAAAATCTATCGAGATCGAAATATTCAGATAAATGATTAATTTATTCCTCATTGGAATTCGTAACTAATTTAGAAATCATTTAAGTGAGTATTCAAAGAAAGAAATTCAGTAAAATAGTAACTGAATTATTAAACCTTTTCAAGAAAGATAGTTCAAGAAAAATCTTATCCAACTCGAACCGTGAATCAGACTATGACCAAGACTAAACTCTTTTGTGTCAGTTTCGAGGAAAGAAGGTGTGACCAGTTTAGAAAAAATACTCTCAAAACTCCCGCCAAATCTGAAACTAAGTTTGAGACCCTTCGAATTGATCTGTGGATCAAGGTTATAGAATTCTAGGAATTCTGGTATGAAATTCAAAATTCCGATCAAGAAGTTTTGGGGATATTGATTCAAGAAATACTCCTTGTATTCAAAATAAAATCAAATTGAAAACTTACATAGAAACCCTGTTTTCTTAAAGGACTATCTTACTCCAGAATGTTGGAGGGAGTATTTGGTATATGTTTTTCTAAGAGAAGTTCAGTTGCAACAGCTGGCAGGGAGTGTTCAAAGGACAGCTCACGCGGCAAAGCCTGCCCAGGTCCTACCCAGGTCTTGACCAGCCTCGGTATGGTTGAAAAATGGTACGCTTCCGATACGATGGACGAGGGCCGATGAAGCAGTCCCTGAGTGAAGTTCCAAGACACCTAAGGAGGATCTTGGAGGGTTCTGACCAGGCAACGGGCTCGCGGTGCCTAGGACACCCATGCGTATGTCATGAAAGATTGTATGATGGACGAAATGATTATTGTAATCTGTTACTGGATCTCGTTGTTGCTGACCAGTTGGTCTCAACAGAGAGTCCAGAGTGATACTATTTTTTGAGAAACAAGGGACTAGATGGAATTTTTGAGTTATGACATCTGTAACTAATAACTGCTTGTCAATGGATTGTTTTATAAGTTAAAGTTTTAAAGAGGAGTGTGTGCGTATCTGTATTCGAAAGCAAAAGTTAAGAAAGACATTCAATTATGGATGGGTGAGTAATTGTCTGGTTCTACCAATTCCAGTGGTTGGGTGGTGGCTAACCCATGGGCCGGATGGGGTTAGACTGGAATCAGTGGAGTTTTAATAATTAGATTGAAATAATAGGAATACACTTAGAATTTGAGTAGTTAAATAAAAACCTGAAGAATTTCTCAAATGAGTAGATCAACGAGGCTGTGCCTGATTTCGGTTAGGAAAAAAGCATTGATTTCCTCAAATGATTAGATCAATGGCTGTGCCTGATTTCGGTTAGGAAAAAGCATTGATTTCTTCAAATTAAGTCAGTGATAGTTTTCCTTCTATCTGGTTTAATCAGGTGAAGGATAGTTTAGTCTCTTGACCCCGTTAGAAAATTCGTTAAGAAAATTTTTTTGGGCAAGGGAAATTTTCTCGATTTTGGTTTCAGAATGACCACCAGTTTAGTCTCGTATCCGGACATTCGAGGGCGAGGCCCCGAGTGGGAAACCCTGCCCCGCGCAAGAGGAAGATACTTCTACTGCTAGAGCAATCGGGAATCTGGTGCGCAGAGGGGGCAGAGGGATCTTACACTCTTCATGAAGGACATATCCCTGGCACACGTGAGGATCTGTATTATTTACCGGTACACCCAAATGTCATTGAGTGTTGCATCGAGGATTTGTTTGATGTGGGTACCTCACAACATGTGGCAAAGATGTCTCTATGAAAAGAAATATTATATTATGAGCAATCCTCTCCTGTTGATCAAGTAATCTATAGGTTCTTCATGATTCAAAGGGAGATTTCTATGATGTCATACAAAATTCGCAAATCAAGGTACCATCTAGAACTACCTTTAAGTTTTTGTTACCTTGTATATGCTATGTATAATTGTTAGTTGATTGGCATTTCTTTGCAAATGTAGGGAAGATCTCAAAAGATGATTGGACCGTCATATGGAGTGAGGCTTGCATGTTGCAAAAACAAGGCAAGGTAGGTGTTATATTCTTGTTCCATACAAATATTTAAATGGCGATAGGTGTGTATACTAACCTTCCTCCTATATTGCTAGGTGTGTTATTGCCAACCTTACAATCCTCAAGCAGTGAATGATAAAGATAAACCATTCATGTTATTATTCAAGATAAGTGGATGCTAGACATGGCAATGCATTTTTCTATGCATAATTCATGGGCTATTGACATTACTTTTAAGACAAATGTATTTGGTCTCCCATTATATGCCGCAATCTTGCCAAACCAAAATGGTATAGGTATACCCATTTGGCTTATGCTGTGTACCAATGATCCAGGCTCAGATCATGAAAGTAATTCCCTAAAGATAAACCTAAATACAGTTTTCTATAGAATGAAAAATATTCGACCTATGGCCCTTGTTATTGATAAATCCCAAACAGAGCTTCAAGATTTTGATGAGATGGTCAAAGAAGACCCTTATTGTTGGAATTACAATAGCTTGGGACTTCGCCAACAAGTCTCTTGTCATATTATTATGTGTTGGTTTCATGCAAAGAAAGCATGGGTAGAGAACCTTCTCCCAAAGGTATGGCATGGATCTAATGTCTTTCTTGGCCTCTCCGTAAAGTCTTTTAGATGGATGTTTGAGCGATTTTGTGATACGACTTGATGACTTGAAGTGCAATAAAGTAAAAGTGATGTAAAACATTAGAAAAATGTATGATGCATTTTGCATACACAAACTCTCAAGCACAAGTACTTGTCTTACCAGTGCACAATAGGAAAGGTGATGTTGAGGCTCAGATCTAGACAACAAATTAAAGTACGTAATGCCATGATCTTCCCATGGTAAACGTACAAGGTTTTTCATGTGGTTATTTTACATCACAAAAAGAACCCGGTGGTCCCTTCAAAAGAGAACCAAACCACCATGTATAAGAAGGATACCAAAGCATAAAATACTCATAGTAGAAACAATAATTATATAACCATACCTATCAACTATCGGTAAGAAGAGAAACAATTTTGTAGACATATCTATGCCACCAAAAAAGTTTTTGACTCTAGTTCTCTCCTCATAGAGACATGGCGTCAAATAATCATACCATAAACTATCAAGGAACCAAACCATATCAAGCACATCTTTTGGCAATGTGTTTTCAAGCCACCTATGAGGGCCCAAATCAACCGATGGTTATGTAGAGTCTAAAGAACATCCCTAATCTATTGAGAACATAGAAGGATGTGAAAACAAACTCACATCATGAATAAATTCATGGTCCTTGTTGAGGCCTCCTCATTCATGATTGCATCAAGCACAGTCACATTCAACCTCAGAAACCAAATTAGATCTTTAAGATCTAGAGGGTATAGATAACCCACTTTCAAATCTATAAGAGAGAAGTTGAAGACATCATTACAATGTAAACAATCACAAATAAGAATAGTAGCAATAATGAAAATTAGATGAGATAGAAACTAAGTTTCTAACACTTACCTTTCTCATATGACCCCAACATCATTTTCATTGTTTTTAGAAGATTCGAAGTGAATCCCATCGTTTAGAGATTATCAACTTGTGAGTGGTATGGTAACACTCAAGGAAGGAGAGTTACTAATAGTCATATGAGGCTTAGAGATAATATCTCATCATATCTAAAGATGAAAAGAATAAAGATGCCAGTAAGATACACCCAATATCAAAAATGGTTTAAAAAACAAAAACCAAAACTTGTAATACCAAACCTTTGTTATTTTGCGCATTTGAGACGAGAGAGTTGCCTCTTCCTTTTTTGATTCTAGAGTGGTTTTGATCAGTGTATCCTCACCGTACCTTCTTTGTTTTTCTTGCTTTGTCGGTGCTAGTAAAGGACCATGTTCATGTTAGCCGTAGGCTAGGGGGGGCGGGCATGGACTAATGACCGTAGCAATAGCCGGATAGCTGCCATGCAACCACAATTGCAAGTCAGCATTGCCACAGTGGATGGTAGTTAAAAGGTCATTATTACTCAGTAGCGCCTCTTGCATGCCTCACCGACGCATCTTACCATCCAAAAGAAATCTTAATACTCACAGATGCAGCAAGCAAGTAGTATTAAAGGATGAGTCCTGAGGGCTAACAATTTTGTATCATTGCTCTTCTTGATATATATATATATATATATATATATATTGGCAAGACTATTGCCTTTTTGGATTTTAGCTTCATTGTACATGAGTCATCCCGTTATGTTTCTGAGTCTTGATGTCTGTGTTTGGTTGTCAACTCCATTGATATTAGCTCTGTAGTATTGTGTTCTTCCACTGTTAAGTGATGAATAGGTAGTCGAGTAGTTGTTTGAGGAACCTGTAAGCTGGCTTTGTGCTTAATTTAATGCCGTGTTAGTTTGGTGTATGTTGCACGCATAACGAGTGAACTTCAGTAGGTTGCTGGGGAAATAAGCGGTCAATTTCCTCGCTAACACTTTGGCAACCATGATGGAATTATGCTACAAAATTTCACAAACTTCTCTGTAGATTAGATGTAGCTAATCAGCCTACAAAAGAAATTCTAAATTCCTATTTCATGAAGGACCTCAACAAGTAAATCAAATGCTATTTAGAGTGGACCTGTCTACCATTACCATGGAACAATTGGTAGACTCAGCTCTCAGAGTAGAGCGGGTATTTTAGGTCTGCCTGGTCAAAACTAAGAAGAAATCTAAAAATACAAAGAAGTCCAAATAGTCCTCATCTGAATCTTCGGACGAGCAGAATGATTCTGATGATTCCACATCTAGTGAATCGGAGGAGGAGGAGGAGCACAAGACCAGGTCCAAGAGCAAGAAGGTAGGGAAAGTAGCCAAATAATTAACTGGAGCCATGGCTCAGTTGGTCGTCTCACTAAAGGTGCAAAGCCTACTTCTACCATCCGATCAAATATCTGGTGTGTGAAGTGTCACAATCCAGGACATGGAGTCAAAGACTACGACGTAAATGACCTTTGGTGTGCCATTTGCAAAACTTCCACACATGCAACTGAAGCATGCCACTACAATGGTAGGAGAGCACCTTCGCAACCAATGATGCAACCATAGGTAGTAGCTATAGTCCAACCATCCCACCAACCAATGGCCGCACAAGACCACTTCCGCAGACCGCAGTTCTGCCAATGCAAAAATTTTATGCCGAGAGATGCGACTGGTTCCCCAAGGCCCATCCTTACATGCTTTTATTACCGTGGCCAAGGTCACCGGGGAAGTTAGAATGTGAACTATAGAAAAAGCATAAAGCAGAATTTTTGGGAGCTCAGATTTCTACATCTATTCCAAGTGCAGTCAAGGCGGTGGTAATCCAAGCTCTGGATGAGCAAGCAGCAAATCGCCCAACCACAGAAGTAGCCAAATCATCAGCCATGGCAGTCACCAGATCCATGCAGTCCAAGACTCTGGAGGTGGCACAAAAATTGACCCCAGAAAAGAAGGGGAAGACAAAAGGAGTCACTCGGCACAAGAACAGCACAAAGTCCGAACAGAATTCTCTACTTGGGTGGAGGAGCAGTAGACCAAAGAGGCACTGCAGAGAAAAGACCCAGAAAAACTCAAGCCAATCTATCACCCAGAATCCCAAATCAATGTTCTAGAAATAAACCCAAAAGAAGAAGGCGAAATGGCCTTGCTAGTAAAGATGCAGCAATGCACAATGCCCACATTATATGCTTGATCTCTTGAAAAGTACATGTAGTGCTTTCCTCTTTGTAGATCTTGTAGTATTTCTTGCACCAACCTTGAGAAAAGTGCCTTCGGTATAATCAACTCTCAGGACTCTTTTGGAACCTCCTAATTTCACGAAGAGTGGCGGTGCCTGGTCTCCATCTTCTCTTCTTATGCATAGGTGGATGAGCATATCCATCTAGAGCAGCGGGACCATCTTTCCTAGCTGGAGCAGCGGGGGGAGCTTGACCTTCATCATTTTCCATGTCAGTACATTCACTAGATCTGGATGAATGCCTTAAACTCAACTATTATCTTCTATTTTACACATGACTAAATCACATTTAGAACAATAAGATGGTCAAAATAGAAAAGAAAACAAAATAACTCAGACAATATTAAACCATAACAAAACAATCCAAATAGCACAGAAATAACATCATTAAACTCAACTATTATCTTCTATTTCACACATGACTAAATCACATTTAGAACAATAAGATTAACATTAATAGAAAAACATAATAACCCAGAAAAAATTAAACCATAACGAAACAACATAGCAAATAACAAGATGGATATACCTCCATTGCTCTCTTGTTCTTTGATTCTTTTGTAGAGATTGATGAACAGAAAGATGATTGAAGGGGAAGATGAATATGTGGTTCCAACTAAATGGCACCAAATAATCAACCTACCCTTCAATTTCTCTGCTACTACACAAGAGAAGAAACCCCATGATTGAGAATATATAAACTCATTAATGTGGTTTAGGAGGAAAAGAAAGCTCTTAAGCATAGCTATTAAAGAAAACAAACACAAATTTGAATTTTCTCTATATAAAGGAGGGAAAGTGAAAAAACCTAAAGCAATATCTCATCAAAGCAAACTAAAATTGCCCTAAATTGAAAACCCTACTTTTCTTATTCTAAAAAATCTAGAGAAGTCTCTAAATGAAGAAAAATTTCAGAAACCCCTATATACTTAATGAAAAATGATGAAAATTAAAAGCAGACACACTCTTAGAGCATAGAGGTAGGCGTGGGTAAAAAGAAATTTGAAAATGTGATGTCTACATCAAGTTATTCCATTTTTTAACTTTTCCCATTTTGAAACATGTAAATGCAATCTATTTGGAAGGATTTAAAAGCTGAAAAGTCAAGTGGGCATTTAAGAGTGTCACATCTTAGATGCTTCATGTTTTTAGTTCAAATAGAATATTATTATTTAAAATTTGAGAATTTTGAGGATATAGGTGGTCCTACAATAAAATAATAGGTGAATCTCTTTTAAAAACAATATAAAGAGATCTCCTTGATTCTACAAGAGCTAATATTATAACATTATTTTAGAATCTTTTTCTAGAGAGAGAGATCCATAAACACGAAATAATTTGTTTGGACCATAAACGTCTTTATTGAAAGTACAATCTGAACATTGGGTTCCTTCAAGATGCGAAACATTAACTTTAGAGAATTTACCTTAAAGTTCTGTAATGTGAACAGATTTCCTTGGAATAAACTTTTTCGGTGCTGCCTTTTGAACAGGCACCGAAGTTGTTGTAGCTTCATTCAAACGACAAAATTTCTTTGTATGCCCTTTCTCGTTGCATTTAAAGCATGTGAGTTTTTCCCTACTCACAAACTTTGGTTTTTTGCTGGCATTGTCACCTTTTTTGGTTTTGGTGTGAAAACCAATTTCCTTTTTTGTCCACTGTTTGAATAAGTGAACGTGGGCTTCTTTTCATTTGATGCTGGTTTTGATGAATTGGCGCCAACCATTGTCTTATGAAAAAACTGAGCAGCCTGAATAGCATCTTCAACCGTTTTAACTTTGCACTTCTTTACCTCGTATTGAAAATCACGAGATAATCCATTGATGAAAATACCACACAAAGTATGATCATCAGACTTGGCTTTAGCAGCCAACTGTCTAAACTTTTGCACATAGTTATCCAAAGACTGATTAGCCGTGCTATTTTAGCCTTTACCACCCGAAGGCTTTCCTTGACATGCAATATGATTTGTAGGTGAGATTAATCATCTCCACCACAAATTGCATTTGAATTTGTTGATCTTCATTTGAATTCAAATTGCATTTGAATTGGTTGATCTTCATCTGCTGTGCTCACATGATCTTAAACTCCTTGGCCTTGCCCTCCACCAGGCCGAACTCCTTAATCAAGTCTTCATCACATCGGTGGCTTGATCTTAGCCTCCCCCTCAGCCCAGCAATTTGAATACTTAGGCACAACTTACAGAGGGTTGAACACTCTCTTCTAATGCCTGATGGGAGCGTGATGATGTTTGAATTCTGCACAGCTACTCCAATTGCTATGCAGCCTTGAAGTTGTGTTGGAGCTCCTATCCCCAGGGTCCTCCCAGGGCAGCTCTGCAAATTCTTTTAATCCCATCTTTTCTAGCCACTGGGCATGCCTATCCTCTTCCTTATATAAGGTTAACGAGAGGTACTCGAATTCCACCATCTTTTTGGCTTCAAGTGCTCTGGGGTTGAGGGATAGAAAGCGGGGGTGAAAGCAGAGTTTAGCAACAGAAGAGTTGAGAAGAGTGCAACATAGCAAGGAAATTTTGCACAAAAGTGACTTGCAAATTAGGCCTTCAATGGAGAGGTATCTAGCTCTTGTCGTGATGCATGCCTCCCCTAGGCACAGCCATAACTTCTTGACATCTCCATGATTTTCCCATATCCCTTTCAAAATCTAACCGTGAGTACAAGTTGCACTATTTACGGGGTCATTAATGGATGGGCTGAGAATAGGCGATGGTGACATAACACATTTCCCTTTCCATCCATGCACCCTTTTTTGGGGTGGAAACCTTGATTTTCCCACCAACTCCACACTGTTGCCAACTGTCTCCTCGATCTCTATTCACACTGCAATCATATTTACATATGTAGTGCCTAATTTTGGAAGATCTATGAATCCAGGAAGTCATCCTCCACCCCCTCTAGATCTTCTCTCGACTCCAATATTGACAAGAAATCTGCCACTACTTGCTTATTTCTGGGGGTGTGCCATGGTGAACTCAAACTCTTGTAACAGAAGCATCCATCTGCTTTATTTTCCTACATGAAATTTAAACACCTTTCCCAAAAGATAGTGCCTTAACTTCTTGATCGAGTAGATAATCCCAAATGATTCTTTTTCTGTGGTGGAGTAGTTTCTTTTTGGCCTCAACAACCTGCTTCTTATGTAGTAAACTCATCTGAACTATCCTTCTAGCAATTCCTACATCAAAGCACTACTAATGGCGAAATCAGAGACATCAACAAATACGTGGAATACCAGATCAAAGTTCGGCTATTGGAGAATGGGTGATGTGATGACAGTATTCGCTTGAGATTCTAGAATGCCTTTTAACATGATCCTTACCAGACATATTCTTCATTTTATAGGGGTATTGCCACATTCGCCCCAGGAACCTGATGAATCTACTATGCCACTTGATTAGTCCAAGGAATCTGGCAAGTTCTTTGGCATTCTTGGGTGGCTGTAGCTTTACAATAATTGCGACCTTGGTTGGATCTACTGCTAGCCCTTCTGCAGATACTATGTGCCCTAAGAGGGATCCACTTGTTATAACAAAGGCGCACTTGGCTAGATTAAGGCTCAATCTGGCTTTCCTGCACTTCTCCAAGCACATCGTAAGGTGTGTTATGTGATCTTCTTTCTTTCTAAACACACTGAAATCATCCACAAAGACCCTTATAAAGGTGGTTAAATATTCATAGAATATTTCTTAAACCATCCTTTAGAATGTGGCTAGAGCATTCTTCAGCCCAAAAGTCATTGCATTGGAGTGGGTAAATATTCATAGAATATTTCCTGAACCATCCTTTGGAATGTGGCTGGAGCATTCTTCAACCCAAAAGTCATTATATTGGAGGCAAAATCCCCCATTCTATCATGAAGGCTATTTTTTCTTTATCCTCTAGGGCCATCCATACCTAGTTGTACTGAGACTAAACCCATCCAAGAAGGAATATGTCTCATGCCCAACTACCGTGTGTCTAACAGGGAATCTATGAATGGTAGCAGGAACATATCCAATATGGTAGAAGCATTCAGCTTGCAATAGTCAATGTAGACCCTCAGCTTCCCATTATTCTTAAGCACAATGACTATTGGTAAAAGCCATTCCACCTTGTCTGGGTAGATGAACCCTACTCTCAACAGCTTATCAATCTCCTCCTTCACCTATTTGGCATAGTTGTTCATTCTATATCTATTGTACCTGATAGGCATTGCATCCTCTTTTAGGTTGATCTTGTGTTGGTAGAAACTAAGATCAATCCCCTTCATGATGTCGGAGTAGTTCTAAACGAACACATCTTTGTAGGATTTTAGCAATTCCATGAGTCTTCCTCTAAATTTATGATTCAGTTTTCCACTGATTCTGGATGTTTGGGCTCTTGGTTGTCCCCCAAGTTCACTTCTTCAAGTTCATCTTCCTAGACTTTGATGTTACACTTCCTGTGTTGGGCTTCCTCCTGGTTGAGAGACATCATAGCCTTTTCATATTCAGCTTGCAAGAGGCCTGCAATTCTACCACACTATCCTAAGTGTCTTCCTCATCTTATTTTGCACTTTCTTCATTTAGTAGCACTTCAAGGTGAGCCACCAGGACTTCTAGATCGTATCTCTGTATAATCCTTTCTATATTCACCTCAAATAGTGATAACAGATTGGATTTTATTTTATGATCGACTCTTCTTGGTTGCCTTCTACATGCAGCGGCGGTCGGCTGGTTGGATTCAGCTTGTTTTTTTCTAGACCGAGATGGAGACCTTCTTTTTCCCCCTCCAGATTGTGATCTTGTACATATGCCAGTTATGATTGATCCTTCCACTTCTGAGCCATCATCTTCCCAACAGCGTGTGATGTGCACCTGCTATCTCAATCATTTTGAGGACTTTGAACATGCTTCTTGCCACTTTTATTTGTTCTCCCTTGATTATTCCAATTGGTTGGACTCTTCTCTAGTCAGCGATGTGGATTTGGAATAGAGTTGGTTGCATATCCATGATACCTAGCTTTTTGGCTAGGCTATCTGATACTATGTTCACTCTTGATTCTCCATCTAGAATAACCCTCGCCACTGTCTGACCTCTGGTCTTAATGGTCACTTCTGGAATGGATGTGTCATAGTCTTGAACTGTTTTCACATTCTTGCATTCTGCTGCCAGGATTTTTGATTCTTGCAAGGAATCTATGCCAGTTTCTCATTGGGTACTATGGCCTGAAGCACCTTTTGCCTATAATTGGGAACTAAGTTCGGCATTTGGTTCTGTGTGATGTTTAGTTTCATCTTGCTGAGATCCTCCATAGGTTATATTCCTTCACGGAGTTGTTGCTTTTCTCCTTGTCATTAGGCATACCTTGGCCTCTATGCATTCTTCCTTCTTCCTCCTCTATTTCCCTTTCCTTTTCTTGACTTTCCCTTATCAATTTTCCTATCTAGATTCCTTCCAGATTTCCTTCCATTTCCTTTCTCGTGTGACACTTCCGCTACTCTAGGCTATAATTAGCTCTAGTTGGCACTTCAACATCCTTTCTTTGATTGCTCTACCATTTCAAACTGGCTTCTTTCCTATTGTAATTTCTTCCCTTTTCTTGACTAGGCTTGTCCTGTTTGGATTGTCCTCATAATGCTTTCCCATGAGTGGGCTTTCCTACATTGTCCGCACCATCCCTTGTGCACTCTACAACAACTTGGTGTTTTTCTCACAGACTCTATTGCCCTACCCATGATTCTGGCTTTTGTTTTTGTTTTGGATCAAAATTCTTGCATGTTGATGTCTTGACAAGCCTTTGTGATCTTGTCACACAGTCATCACCTCTGGTGGCTTTTCTTGTTCTCTTTACCCCATGGTCCACTTTTACCATGTTTACCAAATGCATCAATTCTTGCTAGGTTCGCCTCCCTTTGCAGCCTTTCCTCTTGCAGTTCTTGCTTGTTGATGGGCTAAAATATGGGGTAGTCATTTTTTCTACACCCTAGACCATTGCAGTAGAAGCAAGCTCCCCTTGGCCCAAATCTTCCACCTCCTCTTCCATATGGTCTAGTTATTTGAGGTCCTGTGGTGGTGACCTGGTTGATGGGTTGGGGCTTGTTATTGCTTCCTTTCCATCACTCTTGGATTCTTGTTCCGAGTATTGTAGAAACACGTCTTTGTGGTGTGATTATTACTTCCGCAGATAGTGCATATATGATGTGTGTTCTTCAACTGGCACTCCTCCTTCATGTGACCTATGTTGGCCTCTTCTTCTGAGTTAGCCTCTATAGCTTTTCCAGTACTTCTGTTATGGTCTTGTCTTTCCTTAATCTTTTTAGGAAGGCTTTCTTCAAATCTTGAAATGTTTGGAAGTGCTCCAGACCATATTATGCATACCAGCTATGGTGGCCTTGCCACCCAAAGTTGTCGCAAAATACTGTCTTTTGTGGCAACGGAGCTCTAGTGGCCAGGAATGTGGTTTCGAAGGCAAAGATGTGTGCATCTGGATCCTCCTCCCTCTTGCCCTTGAGCTTAGGTTACTTGAGATACATCCTCCCACAGCTATGCAGGTTCTTCTTCTTCTTGAGCTTCCTACCTCTTGTTTTGTATCTTTTGGTGATCTCCTTCTTGATTTCTTAGTGGTTCGTGAATCTGTCATTCTCGCTGGTGCGGAATTCCTTATGGGAGTCTTCTTGGATGATGTAGTTGTCCTTCATGTTCTTCAGCTTTGGACTATTTACGGCAATGACACATTACTCTATTTGAGGTCCCTTCATTCTCCATCTATACCCCATTGTACTCTTATGACTGTCTCATGAACATTCTTGACACTAGTATGTGTACATTTCCTTTCTAGATCTTATTTCAACTGGCTTTACCCAGCACTTATGTGGATCTGGACCACCTAGTCGGCTCTGGAGGAGTAGCGAGACTAATGCAGCTATGCCCAATGCAATAAGCCAATGCTAGGATGTTGAGCTACCTATCTGCCTAAGTGCAAGGAGAGTGAGCATGAATACAAAGCAGGTTAGTTTTCCTAAGTTTATTCTGAATCTAAACAGTAATCCACATCCAGTCATGACTACACAACATAGGATTGAATGTTGAATAGACAAAGCTATAAAGAATGAACAGAAGTAAGACAAAGACCAATAAGATAAAGACAAACCCATGTGTCATTCTTGAGTAATAACGATATAATACAATGCCTTTGTTGCAAGAGCTCATGAATTGCTCACTCAACTCTCCTATCCTCCTATTCAGTTCTATTCCTCTCCTTTGGGTGCAAGTAGACCCGACATGATTCTTGAACTATCCATGCCAAAATTTCCTCCTTTCCTACAATCTCAGTGTCGGGTAGAACCAATGTTTATTTTTTCTATATAGATAAACTCACTAGATGGATTTAAATGATCTAATGTTAATAAAATACTATACAGTCGATTCTTGGCTTTTCTATATAGATAAAATTACTATACAATACTTTATTATGTAAAGTAGATAAACTATTATATAGATAGTTTTTAGGAAAATTCACTATATAGAAATTTATTATGTAATGTTAATAAACTACTATATACACAATTAGAAAAATTTCCTATATAGATTTCCTATGTAGGAAAATTGTGTCTATATATCAAACTAGCAATCATATTTTACTAGTATGAACTTTTACAAGATATAATCATTTTTATCTAGTAAATTAAGCTTTTTTTACTATATAGGAAGGAGCTTAGAGTTTCTTGTGAAGCTAACTACTCTGCCGTATAGTCTTGACAACGGCGGATTCAATGGGTAGATTCGAGCAAAGTGGTCAGAGATTAGCACAATGCAAAACTTGAACCTCTTGTTGAACTTGAGGATTCACAGAACTATTGTCTAAAATCTCTACAAGCTGCAGAACCTTCGAACTTATTTCTCGAGAGCTTTAACTGGCTCCATTGGGGCCTTCTTTGGGTCTTATAACAAAGATATTTTCCACTAGCACATGTACACATTGGGGTCTGGCACATAGGTTTTGGGCATAGGCTAGTGTGGACATATCTTAGGGTAAATGTCTATAGTAAGTCACGTGAGCCTGGTGGACAACTATTATACCTTTTGACATCTCTTATGATCTTTTATGACCTTTACAACATCACACCCTAGATGTTCAGATTTCTTTCTCTAATCCAAGCAAATCTAGGCTAATCCAAATAAATCTACATGTAGATTTCCTTTAGTGGTATTAGAGTTCTTGGCTCTAATCTTGATGTCTTGAAGATGGAGGTGACCCTTTTCATGCTAGCCTATATCAAGAAGCTGTTGGATGCCTTATCTTCTTATGTAACACTAAACTTTTCATTCAGTATGGGGTCTCAATATTGAGCAAATTTATGCATAGCCCAAGCACAAAGCATTGGCAGTATGTCAAACAAGTTTTCTGTTACACCTAAAGGGCACCAAGCACTTTGGGTTGTTTTATCCCAAGGGGGGTAAATCACACTACATACATTTATAGACTTAGACTGGGCTGGATGTTATGACACATGAGTTTCCACAATAAAAAACCATAAACAAGTGGTTTTTGCTTTTGCCTTGGTGGTTCATGTATCTCATGACTCAACAAGTGGTTTTTGCTTTTGCCTTGGTGGTTCATGTATCTCATGACTCAACAAGAAGCAATCCACTATGGCCACTTCTAGCTGCGAAGCTGAGTATGGGATAATGTTTATAGCTACAACTAAGAGAGTTTGGCTCAGATGCTTGATTATTGTTGATTTGGGTATTGGCGAGTCCTTAGCCACTACCATCTTTATTGACAAACAGAGTAATGGTAGTTGCAAGGGATCTAGTTTTTCATGCTCTCACACAACACATTCAAGTGAATTATCATTATGTCAAGGAGAGATATTCCATAGGGGAAATCAGCTTGGCTTATGTGCCAATAAAGGAAACATGGAAGATTTATCATGAAGACTCTCTCACAAGAAAAGTTAGAAGCTTTTTGTAAATCTTTGAACTTACTTCCCTTTGGGGATTAGTCTAGTCTCCCTCAGCACAGTCCAAATAGCCTATGTTATTTTTACATGCTTTTAGATGATGATGACAAGGGAGATAGACTCCCAAAGGAAAAAACCAGTACAAGAAGAGATGTGCCTATGGAGAGAGGAGAACATTTCGATGAAGAAGAGGAAGAGGTATTAAGTTCTGAGGCAGAGAGAGAGATGAGCCTACAACTGAATGTCATGTTGCTCTATGTAAAGCATGACATACTCATGTGTTTGTAGTCCTAGCAAAGCATATGCAAGCTAACCAATGTAATGTGTGTGTGAGCGTGTTAGAGTTGTAGACATTTACCCCTAAACCTAATGTTATTCAACATTGGATTTGGATACAGGAATCTCTCTCTCTCTCTCTCTCTCTCTCTCTCTCTCTCTCACGTGTATTGAAGCTCCACACACACAATGTATCTCTGCACCAGCATCTCTCCTTCATGAAAAGCTCTCAGGCTCACTCACTTCTTGCCGCACTCTGAGTTTTATCATGGTGGTATCATAGCTAACAATAGGGAGATTTGAGGAATCAATGTGGAAGAGAGCTCAACCAAGAGTTGCAGGGAACAAGCAAAAGCAAGTTCTCTATGGATTAGTGAAGCTACTTTGGAGCAATAGAAAGTGGAGTTGTAAATTTCAAGCTTGGAGAGCATGCCATGGGCAAGTGTACCTGGAGGATACACATCTCCCTGAGCAGTGATTTTAAAGATCAGGAAGCGAGTTGTTTTTTGAAAAAAATCATGTATTTTTACATGGAGTCTCGTGAGCCAGCTGAGAGGCTCGTGTGAAGGCTGAGGGGGAGGCCCATGTGGCATTAGTCTGTGAGACGATAGAGGAAATGTAGCAAGCAACAAATCTTCAGCAATGCACAGCTTTAGCAGGTAGCAACAAGTGGATTGCTAGCACAAGAGCAAGATAAGAGCTAAAAAATGTGAAGGGCCTAGAGAAACTCAACTTGCTACTCCATAGCAGTGCATATAACAGCAAGTGGAGTGCTACCACAGTAGCAAGAGGAGAGCTAGGAAATGTGTAGGGCCTAGAGAAAATTTGTGTGAAGAGTGTGCTACACGGCTTGGAGCAGCAACCAGTGTGATTTTTCAGGGCTTGGAATCTGTAGTGTTGAAGCCTATGAGCCTACATCTTTCCTATACAAGGACTTAGAGCCTAACTAGAAGCTGTGCAAATTTTCATCAAACACAAGCAGGAGGAAAATGAACTCAGCAAGCATATCATTGAGGTATTTGGTAGCCTTGTGTTTGTTTAGTTTTGCCTATGAAAGAGGTGTAGCTGTCTATCTCTCCCTCTATCCTCTCTCTAAAATATCAATCAGTAGAGCAGATTGGGTGAAAATCCATGACTAAGGATCTATCATTAAGTAGGATCAAGCCCTTTAATGGAGAGTGATTTCACACATGGAAAATGCAGATTAAGTATCTAGTGATGTATAAGGGGTTGCAGCCTTATGTGAAAGGCACTAAGAAGGTTGATCTTAGTGGCATTGATGAAGTAGATGCAGATGAGCAAGCAACAACAATCATAGCCCTGAATCTACACCCCAAGCTCATTCACTTAGAGGTAGGGTCTATGTCCCCAAACGCACATGGGATGAGTTCGAGCGATTATACAGAGCAAGAGCTAAGAATTCCCAGATTGCTCTCAAGGTCAAGCTATTTGGCAATTCAATGAGGATGATAAACTTAGTGATTTCATCAGTGAGCTTCATAGCATCACCACTCAGCTAGCCTCCATTGATGTAAAGGTAGAAGAGGAAGATGTAATTATAGTGCTCTTAAAGAGGATGCCTGAGCTATATAAGAGTCTTGTGACAACCTTGAAGCATCTACCAAGTCCAACATTGACCATCATAATTAGTGCATTTCTTGATGTGAAGAGGAGCATCAGGAAAAGAGGGGAGACACGGCCTCAATATCGACATTTTCACAAGGGCAAGCCCTAGCTATGGGTCATGGTAAGAAGAAGAATGTCTCAAATTTGGTCAAGTGTGGGTACTGTAAGAAGAAGGGCCATGATGAGATGCATTGTTTCTTGTAACACTTCTGGTGAGACTAGACATCTTGTATGGGTTTGCAAGAATCCCTAGGATGTGAGGAATATGAGAGCACTTGGCACGATAACAAGGATGGAATTATCTAGCAAAAAGAGGATCATGGATGCATGAACCATTGGGTTTTGGACACATGTGCTCTACAGATGCGATGTAGTATTGTATGGTATTGGAAGGTGAGTGTGCAATTATCATCATGGTGTGCCACATGTTGGCATTGAGAGGGGGTGTTGGAACTCCTCACTCTATGTATGTAGGACATTTACATGTGCATGTGTAGGCTAACCATTATAGTGTGTGTGAGTGTGTTGGAGTTTGGGACATTTAACCCTAAACCTATATAAATAAGTAGACTCACATTTTGAAGTGAGTGCAACCTTAATTTAATTCAACATTGGAGTTGAATAAGGAAATCTCTCTCTCTCTCTCTCTCTCTCTCTCTCTCTCTCTCTCTCATGTATTGAAGCTCCGCACACACAAATGCATCTATGCACTTGCATCTCTCCTTTATTAAAAGCTCTCAGGCTCACTCAATTCTTACTACTTTTTGAGTTTATTATGTGAAGAGGCTTTGATTATAAGAGCGGAACTAACTTGTGATGTGGAGGAAGAGTGCATTGTCCTTGTTCTAGTGCTCCCTTCATTTATAATTGGTCAATTTTAATATGTATTAACTAGAGATATTCAAAATGTCTTCGACATAAGAGAGGCAGATATTGGGTTTGTTGATGAGGACCCACACAAGTATTTAAGACTAGATTTGAAGTCAAAAAATAATGAATTTATGGATGCTACAAGTATATTATGTCTCTTGTATAGTGATGCTCGTAAGTTTGAGGTAGAAGGTCTTCCAAGTAAAGAAGAATTTTTAGAAATATAGAGAATATGGAGTAGCACATTGGAAGGAGGAGTGTGGAGCTAGGAGAGTCCTCTACTTCCACTCCTCATTCAAGAAGCATAAACCTTTGGACGGATGCAAAACTTATGAAAATAAAAAGGTATCAAGTACTCCTTTCATAGCTTAATTCAAGTACTCATTTTTGCAGGTATAATCAAGTACTCTTTTCCATAGAATTTTTAGAAATATAGAGAATATAGAGTAGCACATGGGAAGGAGGAGTGTGGAGCTAGGAGAGTCCTATTCTTCCACTCCTCATTCAAGAAGCATAAACCTTTGGAGGACGGATGCAAAACTTATGAAAATAAAAAGGTATCAAGTACTCCTTTCATAGCTTAATTCAAGTACTCATTTTTGCAGGTATAATCAAGTACTCTTTTCCATAGTTTAATTGGGTTTATATTAAAAGCTTGTATTTGTTTGTAGCTTGTGGTCTTTGAAGAGGATTTTTAAAGCCGAGGTAAAGGCAAAAGATTAGCTGGGCTTGGAAAGAATGGAGCATTGGCTGAATATATAAGGTGGTTCAAGAAACCACAATTCCTAGTATTTCACACAAAATTCTCCAATGATCATTATTAGTCATCCAAACATTGTCTAGGTTTGTAGGTGGATATCCAATGTGGTGGAATGCAGACACATTGATGTTTTTAGAGAACGAACTAGCATTGCGCACATTTGGATTTGGACTAGGAGGTTTTTCATTCAATAATACTTACAATTTGACATATTTATCATATGATCTTGGATGTGGAATAGAGGATCCAAGCAAGCTTCTAGCTTATAGAAAACATGGGCTATTTCATTACAACAAAAACCTCACAGTTTTGAGGCCAGAGAGGTTAGGGAATGATCTCCAACCAAAAAAAAGAAGATTATGTAATGAAGAAGAGACCATATCTAAGCCTAAAAAGTAATGCTTTCTAATTGTGAAAGCTAGTTATTGAATTGTGATACAGAGACCCATTTTTTGTCTCTCCATTGAAAACATTTAGATGTGTGCCATGCGTGTTGTCTTCTTTGTTTATGAACAAGTTGTATTCCCATTTGTACCTCAAATTCGTTATTTATTTATTTCAGTCTGATTTGTTAAAGTATTTTGTGGTAAAACCATTGAATGCCTCCAGCAAACTATTTGCTCTTATCTATCACCATTTCTCCTTGTGTGTCGAAAGAATGAATTCGTGGCTTGGTAGTGGGACTTGTAAGATTCCTCCATCCAGCTTTTAAGGTGTACAGGTGTAAGAACCTCCCCTTCCAGCTTTTAAGGTGTACAGGTGTAAGAACCTCCCCTTCCAGCTTTTAAGGTGTACAGGTGTAAGAACCTCCCCTTCTGATCTTGTAATTGTTCCCCTCTTTGAAATAAAATAAAGATTCTGTTTTACCCTATTTTGACCTAGAGAGAGAAAATGTCTAGAGAGAGATAATCCAAAATTGAGATATTTTTGGATATAAAAATCCTCCTAGTGTCTAAAATGGTTTCCCTTGAAACAAAAATTCAAAAAGAACTTTCCAATGTGCAATTGAAATTAATTGAAAATAGGTAAAAAGAACTTTAGTCTAAGGGTCCAGATTTTTAGAAATTTTTGAATTATGCTCCAATTAAGGTTCCTATGGGACCAATAAGATTCATCCAAATGTAGGGAGGAGATAAATTGAAGAATAAAAGAAAAATTCCCAGAAATGAGTAAATGCTCACATAAGATGAAGAGTTGACTAAGGACAAGGTTTATTAGTAAAAAACTATGAATATTACTAAAAAAATGAGATATTTTGGGTATAATGATTCAATTTTGACACCTTGGTAAGGAGAAAGGGGCTCTTCAAGGAGGCACCTATTTTACATGTGTGGTGGAGTTTTAAACTCAAAAATATTGTGATATTTTTATCTCTCCTCTCTCCTGGATCAAACCAAATCAAAAGGGAGCAAAACTAGGTCCAAATCTTGTCCAAATTCAGCTAAACTGAACCTGGAAAATTCTAAAAACTAGTTGGACTTGGTTAGAGGCCTCCCTCACCTATAAATAGATCCTTAGTCCTTTGTAAAAAAATATGAGAACTATACCATGCCAGTATTATACTGAAATAATGATATTTTCTATTATCCTCTAAAAATCCTCTACAAATTGGAGAGATTGAAGTTTCTCTCTCTCTTCAATCTTCCTTGGAGTCTTCATCAACATACCAAACCAATTGATTGGTTGGGAGCCTCTACATTGATTAAAGAATCAAGCAATCTAGGAGGTAAAGTGTGGTTTATGGTCTTTTTTTTAAATCTCCAAATGTTTCTCTCTTCTCAACCCCTCTCAAGCTTGAGAAGCATTCAATTGAATGGCTTTTCATTACAATTGAAGTTCTTTAATGAATTGTAGTGATAAAACACATAAATTTCTATTTATGCTTAAATTAAATGTTTTTTTTAAGCATGTCTCTCTCTCCCCCAAAGAATGGTCATTCCTATGACCTATTCTTTATTCAAATGAAGCTTCTCCTCTAATCTAAAAGTAAATTCTATGCTTTTTAATGCTTTTATGCTATTTAATTCATGGAAAGATTAGGAATCAAGTCCATAATTGGATATTGATCCAATTAATGGTTATTCTATTATATGATATTACTAAACTTTATGTTTTCAAAATTATTGAGAATTATCAATAATAGCAGCGAAGCTATGGCAAAATTTTTGAAAAATTAACACATAAATCATTTTCATTCATAATATGAAAAGAGGACTTCCTACCATATTCTAGGATTAATCATCCTAGATTAATTGAATGATTCTCATTATAATCATGGAAAATTTGATTTTTATGTTTATGCATAAATAGTTAATCTCTAGTGGCTCCAGTGGATCTATATAATTATAGTAGGCAATTTGGACACCTGTCGATCCCAAAAGTGTATGCCCAATTGATGGCATTTCGACACCTAGCCACATCTCCACTCCCAACTTTTGCATAAGAATGGCATTTATAAAGTTGTGAGTACTCCCAAGGTAAAAAAGAACGTGCATAGTTTTCCCCATGGATGTGACCCATACATCCGTATTAGGTTTGTATAGTTTTCCCCATGGTTGTGACCCATACATCAATATTAGGTCTATAGGACTAAAAACTCTCATACTAAATCTACAACCCTTACAAAGAACTCTTAAAAGAATTATGATCTAAATTAATAGTGTGTTTAACCTTTAGGTATGGTTTCATGTGATCCCCATGACTTTGACTTTCCCTTAAACTTTGGGTTCTTCCTCATGTGCCCTTGATGACCACTAGTGAAGCACTAACCCCCTTGTGCCCGTTCCTAACCACTAGTTTGTCCTCATGTACCCTTGCTGACCACTAGCAAAGCACCACCCTCCTCAATGTATTAAAGATTTTTTCAAACTAGGTCCCAAAGTTTGTGATTGACTCTGGGTTTGTGCAAGAGTCTATGAAAATCTTCCCATGCTTATACTTTCATTTACACTGGGGTCATACGTGGTTTGCCAATAAGGGTTGTTGGGGTTTCTTTATTTCTTTTCCACTATTTCATCATAAATATTAGCATATTAGATGACATCATCCAATGTTTTGATTTGATTGTTCTTGATCTAGAGTTAATATCCAGTATGCAATCTATCCACAAAGGATCCAAAAATAATGATAAGATCCATGTGAGTTGCTTGTGCCTATAACTCTCTAAGTTTCTATAGATATGTGTTAAAAGGCATATTCTTCATTTTCAAGTTTTTAAACTTGGACACTATGTTGTCATACTTGCCTATATGAACCTCTTCTCGGTTCTTGGAAAATTCTCTTAAAATTTACCCACATCGTAGGATTCACTTGTAACTCTTTCCACCAAGTAAGGATTTTTCTTGTTGTGAAATTCCGTGTACGATCCATATCTTCTTATCCTTAGAAAATGTGTACCCCACTTGTGAAGCCAAGAGTCAACTATCTCTTGCATCTTCTACTTTCGCTCCCCCATATATAGGGCTCTAGAGTAAAAGAGGGTGCAACCAATACTATCCCAGTTCCCCCTACTGTCACCAAACCCAACAATGTTGTTTGCATAACAATAATAGTGTTGGTAAGGTTCAAAATCTACTGCTCAAGCAAGGTCATCCTTGTGTCATTGGTGACTAAGTCATCCATCCCGCTATCAACATCATCATCCTGATGATAATCATTAAGATGAACATTCTTTTCTATCATATGATTGTTTCATGCTTCATCATCCATGATAATCCCAAGTTCATGCTCAAGGAAAATCTCATGTGTGTCAAGTGTAGAGATGATGTGCTATAAAAATCTTTAGTGTCATTGCATGTCGATTGTAGATATGAAGTGCTACAAAAATCTTGCTCTCCCATAAACTCAAGTATAAATCCCACACTTGGAAACTAGCCAATTCCTTTCATCCCTCTTAACCACACCTCAAGTGTGAAGGGCTATCTTGTTTTTGGTTTTTCCTTAAAAAAACTAATGTGCTTTTTTATTTAAAAAAATTTATCATGTGCTTTTATTTGATTTGGATCTTCCTCTTTTTTAAAATAAAATGTATCGAATATTTGTAGTGAAAAAATAAGTAATTTTCCACATTATAAAAATGATGATGCTTTAAATTTGGCAGCCTAATTTTTTTCTTCAACACACGTTGCTTTCTCCTCGCACTTGTTGCTACATGAGCTTTTCCTACACATATAGCTTGCCCGACATGGATCTACTACCACCTATGATGCCCTTGGTGTGGGATTTAGTGCCTATGCTAGTTATATATAGTTTAGTGGCTATGCTAGTTATAGCTTTGCTATATATAGTCTAGTGGCTATGCTAGTTATAGGTTTAGGCTATGCTAGTCATAGTTTAGTCGCTATGTTAGTTATATATAGGTTTAGTGGCTACACTAGCTATATATAGGTTTAGTGGCTATGCTAGTTATATATAGGTTTAGTGGCTACACTACTTATAGGTTTAGTGGCGATGCTAGTTATATATCAACTAGCCTACCTAGCCACTAACCGTATAGCTAGGTAGGCTAGTTATAAGTTTAGTGGCTACACTAGTTATAGGCTTAGTGGCTATGCTAGTTACATATAGGTTTAGTGGCTACACTAGTGGCTATGCGAGCTATATATAAACTATGCTAGTTATGAGTTTAGTGGCTACGCTAGTTATATATAAACTAGCCTACTGAGCTAGTTATAAGTTTAGTGGCTATGCTAGTTATATATAAACTAGCCTACTGAGCCACTGGGCGTATAACTAGGTAGGCTAGTTATAGGTTTAGTGGCTATGCTAGTTATATATAAACTAGCATACCAAGCCACTAGACATATAACTAGGTAGGCTAGTTATAGGTTTAGTGGCTAGGCTAGTATATACAAGCTAGGTAAGTTGGTATGCTAGCTAGCTAGTTCTTTCATAAGCCCTAGAGCTAGTATGTACAAGAAAGAAAACAAAAAAGAAAGCGAAAGAAAAGAAAATAAAAAGCAAAAGCAAAGTGACGTAAGCATGAGGAGAGAAAAAAGCCTCAAGAGACGGTACGAGCACACAAAGAGCCTCATGAGGAGGAAGATAAGAAAAGACTTGAACTTATGAATCAAGAATCTTGAGCTCTCATGGGTTATCTTTTTTCTAGAGGCTAAAGCTCTCAAAGTTTTTTTTTTTGGAGGAAAATAAAACAAAGGGGCCAAAAGAGCACACACTACTAGGGGTTGTGCTAGCACAACACCTAGCCATGCTATTAGACCCCTTTTTAAAAAGGGGCTAGAAGAGCATGCACGGCTACGGGTTATGCTAGGGATTGTGCTAGCACAATAGCCCCTCACCACGCTATGAGGCCCCTTTTTAAAAAAATTGAGTGAGATTAATAAGCAGCTAATGAAAATTGAGTGAGCTTAATAAGCAGCTAATGAACATGAGCTACTTGATCAAGAATATTATGTATGCATAAGCTTTTTCATGGGCTTAAGTTAGTGCATGAGCTTATGTACACATAAGGTTTTCATGGGCTAACTAGTGCATGAGCCATCATATAATGTGTTGTGTATATTTTTCTAAGCTTGTCGTGATTTTACTGACATTATGTAAAGGACTATGCAAAGATCGCAGTCCCCTTAACGGATCAGTTAAGAACAAAGGAAAAAACTATTTGTTAAGAGGATCCTCAACAAAGAAGTTTTGAACAACTCAAGGTGGCCATAGCCATGACACCTGTTTTGAGTATTGTGGATCCTAATGAACCATTTGTATTGGAGACAAATGTGAGTGGGGAAGCCATAGGGGAAGTTTTAATACAAAGGAGATGCTCTGTTGTTCGCGCGCCCAGCATAACTACTTAGCCTATGAGTGAGAGTTACTAGCTATTATTCATGCTCTAAAAAAGTGGCGGCATTATTTGTATGGCGCTACTTTTCGACCATGAAAGTTTGAAATGGCTTTCTAGTAAAAATGAGTTGAAAGGTAGAAAAGCTAGGTGGGATAAGATCCTATAAGAGCTTTGAAAAGATGCAGGGGAAAAGAGAGGTTGAGCTCTTGCAAGCACACACACACACACACACACACACACACACACAAACCCTAGAAGAGAACACCCAAGGTGAGAGGCTGAAAATTCTTCTTCTTCTTCACACAACAAAAGAGGTCTACAAAGAAGATAAAGTGACTAACATACATAATAGAGTATATACAAGGAGTCCACAATGTGAACACGCTAAGAGGAGTGGGTAGATATGGACTAGTTGGTGTAGTCTAGCTGTAGAATCTCTGGCAAAGATATGTTGGTGCTAGCTACCAAACCCACCAGTGGTGTAAATGTCGAACAATCACGCAGGCACCTCGTGAGTGTCAGCTCATGTAACACTCCCCCTCAAACTCAACTCTAGCTCATGAACTCTAAGCATCTCTCAAAATCTATGGAGCTTCTCATCTCCCAAGGCCTTGTGAAAGATGTCAACGACCTGATCCTATGCTGACGTAGACCAAGTCGATGTCGCCTGCCGAGACTCTCTCCCTGATGAGTGATGAAGTGGTAATGTACCTTAATATGTTTTTTCCGCGCATGGAAAACTGGGTTCTTGGCCAACTATATACTACTAAGATTTTCACAATATATGATAACCTTTCTATCTACATGCAACCCCAAATCAGCCAAGTAGCTTGCGTAACCAAGTTACCTCACATGCTGCCACCACTGCAGGTCCTCTGTACTCTGCCTCTATACTCGATAAGGGCAACTATGGACTGCTTCTTACTGCTCCATGTCACAACAGCACTCCCCAATGAAAATATAAATCCACTGGTAGATCTCCTATCTGAGATGCTACCTACCCAATCTACATTTGTGTACCCATATAGCTCCAATGGTACACCTGTTGCATTAAATAATGCATAATCAACAGTGGCCCTGAATACCAAAGCGTGCATTGCACACTGTCAAGATGTGGCGCGGAACCTGCATAAATTGGCTCTCTAAGCCAACAGTGTAACTCAAATCTGGCCTGCTGATCGTGACATAGATCAAACTCCCCACAATCTTCCTGTACATATGTTAAAATTATAGCTATGTGATGAGCTATGGTGGATCAAATACTAGAATCAACATCATTAATAAAGTGATTATAATGATAATTAAGATATGATTAGTGAGTAATTAACTAATAGCTTAATGTAGGCATGGATAATCAAAAACCAGCAAATTCTCATTAGGCCAATGCCTCAATTTATAGAGTTTACATCCAAGCATCTAATCCCACTGATTTCTCCTTGATTCACTCCACCTCTTTTGCTTGATTCTCTCCACCTCTCCTAGAATATCTCCACATCTCCCAGAATATCTCCACACCTCCTAAATCTTCTCATGCTACCCTTTATTCTCTCCCAATAGATTCTTCTCACCTTTTCACAGGTTCTTTCACATTTACAGATTCTCTTTTACAGCCTCTATCCAAGGGCTTGTTCTCGCACACACCCTATTCACTTGTATATTTCAACACCTCCCCTAAAGTGAATACTCCTAGAATACCTAGACCCTATACCAAGTTTCCCTCTTACTTGATAGTCCGCGACGAGTGTCTAGCACACCTCCCCTCAAGTTAACTTAGCACACCTGGACCCTATACCAAGTTTCTCTGATAGCCCGCGACCAGTGCCTCAAGTCCCTAAACTCATAGTCCTTGACACTTTCTCTCTATGTGTGTCCAAGGCTTACTACAAGTGCCCGTGACCTTGACTAAAGTGCTCACACACACATCTACCATGTGGCCTACATCATCGGTGGCTCAAAGGTGGTTTTACTTTGTTGGGGCAAGTTTCATTGGGTTGTGGGGTCTCTCTCTCTCTCTCAGAGATTTTCACATGGCTCCTCACTCTTTGGAGCCTCACATCGGATTTGAAAGTATCCAGAGTATCCATCACATACTGAATACAACTCATGACCTGCAACTTGATCCAAAATCTCATCCTGAAAGGGTAGAGGATAATAATCCCTCTTTGTACATGCATTCAGAGGGCGAAAGTCCACACACACATGCCATTTTCTACCCTTTTTGGAAGTGACTACAACTAGGAAAATCCACTCTGAATTCTCTACTGGAAAAATAGTTACCTCATTCTTAAGCACCTCCGCTTGCACTACTTCCAAATGCCTTAGCCGCTGTACCATTGGATTACTTTGGGGCTTGAGATCAATCTTGTGCTCTACTAGGGTAACTTGGCATACTTGTGAGTAGCTCTTTGCAAAAAGGTTAGGAAATCCATCCAACATTTTTAAGTAATTCTCCCTTTCAGTACCTGCTATGGACGCATCAAGAAGAATTTCATTCTATTGGGGGTGAAGACTAGTGAGGCCACATCTCCTTTCTTGAACATGGTTGAAGAAGCTTTCCCTTCCAAGGCTCCATTGTCTTCAGCATCCCCTCGATCCCTTCCTAGGGAAATACCAAATGCAACTCCCTCCATCTCCCCTTCTGAGATGGAATCCTCAGAGCTACCCCTTGTCTCCTCTTCATTGGATGACTCTGACTCTGAACTTTTAGAAGTTGAAGGTTCACCTCTTACCACTTTCTTACCGACGACTCTTGATGTTGTAGTGGACCTTCTTATTCTCACCTTGTAGAATAAGATCACCTGTCTCCCACTTTTGAATTGCCTTCACTTGGCGAAGCCATGGCCTACCCAATATCAATGGGTAATGCTTGCCTTTATCTCCTTCATGATTCAAGCTAGAGAGTAAGGGTTAACATTGCTCAGCGGGGCAGACAATCGTAAAGATTTACCTATGGTCCCCAAAGTCTTTTCACATGCTCATTACTGCTAAAACCATTGGTACATCCAAAGGAGGGCGACAACAAGGCAAGGGCTACCTTGAGAAGTCACAGGCCCACCAAGATAATAACTCCTTATCCCACTTATCATGAATCATCAAAGAGGTCCAAAATTGGGTTAAGCATGAGAAGCTAATGCTAAATGAGACATTCACATGTAAAGAGAGTGTTTGAATAAGGGTTTGAAGATAAGAGAATGGCAATGACACAAAATGCTCAATTGAGGAGGCTTCATTCATTTTTTTGAAAGGGAGAGGAGGGCTCCTTTTATAGGTGGAGAATCACCCTCTCTTCCATTGTTACAAATTACAACATAAAAATCTTCAACCCTTCAGTGACATAAGGGTAGATGTCACCATCAATTGTCCTCTTAGGCTAAGTCTTCTATTTATTATTAAATTGAAGACTTTTTGACTTTGAAAGTGTGATGAGATAATTGCCAAGTCTAAGTGGCATGTAGGTGGAGATCCCATTTACACATGGCATAATTCTCCTCTTCCATGTAGGAATTCAAGAAGAATCTTTCCCAATTATGCACCTACACACACTCCTCCACATGCCTTCCACACTCCCCAACTTGTAGCCTTATGGTGAATACTATATTAATAAGACAATTAAAATCCATGTGAGTATGAAGGCCCACTTTTATTTTCCACATCACTAGCCTATCTACCATACCAAAGTATTTATCAAGTACACTTGTGGCATTTACAATGTGTGCACCCTAAATCAAGTAAAACCATTATATTTGAAGATAGAATGCTGTTATCAAGGTAGCCGCCAAGCCGCCGCATTACCACGCCGTTATTCCATTGTAGGCGCCGCAATCTTCTTGGACAAGTTTCCACCTTATTACCATTGAGAAACCATTAAAATATGTACAAAATTGAAAAACAAAAACCATTTCTTTCTTTAAAGCTTTTCAACATGTAATCCATAGGCTGCAAGAAGTCTAGTCTCATCAAGCCATTCTAATTGGAATAACCTCTCGGATATCTCATTTCCCTCAAGTTTTTCTAAAATTGCCACTGTTAAAGAGGTCACAATATATTCCATAGGCATAACCGCCTCCAACCCATACACCATTTGAAAGGGAGTCATTCCAGTAGAAATCTTATAGGCCCAAAGAGCAGCAACAAGAAGCTTTTGTTCCCAATCATTTCTTCGTTCATTTACTATTTTGGTCAATATGGTGTATAAGTCTTGTTAGTACTTTCTGCTTGCCCATTGGCTTAAGAATAGTATGACGAAGATTTTCTATTAACCACCATGAAGTCAGCCAAGAGAAAAGTGATCACCTCATTGATCATTAGGTAAAATATGGACTCTCATTTTTGCCCCTTAAGGATTTCCACACCTCCTCTCTCTAGAAAAATGGGCTCATGGTGAAATTTTTACAAATTAACTCAAAAGTGAGCGGAGTTTGGACATTTGGAATCTACTCTTCAAGACCTTTCCAATTATATATAGCATGATAAGCAATTTTGAATATTCAAGACGTCCCCAAATTCAACCAATTTGGGGACTTCTTGAATATTCAAAATTGCTTATCATGCTATATATCATTGGAAAGGTCTCAAAGAGTAGATTCCAAATGTCCAAACTCTGCTCACTTTTGAGTTGATTTGCAAAAATTTCACCATGAGCCCATTTTTCTAGAGAGAGAAGGTGTGGAAATCCTTAAGGGGCAAAAATGAGAGTCCATATTTCACCTAATGGAAATGAGTTCCTTTATCACTTACAAGTCCAGTGGATAGCCATATCGAGTTATGATATTTTTGTACAAGAATTTGGCAATACTTTGAGCGTCAGCTTTCATAGTGGCATGGGCTTTTTCACGTTTCAAAAAATAGCATGCTGCCACTATAATGTACCTTGCCCAAGATGATTTTACAGAAGGACTGATAGGTCTAACAAATTCCATCCACCACTTTTGGAAGACTTGTAGAGAGTAGACTACAGCCAAGGGCATAAGATTCTTGTTATGTGTTATAGTAGCGAATCTTTGGCATTCTTCACACCTTTTAAAAAATTTTGAGGCATCACCAAAGAGTGTTGGTGGTCACCATAGGCCTGATTGAAGCACTTTTCATGCACTGGTTTCCATGGCAAAATTTCCACCACCTAGTCCGCTATGAGCTTCTTCAACAAGGACAACTACATAGTCCGACTCAAGCACACATATCTGAAGAACTCTATCCCTGCCTAGCCAATATAATTACCCCGCAATTAGCTGATATAGTGCCGCCAACTTAATTAATCATCATGCCTATTCTTTAGACAATTCAGGGTTCATAGGTAGTCCATTCGTTAAAAAGTGCACAATGTTAAAGCTCCATTCAGAAACTATGTCTATTTAAAATAGACAAGCATTGGGCAAATCATCATCAATGTCTATCGGAGGTTCTCCATTGGTTACTCTAGATAGATGATATGGAAGCACATGTGATGATCCTTTCCTCGTAGTGATAGAGAAGTCAAATTCCATGAGGATCAATAGCCACCTAGTGATCCTTCCTATGGTACAAGGTCTGTTAACCAAATAGAGAAGGGCTTGATGGTCTACAAAGAACACAAATTTATTTACCAACAAATAGTGTCTAAACTTCTCGATAGCATAAACCAAGCCTAAGCCTTCCCTTTCTATGGTCGTATAGTTCTGTTCAACCTCGTTTAATCATCTACCTACAAAGCTTATATAAAAATCCATTTTGTGTTCACCTTGTTGGGCAAGTATAAATCCTATTGCATAGGTGGAAGCATCAATGTGGACATGAAAAATCACATCCCAACAAGGAGTGCAAAGAATTGGGGCTGAAGCTAGGGCCTTTTTTAATTTCTCATAGGATTCTTGGCATTCTTTGGTCTAGATAAAAATTATCAATAGTTTGTACAATAGTCCTGCTATATCAGCATACATGTATATGAATAATGGGTTATAGCCAACATGACCCATAACCTTTGTACTCCCTTAGCATTTGTAGGAGGAGGTAATTCTAGAATTACTTTGACCTTGCGGAGGTTAGTGGAGATCCCTCTCTTGGACACAATATGTCCCAGGATTATGCCATGTTTGACCATAAACTAACACTTTTTAGGGTTGAGAGAGATTCTATAAAGTCTGCACCTAAGGAAAACTTTACGTAAAAAATTTAAATGCTCCTTCCAAGATGAGTGCACCCCAAGGTCATCCATGAAGATTTCGAGAAATTCCCCTAGGTAGTCCTTAAAATCCTTAAAACCTTGACAATTTTTGTGAAGTTTGGTCCTCAGACTCAAGGCTATCTTTCAGACTTAGAGGTTCTGCCTCCATTTTATGAATTGAAGTGACTTGGTTAAGGTCATCACCCAAGGTTTGAGTCAACTCATCAAATGATGCCATTGCCCCAACATGCTGAAGGAAATGTTTTTCATTTTCTAGCTCAAGATGGGGTATAGGGTTTATACTGACTGGCCTTTTTCATATTTTTCTAATTTTCTTTTTGGCTTTGAGAATACATTTAGAAATTTCTTCAGCAAAACTTTTCCCAGCAAGGTAGAAAGCAATAGGGTCGTCACTTTGCAAAGACGCATTCAACATGTAAAGAGATATCTTCTCATTATTGGCATTCATGAATTTTTTTCCTATCGAGTTTGAAACTACGTCTATCGTAGCCAACAATTGCATCCAGTTCTCACAGTAAGTGGGGTCTAGAATAGATGCAATCTCTTTCTATTCTTCAGAGACTTTTGCTTCAACTTTTCTTAGACTAATGTCTATTTCCTCATCAAGGAGCTTTTTCTTTCAACGAAGACCCTGCTTTCTAAGGTTGTAGCCTTATGCCTGCACACCATACATACGTTTCTTTCAGTAGACTTTCCTGTGTGAGATGTGGTATCTGAATGGAGCTCCAAAGGAGTTTGACTCACTGGATGGGATTTATTACTCACCAAATCTACCACAATGATTTGTTCATTCTTCCGAAGGTAAATGTGGTTTATACCCCAGTCATGTATCATTTGTAATTGCCTCATAAATGGCCTTCCCAATATTATGCTGTAATTAGTAGGATGTTGGAAATCCATGATTATGAATGTATGGGAAAAGTGCATCCCATAGGTATCCATAGTCATGTGACTAATCTTACTCAGGGGCCTGTTAATAGAGCCATCAGCCATCTTGACTGATACACCTGTAGGTTCTAAAGGAGGTTCACCCCATCACATCCAGTAGGCTTTAGTCGTCACGATACTAACACCAACTTCACCATAAAAAATGGCAGATACTCGAATTTCTTTATAGAAAATAGGAATGGTTGCATTACTGATATTGCCCAAGTTTGTTGATGGGTACCTCAAGAATGCTCTGGTTGTCGAAATTATCATCCCTATCGATATCAAATTCTCCCTCCTCAGACTCCATGTCCAAGGACTCAATTGGCATTTGGTTTTTAACCATTGTTTTATAGATTCCCACAAGGTAGGATTTTCCTGTAAAAATTCCCCCAATGTCATTGTGATAGGTGTAAATAAGAGGGATTGCAACATATTCAATATCCTAGGTTGCTTTGTGTTTCTCAATTTTCTAGCAAGCCTTGGGAATATCATAGATCTCACTGTTACGGGAGGGAATCCTCTTTCTTTTCCACACTTATCCTTAGAGTTTAAATTACTCTCCAGGTAATTAGGAAGCGTGGGAATGGATTCTTTTATTTTCTCTTCGAGAGGTTTAAATTACTCTCCAGGTAATTAGGAAGCGTGGGAATGGATTCTTTTATTTTCTCTTCGAGAGGTTTAGTGGCATTGATAATAGAGGGAATCCTAGATCTTGGAGGATATCTATTTCTAAGCAATCATGAGACTCTGGCTGATCTTGATGATCTTGAATAGGTTTTATCAAGTTTTCAACTTGTCCTCATGTCCTTCCCAATGGCATTTCCTCGGCCTTATATCACCAGGCAATTCAAAGAGGTCTAACTCTTCAAAGTCAAGAACTATCACAACGTTGCATAGTCCTCCTCCTCCTTGTGCAAGACTTCACTTCCTGACTTAGGAATGACTGATAGTGGAGGTAGCAGAATTGGTTTTGGAGACTTAATTGGTCCATAAACACTTTCTAGCTCTTATTGAGTCTTTTGAACCAACTCAATGGCTTCAGCAATTTTTTCCTTTTCCTTAATAAGATTCAAGTACTACTCAATCTTCTTAGAAAGCTTTTGAGGGGGTGAGCCTCAAAGCTATTCTCTACTAATTTTGTCACAAATAGGTCATCATCCTCCGGAATTAGAGGAAGAGACTCACTGGATGATGAACTTGTTCCATCTATAATTTTTACTTTGTCCTTTCCATTACCGAGCGTCGTAGATTTCTTTTTCTTTGCCATTCTTCTCTTGGCACTCTTGGAGGTTGAAGCTTCCACATCCCTAGTTTTAGCCTTTTGGGATTGAGCCCTCATAGTCACGGCATAAACAGGACTTAGAATAAATTATTCAGCGTCTTGATTTTGGAGCATGCACATCATATTCAATCTCGTGGTTTGCCCCAAAGGATTACTAGTACCAACAAACTATTATGTTTTGTATGGGAAATCTTTTAGTAGGTGATCTACTCTGCACCCTAAACACCACCTCTCCAAAGGCGTAGGAGTAACAACCGTAGGAGCATCCTTATATCCTTTGTTAGGGCACTCGACTTTTAAATGTGGACCTCGGCAATCATAGCAAGAGAGTAGGGCTCTCCGAGTCAAGGAGTTTATGTCCTTGCTTTTGTTGGCCACAATCATATTTAACAAGGTGGTATACTCCTCAAAGTTAACCATGGTATATCCTGGAGGCGTGACTAGGTATTCCCTATTTTCCAAAATTTCAGTTGAGTTCCATGGTAATGTTCTCATGTCACTTTTAGGCTCTTCCACAATTTGATACATTGGGGTCACCCTAGGAGGGACTGGTTGTGGCAAGACTAGAGGTGGTAAAGGGTTTGTATCTCCCCCTGCCTATAGTGGACTCTGGGAGTGCACTTGTGGTGCAGGTAATGCCAATGTTGTTGTGGAGCTGGTATAGCAGGAGCTTCAAGTGCTTTATTCATCCTTAAAGTGGGAATGAGTCAGTAACACCAGTTGGTGTCATGGTTACCCATGCGAGCACAATATCCACACCACAGATTAGGTCTTGGTTTGAGATGCGGGCATTCCGTAGTCATATGAGTTTCCTTACAGTATGCACACTAAACCATATCCCTACATGGATAGAGATGGGGATTGCCCATCTCTAGTTTAAACTCATCCTTGAGCTACTTCATCCGTCGTCCCACCAACTCTGTACCCTCCTTCTTTTCATCAATTGTTTTAGATCCACTTTTAGAAGGAGTTTTAAATTCAGATGTTTCAAAACCATTAATCTCCTTTGGAGGTCCCTGTAGATTATCATCATAATCAATAGCATCTAAGGCACATTTATTGAACGTCCTATGTCTTTGAGCGTAGAGGGCATCATGAAGCTTCTCGCTCTATAAACCATCTAAGAATAGAGAGATCAACCATGTCTAGCTGGGCGTTTCCTCACGCTCACAAACGATCATACAAGTAATTTTCTTGGTTGATGTATTCTCTTATAGATTCACTATCTTTTTGTGTCAGGGTGTTTAATTGATTAACGGAACTCCATTTGGCTCTATTTTTTGCATAGGCTATAAAGAAAGATTGTTTCAAGTCCTCATATGTCGCCTTTCTTTCTGGTTCCAGGGCACGAAACTATTTAATTGCACCTTGTTCAAGTGTGAAGCCAAACGCTCTGATCTTTGTAGGATCGTCTTTTACACTCAATGCTTCACCTACCTTCTCTTGAAAGTTTCAATATGACCATGGGCATCACCCATACCACTAAACTTGGTCATTGCCTTTGACACACTCCAAACCTTGGATGTTGTCCTGTTCTCACTCACGTTCTCGAGGTAAAGGAGTGCGTAAGTGAAGTTTGGCACAGTAGATTCTCTACTGCCTGCTATACTGCCCTAGCAACAGCTTTGGCCATCCTTATAACATCATTTTTTTGCTAGCATCCGCGGAGGAGCTATAGTGCCCTTAGGAACCGGTGCATCTAGTCCCTCTCGTGCATGTACATCCACATTTTGAAAACCACCTATTCGAGCGTATAATGGGTCTACATTCCCACTCCCAATATGTTTAGCCATATGGATTGGTCCATAGGTAGTCCCGTGCTAGCTGCAAAGGTAGGGGCAAAGGTAGGGGAAAAGCTAAACTCACCATAAGAGAAAGGAGGTACCGTTGTGTGAAGAGTATGGAACAAGTCCCTTCTCTCCCTTGATGTGAATTCCCTCTTCTCTTACCATCTTGCTAACTGGCGGTGCAGATGCATACTCAGGGGGTTGATGCGTCCTGGAGTATATGTAAACTCTAGAAATCCACTAGTTGCACCAATACCCCCGCCTCTTGCACAACTTCTTTACCTTTACTAGTTCCAGGTAATGATTCACCAAATCCTGGTTTCGTTGGAACGACGTTAGGTATAACTAAGAATTCATGGGATTTGGGATTTGGAAGTTGTGCCTCTTGCACAACTTCTTTACCTTTACTAGTTCCAGGTAATGATTCACCAAATCCTGATTTCATTGGAACGGAGTTAGGTACAACTAAGAATTCATGGGATTTGGGATTTGGCAATAAGCTCAACTGTGACTTGCTCGATTTTAGGTTCTTCACAAGGAAGATACATGTTCTCCCAAACATCTTTGTAAAAATAGAATCCCAAATCTAGATTTTCAATCCTGATAACTATGGGATTCAAAGAGTTTACATTGCAAGATCCTTCACCAGGTACTAGATTAAAGACCTTGTAGGCTTCATCCATATACACATGCTTGCTTAAGTAAGCCATCTAGTGTCTTCAATATTTTCGTGTCCTCTAGGACTCTTGCCCAAATCTTGTGGCATTGGCTCGCTCAAGTTTTTTTGAGCAGGCTCGCCAGGGATATCAAGGAAGGGATTCAAGCATTCCTTCAACATTTTATTTCCTTTTTTGGAAGTCTCAATTTCTTGGTTAGGAATGAGTTCCTAGAACCAAGAATCATCACTTGAGAAGGAAAAGTGATCCGACTCACTAAGATCTCCCAAGGTTAGTCATGGTCTTAATAAAACTTCTTTTAATTGATTTTTTCTTGCGCTACTACTTGTTGCTGTAGGAGCATTGAACCTTTGTCCGATGCGCTTCTCAAAGAGTCAACGATCCTACCACTTCTCAGGTGCATAGGTTAGTGTCCACTATGAGTCACAACTCAGATGGGCCTTTCTTCAACAAATGATAATTTTCCTTCGTGCCAATAGAAGGCAAAATTCAATCCTCACTAATTTTGTTTTCAACTATCTCTTCGGTGTTTCCTATATCTCTTATGTCAATCTCGTCAAAAATGAAGGGTAACCGATTCATTAAATTTAAGAATGGTCAAAAATCCTCAAAAGGAGTGCTATGGAACTTAGGAACGTATGCACGGGTGTATACCAATCTTGAGAATAATAACTACTAAGTGTATTGAATTGAACTCAATCCACAAGTCCAAGAATACAACACAATTGGATGTACATGAGATTTTCATCCCAAACTTGGTCCCAGGTGGTCTGCTGATAGCAATTCACTAGCAGGGTGTCACCCTTTATCTCAACTGAATAAGAGCCAAGAATTAGTTGTACGATCCTATACTGAATGCTTTCATATAAATCTTGTATCTTCCCTCTAATTTACTAAAAATAGTAATTAGACTAATGATGTCGGGACTAAACCAAATTTGGGAGGTACCAAGTTTGAAATGCAACTAGGGACTAGGTAAACTCTATTCCTTAGAAAGATGCCTGGTTGGCACACAGGAATCAAACAAGAACCTTTCAACCCTTTTGTGGAACGGTTTATGACTAGCCCGTATTCTCTTATTGTCAGAGCAAGATGCCAACTTTGCCTAAGCAGGATTGTTGGGCCAGGTAAGGGCTACTACCAATGCTTACCCCAAGCCCTCATTTAATCTAGGAACTACAATCAAGGGAACATGGGTGGAAACTGGTTCCAAAATGAACTAAATTTCAACCAAGTGAGCGTGTAAAGTCCATTTTTGGAGCGCGCAAAACAAAGGACATAAAAAGTCCAATCTGTGCGTGGTTAGGTATGGCTATATTCCATCCTATTGTCAAAAGGCTTGGCACCCTAAATGCCTAATTGGGATTCCCTCTTACTATTTATAGCAGCTCTATTCTGCCCAATTGGCCTAGAAAGCCCAAAATGACAAATTTATATTTTTGGCAGTTTAAGACCAAACTTGGTAGGGTCATATTCCTTAGGGTTAGTAACACTAGGCAAAAGTCAAAACTGAATTTGGATGCCTGGTGTGATTGTGATAGCCAATCTTGTAAGCTCTTGAAGCCCTTTAGAATTGCACCCTCTCAGACAAAGTCAACTTGATCGGGCCGTAACTTCTCCGAGTAGGATGTTCAAGTAGTCAAAAGTTATCTAAGAAAGACTATGCAAAACTGGATCCTCTACCAGAAGTTATTACAGTTCAGGGAACTACAGCTTTTTAACATTACATTTCAGACATGGCCAACTTGATCGGGCTGTAACGTTTGACTCCGAACTCCAATTAGGGTGTTCAAGTAGTCAAAAGTTATCTACAAAAAGTAAGGAATCCAAATATGGAAAGACTGTGCAGAATTGGGTCCTCTGCCCATAAGTTATTATAATTCAGGGAATAGTAATTTTTTGACGTATTCTTAAGCGCTTTTCTTGATTTAAATGATTCCTTCATTATTTGAGTCGATGATGCTGCCCTTAAGTAAGCTTATACATGTTGACTTGGATAAAATAAAGCATGGATTAAATTCTAGAGCTAACTTGGAGGGTCCTTTTCATTGTAGGAGCTCGATCCTAACATGTAAAGGAGCTTCCCAAAGTGCTTTGTCCTCTATCTTCTAGCTCCAACAAATGTTTCCCTCACTTATTCTCCACAAGATCCAAGGCTCCAATCCAACCTAGTTTATGGAATCTTGGATAAAAGTTAGAAAATTTGGCAGCATTTCAGTACTAAATGTGAACGTGGAAGCTTGAGACTATGCAACGGTGACCCGAAAGAGTATGTTGTTAAATTGTGTGTGTGTAAGTGAAGGGCTTACGAGAACATACCAATGCTTATTATACCTCTATGCTTGCAAATATGCTTTGGTTGAAGTCCTCTTGATTATTTTATTACTTATGGTAGAGCCCCACACACACCCGGATAGCACCACTTGCTTACCCAAAGAGTGAGACAGCCAAAAGCTTATGCCCTTTGCAAGAGGATTGCGGTGTTTGAGGGGGTTTGCATACCCTCAAACTAAATGTGTTCTCCCTAAGGAGTATGAGCTTTGGCACTTACCTTTACTTACCTAAGTGGTTGTTAAATGTAGGTCTTATAAAGAATGTGATTGGTCCCTCTAGTTATCCCTGAAAGTAGCCCAAAATCAAGCCAACAACATCACTTACCACAAGAAATTTTAGCCATAGCATAAAATTAAGTGAATTTTAGAAACTTTAAAATAGCTCAAATGGATTAGGGGATTGTGAAAAATGTTGAGATGCTTCAAAATATGTTTCCAAATCCCTAAATTGATACTCGGTGGATGAGATATGAGCCTTTATAGTTCACTTTCTAGCACCTTCTACTACCTGTATGCATAACAGAGAAGCCAAATACCTGTAAAACACCCAAAATCCTATCCACTTGAAGCAAGACGAATGACATTCATATTAGAGGAAATGAAGCACACCTTATTCATCTATCCCAAGCCTCAAACATGCTTAAAAATCAATTTATCCTTAATTACCTCTTAATCATCTTGTTAAATTTTGTAAAAATTAAAGTGTGTTAAAACAATGTTTTGAGACTTGTTTTAACCTGATTTTAACATCCTAATTTCAAATCTAAGCTCAGATTTTGGATTAGAGGCCTAAGATTTGAGTTATGAATGGATTAAGCTCACTAATCTCTCTTTGCGTAGTAATTAGCAAATGCATTAATCCCTTCAAAAATGCATGAAATTCAAGTTTTAATGCATCTAATATGTTGAAAATGAAAAGCTATTTGATAGTATATGGTTTAATTAGTTAGTTTTAATCCTTAAACCTCAATTTTTAGTTGATTAAGCTCTCTAAATGACTAGGAAGCCAAAAAATGAAAATCTTATCTTTCCCAAAACTAATGCAAATTCACGTTAAAATACATCTGTAATGATGCAAATAAACATTAGACGCAATGAAACACACCTTATTCATCTATCCCAAGCCTCAAACATGCTTAAAATTTAATTTAGCCTCAGTTATCTCAATCATTTTGTTAATTTTTTCAAAAAATAAAGTGTGTTAAAACAATGTTTTGAGACTTGTTTCAACCATTTTGGCATCCTGATTCCAAATCTAAGCTCAAATTTTGGATTGGAGTTATGAATGGATTAAGCTCACTAATTTCTTTTTACAGAGTAATTAGCAAATGCATTAATCCCTTCAAAAATGCATGAAATTCAAGTTTTAATGCATCTAATATACTGAAAATGCAAAGCTATTTGATAGTATATGGTTTAATTAGTTAGTTTTAATCCCTAAACCTCTATTTTGGGCTGATTAAACTCTCGTAAATGGTTGTGAAGCCAAAAAATGAAAAATCGTATCTTGCCCAAAGCTAATGCAAATGCAGGTTAAAATACATCTATAATGATGCAAATGCAAAGCTAATCACTAATATATTAATTAGAAGCAAGATTTAAGCCTAAAAACTTGATTTGGACTAATTAAGCTCTTTTTGTTATTGGCTTGCAAAAGCAAAAACAAATTCTTTTTTTCCTTACAGAAACCACACTCCACACCTTAATCTACTAAATCCAACATCCTTAAACCAACCTTATCCTAGAAAACAACATATAAAATAAAAATTAAAACAAAAAACAAATCCAACCAACCTTTCCTTCTCCTTTTCACCTTCCTTCCTTCACCTTATCCACACCGTTATGCACATAGTGTAGGTAAAAATGGAAGATAATGCAAGAGAAAGCACTAAAGGAAAGAAAGCACTAAGATTTGGCTCTTGCCTCCCTGGCCAATAGGCAGCACCAATGTTAAGCTGTTCTCACCACTCTCAAGAAAACACTAGCAAAAGGCATTATGCACACAGGAATGAAGGCTCAACAAGAGAGAAAGAGATGAAACCAATTGCTTGTCGTTGGGGATGCAAAGTAAATCCGTTTAGAACTTCCAAAGGGAGGCTCTCAAACCACTTTGAGAAGAGGCTAGTGACATCTTACCTTCCATCGCTTGTCACCAAATGGTGTATATGTTGATTCTCTTGGACAACTCCTCTCATAGCTCCATATCCATGGTGGTGTAACTCAGTAACCTACAAGACACACTATCACATACACTCTCTCTCACACATTAGCAAGAGGGCAAGAACACATAAAGTACACGAGCTCTAAAATTGCACAATGGAAGTGTGTGCTCTCATTCCTTACATTGTTATTTATACAAAACTTATGAGTGGATGGGCACCCAAACTTGGGTGGCCATTGTGTAAAAATGAGAACTATGTGTCTCTACACCTACTATTGTACATATGTCTGTGATGTCGGCATTACATTTAGCTCAAACATCCCTTGTTTACATCGTGATGTGCTCATTTGAGCAGGAAAAATCTGTGAAATGTTATATGAAGTGCTAAAAAACCCATTCAAGCAGTTCAAAAATTACAAGTGACAAGTTTTGAAATAACTTGATGAATGATGACCACTTGCTTTGCTCAGACAGCCTTTAAAAAATAGCTTGGTGGGACCGCCTAAACGAATTGCCCAGTTAATCGACATTAGAAATGTGATTAACAACTATTTTCCACTAGCACATGTACACATTGGGGTCAAGCACATAGGCTTTGGGCATGGGCTAGTGTGGACATATTTTAGGGTAAATGGCTATAGTAAGTCACTTGGTCTTGGTGGACAAAGGTTACAGTTATGTTGTACATTGGAGCAGATTTGTGTGCAATTTACAATTCTATTGTAGATTGGAGTAGATTTATGTGCAGTTTACAGTTCTGTTGCAAAATTTATGCAAGGTGTACTGAGTACAAAGTCAAGTTTACAAGATTCTTGGTGTAGATTTGTAAAGTTGCAAAAGTTCAAGATCTTGGTATTGTATTCAAGATTTATCAAATTTGGTGAAAATTTTATAATAGTAAGATAACTTTTACCCTAATCTTCTTAGTTTTGCTTTTTCTTGAATATTGTGTAAGAAAGCTTGCCCAATAAGTAAAGTTTGTAAGAAATTTTCAACAAGGGAGAAAACAGTGGGGACAACAGAGATTTGGTACATGCTCTCTATCAAGAAAGGTGTAGATTATGCAATTTTAGTATAGGTTTGTGCCAGACATTGTTATGCTGAAGTGTTTCAAAGAAATCCTTGTGCAAGTGAACTAAATTGATAAATTTTAGTGCAAATAACAAGTTAGAATCAGAAAGCTAAATCCTAACAGCTATATTTAAAAAATTTAACATCCTTGTTGGGAATCAAACCCAACTTTTCTAGCACAAGCATGAGCGCACTATATAGTGCTTGAGGTAACATCTCCATGCATGCATGTTCAAGTGCAAGGTATATTCATATCAAATTTGCAAAGGCAATGCATGTATGACAATTGTTTCTTTTTGAGAAGGGATACACATTAACACTAATAGTTCTACAACATCAATATACTACATCTCTACAACGTCAATAAACTATTGCATTAGGAAAATTTTGGGGTCATGTTTTGGTTATTTAGTTCTAGTCAGAGAAAGGCCCTAGACCAATAAGATGAGGTGCTTTGTTATGGAGTTATTCCCTTTGATTCAGATCTGTATAATAATTTTACCTCACTATATACATGATAAAAATGCATTCTATACAAAAATAAACAATAGAAAATACACCCACGATCCAAAAAGTGCCACTCCAATGATTCTCCATGTTATCATGTTTTGGATTTCCCTCCAAACTAACCATACGGATAGACAAAGGAAAAACAGAACCTAAACATATTTTCATGTACAACATCAAGGTTTTTCTCTTTGTTTCAACCATGTCTATGTAAGAACGCTCTAGGTTTCCTTCCTCTACAATTGAATCCATCTATGTGTCAAATACATTGGTGGATGAAAAAAAATATGCTCATCATAATAAATCGTGATAGCTCAGTTCTTCTTCAACAAAGGCAAAGAAAGTAGCCATCTTCAAGATATGAGTTCATTTCTTCTCGAAAGGGATGTATTAAAGATTTTAGGCTTCGCGAGAACAAGAGAACAATAAAGAAAGTTATGGTTCAACAAGTGTTTATACACAAAGAACTCATTTTAGAAGAATGCCCTGCAGGTGTACCATTTAACAAGCCTAGCTATAAGTATTCAACATTTTATGAGTATCAAGCTTCAATATTTAACTTCTAATCATTTTTTCGTATGTTCAAATGTTTATTTCATCCTTATTTTTCTTTGATCTAACCAAATGTTGGGATCTCTGATGTGATTCATGCTTGCATTAGTGAGAAACAATAAAAGGGGAGAAGTTCAAGGTAGCTTGTAGAGCATGGTATCTTTTTTTATGATCATTTTTACTAGGCTTCAAAGGGGAACTCTATTTTCGGTACTTTAAAGTATCTTCCTCTTCCCGATTTCCAAAGTGGAGAGTAGCCACTTTCGAACTCAACAGATACCATCGAAAGTTTCAAATGCAAGTTGTTTTCATAAGTTCAGAAATGTCTTAAACCCAAAATAGCAAGTAGACATGTTAAAGATTTGCATGCCTGCAAATGTGTTTGTTGACTTCTTCTCCAATTGTGAAGAAGAACCAAATCTTTGTTTATTTGCAAGTTTATAGATTTAGACAATATTCTAAAATTCTTAGATAAAGGCTAGGATAAAAACATAATAAATGGGCTAGAAAGCACTATGAAAACTGACTCTATCTCATGCAAATATTTTAAGGCACTCAGAATTTCATCATGAGCTTTTCCTATATAAGGTGGTACATAGTAAGGGGCCAAAGAGTCCCTTTGAATGACATCCGAGATAATCCTTTGCAAGACATAGATGTTTGGTTTAACGATAAACTCACAATGTTGCAAATGAGAAAGAATGATACTTTAGAGAAAATACAGAATGACCTACAAAACAAAGATGAGTTGGATCTGCCAAACCGCTTCAAGTTCAAAATCCATAACCGCATGGTAAAATACTTTATTTTATGCATATACTAACAAACTGCAGTATCGAATATTAAAGTTTCTATCTTATATGTAACAAGTCTCCATAAGGGAAGAACGAATAATCAAGTGCATGCATCTCGTTCGACGGTGTTATTCAAATTATGTTTGTACCAAACTAGCAGATGAAATCTTCATCTCAGTGACATAGTAATCAAGAAGCATGGCTTTTGTAATGTTAAAGTGTTTATCACTTGCAATGTAGTAAAAACAACTTTCTTAATCATATCCTACAACTCATGGAGTTTTTCAAACTTATTACAACAACCATTTTTTGTATTCGTATTTGAACTACATACACTTGAGTATTCCAAAAATTTGTAAAATATATTAAATTTCATTTTTTGTATTCGTATTCAAAATACATACATACACTTGAGGGTTCCAAGATTTTGTGCAAAATATTAAATTTCAGTACAATACATGCTTGATTGTCGTCGAATGGATCTATGGGTATATGGTTGGAGGTGGTGGAGGCTCACTTGGTGGGGCTGGAGGTGGTGGGGCACACCTATTGGAGCTAGAGGTGCATCCTCTAATTGTAGGGCTGTTGTGATCATTTCATTACGAAATTCTAGCAAGTCAAGTGGAGTGTACGATGATAAGATCTATCTCTTTAAATAGTCCCATGCCTTCTTAGATTAGAAATTTAAGACAAATGAAACAATGTATGGCTGTGTTAGTTGGGATTTGGTATAGATATTTACCTCCTCATCAGATCTCGAATTTAGAAACAGCGTTATCATCAACCTTGCTTTGAATCAAACCCGATACCACAAGAATGAGAATCATGTTTTAGCCCAACCTGACATCCAACATATCTCATTTGGTCATTAAAGTTAGCTCTTGAGTTAGAGCCTCTGGCACTCAAAATTTTCCGCATAGACCTATATTGAACATGGGAAACATAACAAAGAATAAATATTCAATTCACTGTCAACATAATAAAGAATGAACCTACCTACATTGAACATAACAAACAAAGATTGAATATTCAATTCACTATCAACATAACAAAGAATCAACCGATAAGAGAAAGACTTATAGCTCTAATCGAATTGGCCCAATAAAAAGTTCTTTGCATCAAATGGATAATCACCAAGCTCCAATGTCCACTACAAATTGCAAAATAGATTAAAAACAATTTAAGGGACTAACTTCTAACAATGAGTACATGGGAAAATGCGACTTACTCTTCGTTATATGCCATGACGAACATTTCTACTTCTTCAAAGTTCACTCTTAAAAACTAATTAAAGGTATCAAGGAAGCTTCTTGAGTCATTTTACAAGATTTATGAGATGGAAGAATCAAGAATAAATATCTTGCATTGCATATCCACAAGATATGCACCTACAATCATATTGCAACCAAATAAAGAAGTTACAATACATTACAGATGTTCAATAACAACTATTATTAAAAACCTAGATAAACCACTTACTTCAAGATTATACCCTTGATTTGATCATTCATTTCTCTCAATTCATTTTGAAATATATCAATTTCATTGTTCTCCACTAAATAAGGCCCATCAAACCATTCCTTGACATGAAACAAAGGCCTTAGTCGTTGCAAAGCCTCATTGTTTACTGAGGCCGCTTCATCAATAAGGGATCTCCTCCTATTGTCTCTGGTGGGTTGATCCTCTTGCCTTTTTCCATCCTTCTTGCCTTCTAGTGTTTTATACTTTCTTTGATTTTTTCCCTCCTTCTTGCCTTGTTGTGGTGGTGTAGACTCTCATGTGTAACTTCTTCTATCTTGATAGAGTCTTTTTTTTTTGTTTTCTAGCTGGGGGGAACTTCTAAAATGTTTTGCATCTCTATGCCTCTTATGTAGACAAGCTCAAGCCAGCGACCCGAGTGGCATCTAATATGGCATAAAGAATGAATGTCCCTGTCCATGAGGGTTACTTTGTGGGCATGGACTCCCAAAATGTAAGTATCTTGGAAAAATTCAACAAGCAAATCTTTGGCCACCTCCTGCAAGCATAATAAGGCTGAAGATTGCCACCTCATACCAAGTTTAAACTCCTCGTATATCTCTGTGACAACACGTTGGAATGGAATCATTGGCACTGCCATGCTTGTGCACTTCTGGGCTCTTCTAATTTCCATTAGTACATAAGCATACTGCTTGAATCTTTATTTCCTTCCCTCCTTCACAAACTCAGTGAACTTTACCCATCACTCAGTGTACTCACATTGGGGTGAACGATCTAATGCAATACACTGCACAATAAAACAAAATATGAGCATGACAATATGTATTTTTGCATTGTGGTAACTGTGGATTAAGGAACACCATAACAATGGTCTACCGTCTAATGCAATACAATGCAATAAAAAATGAAATGAGCATACCAATATGTATTTTGCATTATGAGGAACTTAATACTTATAAATGTGTTTTTATTATTCTTTACTACAGTGTCACACCAACCACTAGACAACAGCACCATAGTTGACAACACTCTTTTAAGGTAAGTAAAGAAGTGCCATCTGATCCATACACCCACAGACAACGGTCTAGTGCAATACACCATGATGAGACAAAAGCTTAGCATTTCAATATGTGTATTACATTGTGGGAAACTAGCTACATAGAAACGTTAGACAACAACACCATAGTTGACTATTCTTAAATGCATTATAACACCATTAACCACTAGTCAACAGCACCATAATTGACTAATCTCTTGTGAGGTAAATATAGATGTGCTTTACAATGCAAATACATCAATAAGGATTCTTTAAAATATTGTAATCGCATTGTGATTGCCTTACCTCGAGCATGTGGAATTGATGAAGAGAGTTTGCACAGAGCTAGGGAAAATAGAGGCGAGTAGATTTTTGAGGCAAGCAAATTTCTGAGGCGAGCCTAGCCAAGCCAAGCAGAGAAGATTTTGAGTAGAGAAAATTGATGAAGCGCAACAAAATAGACCGGGAGGATATGTAGAGGAAAATAGAGGAGCAGGGTAGCACTGGAGATGTAGAGAGCAGATAAGATATAGAACATGTTCTATGAGAATTATCACTTGACCTTATGTACTTCTTGAAGAAATAATCGAAAACTCACAAATACATAAAATATTAAAACATGTACTTAAATCAAATTGATATGATAGATCATAGCATAGCATAAAACAAGAGAAATAGAACAACATCGCCAACAAGACACTATTGGGTGCAATCTCCCTCCTCATGTGTATAGTTCCATTTCTCATTAGGAAACCTTTGGACATCTATTGGCAATGGACCAATAGGAAACAATAATGCCAAGGCATCCCAAGTATCACATCACATCCTGTAAGTGGTGCCATGAGGAAGTCTTCATGATCCAAATATCCCTGTATTTGTATGCGAAACTTCCCAATGATAGGAGTGACCTTAACTTCCTTGCACTCAAAGACAGCATCTGCATGAAAGTCCATGCCCAATTCCTCGGGCTTTAACCCAAGAGAAGCATCCATCTGTATGGATATGAAGTTGTCTATTGAGGCATTATCAAAAAGAAATAAAGCTGTTTGGTCCTTTAACTTGCCCCAAGCTTTGCATAAGATTCTGCTCTTTGATTCATGTGCAGTGTTACCCTGAACATCGAGTATAACATTCACACTCGGTTTGGAATCCTGCACATTATTCTTTTTGGATAATATATTTGTGTAGCTATGAGTGTGTGAGAATAGAGGGTTATTGACTTAGTTTTGTTCTCCAGTGCAAGATGGTAGCTCGCAACATTGCTAGAGAAAGAATGGTGCTTAAAAATCAAGCATCTAGGTTTACAGAAGGAAGGGTGGAAACTATTAGGAGGGGAGTATGTGAATGTAGGAAGCAACATGAGTGAATTAATCAAAGTTCAAACCCAGAATGTGCCAATACAAACTTTTACAATGAGAGTCAAAGTAGTTGATCTAAATCAATATATATTTGATCATTTGGATGTCACATGTAGAGCACGTCACAGCATTGCTACTACAAAAAGAATAGTGGTTAGAAATCAAGCATCTAAGTTTGCTGAATGAGATTCTGGGGGCATTGAGCTTTCATGTGATCTTTGCTCCCACATGTGAAGCACTTCCCCTCTCTCATGCAATCAAAGATATGCTATCTGGACAGCTTAGGATCATCCTTTTTACCCCCCAGCTTCTTTTTTGAGCCCCCTTTTGCATCCTTGGACTCATGATGCATAAACTTAGGTGACTGTCCACCCTTTTTCTGTTCATTTCCAGCTCTGAATTTTCCCTTGTATGAGCTGAATTCTTGTCTTTTTGACGCTCCCTTGCCATGCAACTCCTCAAAAATAGTTGCCGAGTATATGAGCTCCTGTAAGGTGTTGTGGGAATACACTGCAAGGCTCTTTTGAATGATTCGTTGGATGCAGCCCTGATTCAAACTTTTTTTTCTTCTCGTCTTCACTAATCATCATGAAAGGTGTGACTTTGAGAAGAATCCGCCAAAACTTTGAAACATAAGAGGAAATGGATTCTCCTTCATCTTATGTTAGCCAATCCCATTCCTTTCGTACATCCTTCTCAAAATGAGGAGGAAGGAACTCATCATAAAATTGCTCTTTGAAAGCACTCCATGTACGACAACTGTCCTATCCAAAAGCTTTGCCATCAACCAATCCCTTGCAGTCTCTTTAAGATGCATACCCACATGCCTGAGCATAGATTTCTCGGTAAATTCCTCAGTGCAAAAGGCTATTTCAAATTGTCTTATGAAAGCACGTGCCTTGGTAGTATCCAACTTTCCATTATAGATCTCAAATTTGACGTCCTTGTCCCCTGGCTTGAACTCTTTGGCCTTCTTGCTATGACAAGCATCCCGACGCTCTAATACATCATCCTCCTCATCATGTCTACAATGGAAATGGTGCCCAGATCTAGGGCTGATTTCTCGTGTAACACCTGCCACTCTGGATGGAACTTTAGGAGCAAGAACATACCTAGAAGGTGGAGACACCGCCGATAATGCATGAAGATCTTCTACATCTCTCAAATGGGCTGAAAACCCCTCATCATCCCCATTGTGAGGATTATGTTGTTAATCCCTCATATTGTGTACTAATTACTAAAGTACTTAACTTAGAGAACAAGAACCTTCAGGAGAACACTTGAGAGAAGATTGAATTGACTTGAATTGAATTGATTGAAGTGTCTGAAACAATGTACAAGGCGCTCATTTATGGGTAGGGAAGAGACACAGCCAAGAGGCATGTCTTATCATGAAGAGACATGACTCTTAGATCAAAGGGTACAACTTTTAGGCTAAGGGATGTGTCGCTTCGATATAGAGGCATGACCATTCGCGAAGGGATGTGGCTATTCGCTGAAGAGGGGTGTCCTTTGGCGAAGGGTCGCAACCACTCGAGGGCAGAGGTCCCTTGGCTGGTCATTCTTTGCATCTACAAGGGTTATCATTATTGGAGATAGAATCTTATATGTATACATACGTCACAATCGTGACATTCCCTCCCATTTAAAATAAAACCCGGGGTAGTTGTTGAGACTCTGGAAGAAAAGAAATGATTGAATTGCTTCTGCATCCAAAGCAAAAGCTGCTAGGTGCCATGTCATGGCATTATTGTTGACCATAACAATCTTGCATATACCAAACTAAATATTAACTGCATCTGCAACTTGTCTCATCTTTACCAAAAGCATGAGAATCATGTCTGTAACTTGAGTAGAACTTTTGTTAACATCATTGGTAACTTCGAGCCTTGTCCAAGAAAAGACTGAATCTTCATTTGCCTTTAGAGAAACCATAAGCAAACTGTCTTGAATCTCCAATATCAAGGATTGTGTCACGAAACTTTGCATTTGGTTAGTGACCATCATTTGGAAATCTAAAAGGGATTCCATTGGCTTGTCTGGAACACGGATGTCTTCAAGGGTTGTCGCAGATGAAGAAGATGTATTGTTTAAAGGCTCTTCCATCTGCAAAGATAGTGCATTGAGACTAGGACAAGTATTGTCCAAAGAGTCATGTGCAGTGACTGAAGTCATTCTGCAAGAGTCTATATGAGAATTATCCTTTGTACCATTCAAGGTAGGAACTGGAGCCTTCAGACTTGAAGAATCATCATTCACCACGGCGTCAGGTATCTGGTCAGAGACAAACTCTGTTTTGCACGGGCGGTGACGAGGGTATCGCTTCTGCCTGGGTCACGGAAAGAAAAGGAGTTGTGGACATTGTATTTGTCACACATGTACCAGAATCTTCTGAATCTTCAGCTTTCTCAGCGGGTATTAAGGCTTCCAGAGTAGGAGGAGTATGGCATGGCTCGCAAGGGGGAACTTGTCCAGCGTTGCGGCATTCACGACGGAGTACTCAACCAGGGTCGGAAATATGTGCCACTATGTGAGCCCACTTCGAAGAGATTGATGACTCTTCAAGGGGAGATCTTCTGAAAGCTTCATATTGCTGCTTTGGCTTCTGCTGATAGTGATTCAAAGATGGATCTTTCTCATAACTGTTGTAATGCTGAGAATGTTTGCGACGAGCATGCAGAGGCTCGAACGAAGGTATTTCATGTCTGGTGGTCTCTACAAAACTGCGCTGAGGACAAGAAACCTGTTGTGGGTGTTGTACGCCGAGAAGTTGCTTGCCGGGAGCTTGAGGAGGCTTTGGCTCACCATGGATCAAGTGTGACGAAAAGGTAGCCAGAGAAGGCTTCAAGAGTAGTTGAAATGCCTTCATTTTGATTGCGCTAGTAAGAACCATTCAATGGAACATGTGCTACCACGAGCATACGCGCCAAAGAAACCTTGGAAATAGACAAGGTAGCCGGAGAAGTGTGAAAGGTAGTCAACATGCATGCCAAGAAAGCCATTGCCGGAGACAAGAGGGGCGTAGTAGAGGCCTTTCCGATGCTGAAAATTGATTTCTTCTTCTTTTTTTTCTTCACCGCTGAATTTTCTGGACAGCAATGGAGTATTCTGATTTTTAGGGTTTTTGGATGCCAACGAGCACGAAGAGAAGGCCCAAGAAGGCATACAAAAGGAGCGCCATCACCATGGAGGACAGGGCTGAATTTCGCGCGAGGAGAAGAGGGAGGCTGATATGCTTGCGCGTCAAAGAGGGGGGCTGAAAAAAAAAATTGATGAAGGAGAGGGCACCCAATGGTTAGGTTTTTTTTTTTAAGTCCACGATCACTTTTTTTTTTTTAAAAGAAAAAGGTCATTTCAATGTGAAAGGGCATGTTTTAAAAGATGTGTCCTTTCGAAGAGGTGCAAGAGGCTCTGGGAGGGGAAAAGGGACATGGGGGGGCTGATTTGAGAACTTCCACACGCCACGCAAGACAGGGCTCTGCCAACACTGCCACGCCGAACCTCCAAGACATTAAATGAGTGCCCATAGGTGTACCGCCACGGGTGGAACTCGCCTGTAGGGCGGCCAGGTGTGATATGCAGCGGAAGTCTTTGTATTGGGAGATCCTGTCACACAATATGCTCACACCGTCTTCTGTATCCTGAGTTTCGTGAGTTTAGCAATCCACTTTAATACTTCAAACTTTAAAGAGATGAGAGAGAGAGATATGAGAACTGTACACCAGATTGGGTCCCGAATTACCCACTGAAGGGCCCCCTATCCCGATAACGAGATAGTATTTGCTTTATTACTTTAGAGAGAATGACTTTGGACTGTAGATAAGCCAAACACAAGATCTCGGAGGATCGGAGAGTGGCTGATCTGTACACTGCTGTAGAAACACCTCGATGACTTGATCTCGAGCCTATGCACTCTTCCCAAGGGCATGAGGAAGGGCTGCACACCTGAGGCTCAAAGAAGAAGAAGGTGGACTGTTCTACACACTGTTAGAATGCTGAAAACACAAATGAATGTTGTGTTACCTTCACCAGATGACTGCTGAATGTGTTGATGATGCACAGAAGGCTGGACACTGATGCAAACAACAGTTTCAGGGCTGGAAACTACTGTAGACTGTTGCTTCAGGGCTGGAATCTGCTGTGGACAGAAACGCTGAGGTGTGGAGAGGGCTGAGGACTGAAACGCATGTGAATCTGGGACTGCAGGAGCTGCTGCTGTATGGCTGGGACAGAAACGCAGCACTGCTGCTGCTGGATCAGAAAACGCAGGTGTATACAGGCTGCAAACTGGCGTTGAACTGAGAGTGAAGGGTATGCTGAATCTGGGCCTGAACTGAGTGCTGAATTCAGGGCTGAATGCAAGCACCTAGGGCTGAATGAAGCTAGGGTTTCTCAAGGGCTGGAGAAGCAAGCTTACGAGCTCTAGGGTTGGATTAGTCTTGGGCTGAAAGCAAGAGAGAGGAGAGCTCTTAGCACAATGAAGACTGAATGAGCAAAAGAGGCTCTAGGCAAGCCTATTTATACTAACTGGAGGTTGGTCATTCAATAAAGTTAATATTTATAAATGCCCAATAATGCAAATAATGATAAATAAATACTAATAAATATGGAAAAAATACCAGATAAATCCCAGTAAATTCCCTAAGGCTTTGGGGATGTTCTAAATGATGCACAGGCATATGTATGCATATTATGCAAGATGCAGAGTGCTTTCTGATGCAAACCCTAAGGCTTCTACTGACTCTACATGCATGAATGATTCTCTCCAAGTGGGTTAAGGGACTTGACTGACTGACTGACCCGCTAAGGCTGAGGAATGATCTACGTAGCTCGTGCCTGACTTATCCTGGACTGAGGATGTACAATGGGGTCACGGCGTACGACAAATATCATCCTATTGGGTTCTAAAACTGTACAACTGCTGCACTTCTGATGATGAGCCATCTTGTCACCATGCACTGAGTGCAGAGTGCATGTGACATTCCCTCCTGATTAGCTTGGCGGCAGGTTCATGGCTTCCAAGTAGTCCGCCAATGTAGTCCGCCAATAACTGGGGGTACTCCTGGAAGAACTCCTCGTCGAGCCATACGGCTTTGTGGGTGCCTCGATCTCGGAACTTCGTATAGAACTGACGAATCCGTCGACCGGAACCATGCTTCCATCGATGAAGAAGGATCTGCTCAGGCTCAATAACTTCTGCCTCGTCTACCACGTCTGGCTGCTGTTCATCTGAAACATCAAACACTTCTGGACCAACATATGGTTTTAGCCAAGAAACATGGAAAACATCATGCATTGTCCAACTGGCAGGCAACTTTAACTTCATTGAGACATCACTTATCTTCTTAACTATTGGAAAAGGGCCAAAACTACGGAATGAAAGCTTGGGACAACGTTTGCCCACTTGTTTCAATCTCTGCTTCATGATACGCAAATAGACCCAATCCCCTTCCTTGAAGTGGACATCTCGTCTAGATTTATTTGCCTGTCTGCTATATGCTTCCTGAGCTTTGGTCAAGCGGTCTTTGACTGACTCAATGATCTCGGAAAATGCTTCCGTGGTTTTATTAGCCTCTAAAGATGGAGACACCATTCTCGTCAAAAGAGAAGAAAAACGGCGACCAAAGGCTGCTTCATATGGAGTCCGTCCGACACTGGATGAATGCGTGTCGTTCAAGATAGCTTGGACCAACGGAAGATAGTGCTCCCATTTGGACTGCTGGTCATGACAGTATGAGTTAGAGAACAAGAACCTTCAAAAGAACACTTGAGAGAAGATTGAATTGACTTGAATTGAATTGATTGAAGTGTCTGAAACAATGTACAAGGCGCTCCTTTATGGGTAGCGAAGAGACACAGCCAAGAGGCATGTCTTATCATGAAGAGACATGACTCTTAGATCAAAGGGTACAACTTTTAGGCTAAGGGATGTGTTGCTTCGATGTAGAGGCATGACCATTCGCAAAGGGATACAACCATTCGTCGAAGGGATGTGGCTATTCGCTGAAGAGGTGTCCTTTGGCGAAGGGTCGCAACCACTCAAGGGCAGAGGTCCCTTGGCTGGTCATTCTTTGCATCTGCAAGGGTTATCATTATTGGAGATAGAATCTTATATGTATACATACGTCACAATCGTGACACCCATGAGCGGCATGTCGATGTACATCATCTCCTCGCGCTGCATGCCCCTCATATTTGCTCAAGCTACATGCCCTCTTACATCACTGGTGCGATTTGCATGCCCTCTCACATCACTAGTGCGGGCTGCATGTCCACTTACATCACTTGCTCAGGCTACATGCCCTCTTATATCACTGGTGCAGTTTGCATGTCCTCTCACATCACTAGTGCGGGCTGCATGCCCTCTCACAACATCATCGAAATTCCCTTCACGGGATAGCCTGCGAGGCTGCCATGTGAAGACCCACTTGCCCTCATCATCGGAAACAACATCGCCATGGCTTTTTAAATAAGCAACAGCCAACTCTCAAGGTTTGTCGATTCCCATCTGTTGGGCAATTGCATCAAAAGTGACCACATCAACCTTGACATGAGACTTTGATTCAATGACCCTATGTACATCAAGATCTCGTTGCAAAGCACGGAGCTCTTCAAGCTTATTCATCAAGGCATCAATATCCTGCTGATCCTTATCCTTGGCAAACAACGGTGGATCATTATCTGCCAAAGCCCCAACATGATCCCTGTCTCTATCTTCTTCCTGCATGCGGCGAGTACGGGTGATAGAGTCCTCCACAGAATGATCTGACTGGCTGGCCATAATGTTTCTTTCAGTTTTTCAGAAAGAAGAATTTTCCGTGCCCCGGAATCGCTCTCTACCAGTTTCCCAAGTATGATACCGAATAGACTGCAAGGGTGCAACAGTGCCCCTACACAAACACGAGGGCCACGAAGTCTTTCCACATGCTCACTGCCGCTTAAACCAAAGGTAACCCCTTTCGAGGCGCGACAATAAGACGAGGGTTACCTCAGAATCCCAACCTTCTCTCACGGATAATGACTCCTTACAGCCATATCCAGTATCATATTAGGCACAACTGTGTAGAAAGCCAGGCTCTGATACCAATGTAAACGGAAGGGCAACTTAACACGGAAAATCTAATCAATCAAGAAATCTGAAAATACACATAAGCATGCCAGATAAAACAAGATGACAAATCTACACAGTACACCACAGTAGGGGCCAAAAGATGGGCTGACCCCCCCGCCCCCCCCCCCCCCCCCTTTTATGGTTAGATTACCAACAAAAAGGAGTCTGCTTCCGTTACAACTTTGCGGGTGCCCAAGGTTCACCACTGGCTACACGTGTTTCTTCCAATACATTATGAAAACAAGAAATCATAACATAAACTGAACTTGCTGATAATTCTCAGCACAAGTGAGCATTCCCGGCATCAAGCACATGCAGGACAACTATGGACAGCCCATAGCACTCCCACATCAGCCCGGGGCAACTCAACATCATCGTCTTCTTCCTGTCTGGCTCATAGAGCAAGTCGACCAGTCCTCAAAGGCTGTTTTTCAACAGTCAACCAGCCCTCAGTAGCCTCAGAAGAAATCGTCCACATCAACTGTACACAAGCCTGCAAGCCCCCAGTCAGGTGGAAAACTTTCTAGATGCCCACGACTAGCTCTTCCTCCCTGTTTTTATCCTCTGTCCAGCCTCTGTTCAAGCTGGAAAATCAGCCGGCCAACAGTGGAGAACATGCAGAAGGGGTCGGCCAGCACTTCCCATGCACCTGTTAGGTTTTTGCTGCAGTAAAAAGGCTATAAACAGCCTGTAGAAGCAGTCGACCAGCTCCCATCACCCGAAAAAGCAGGCGCCTCACATAAAACTGGAGTCTTACTCAGGATTAGAGTTCCTCTGTCAATTTTAGCTCCCATGTGTGCCTTTTAGGTCCAGAAGGGAGGGGCACCTACTTGAAGGAGGTCTAAATAATGTCCACTGCCTAGCTTTTGGCCGCCACATGTAATAGATAAGTCCTGCTCAATGTGTACTCACTTATAAGTTGTCCAGCCACTTATAAGTGAGTGTGAACCTACATCAATAATTATTAGCATGTGAACTCATAAAGCTGTAAATTGAGTTCTTGGGAATACTTTACCACCTGCAAAACACATGTAGACCACCTATTAGTCCATAGGTGTGCACATACACGTCCACAGGGTGCCCAAGCATCCCTAACCCCATGGACAACACATGGCAGAAATCTCAGGCATTGTCTAGGCACACAAGACAAGTCATCCAAAGATAAAATCAAAGTCATGCACACGCATGAGTGCAGCTAGATTGGAAGAAACACCCATCTGCTCAGTTGTATCTGATAAAATGTCCAAGGCTCATGATCCTTCCGGAACCTTCCCAGAACATAAACACAAAAGATCTCCAAGATAGCTAGTCCCAGAGAATTTCATCATGTCAGGCTCCATGGGCCATACATGTACACCATGTCAGGCCCCACAAGCCACACATGTACTATCATGCACGGTCAGTTAGTATGAAAGGTACGATACGGTACGGTACGATAAAATACGGTACTGATTGGTACCTTAAAATTTTTTGAGATATGGTACGATATTAGTACGTTTTTTTTTTTTAAATACTTCCTAAACTTAAAAATTGTAGACAAGAAGTTACAAAATAGTAGAACCATGAACATAATGTCATCATGCCATTAGAGTACAAAATTGCTACAAAAGGATAGGCCAAAAACTCATGGCATGGGCGACCGCCAACATGCGTACATACATGATACTACATACTACAATACATCATCGATGGGCTAGAAGGAGATAGATGCCCAATGCCTAGAGAGCTATAACATATCAAAAGTCTACATCATCACCAACATCTGCATGATCATCAACATGATCACTACCAGAGTGTCCATCAAGAGAGTTCTCTGAAGAGGACTCTTCGAAGGTGGACGAGACACTCTGGGGATCATTCTCGCTAAGTAGGTTGCCATCATCATCAAACAAGGGCTCTCTAGGCAGTGGGGTATCATCATGAGGGGGCAATGGAATGTCATCATGAAGGCGGGGATTGGAGCTCGAGGATCCCCGCCTCACATATGTGCGAAGGCCACCCTTTGCCGATGTCGAAGGCGGAGGCCTATGAACTCCAACTGCTCGGCCCGTCTATGCTGACTCCTGGTGCTGCGAGTATCTGCTGCCACAAGCTCACTATAGAGCTCCATGAAGATTGCCTCCTCCTCCTCATCAGGTTGTTGACTGACACTTGCAAAGTTTTCACTCGTCAACGTGAAAGTGTCAACATTGACCTACACATTAAGGCACAAAAGTTAGAATCTGTACAGTGTACACAAAACTTAAAAGTTATGAGTCATGACAAGTTAGAGTCTAGACTTGTCACTTACCTGCTTGGGACTACCCATACTAAGAATGCCCTGAATCATGCGCAAGTTAGTGCGGCAGTAGACCAACCGCTCCAACTGTCGTGTGCTCATTAGCATGAAGAAGTTGACAATAGATGTAGCTTGTTGCACAATCCTCTTCACCCACCCGAGCTTCGCCACATCCTCCATGAGTAAGTCAATGCAATGACTCGCACATGGAGTCCACACAATGGTGGGGAATTCCTCCTCAAGCAAGCGGCCCATGCGTCGACAATTTGATGCATTGTCGGTGATGACTTGCACCACGTTTTGAGCCCCAACCTACACGGTAGATAAATCATATGAGTTGAGGGCTTTGCACAAATGACAAAATCAGCCACACTTAAGTAAAATAATGCTTACCTCTATGATCGCTTGCCTAATATGGCGGTAGATGAAACTCCCGGTAGTCTTTCTCCCCCTTCTCCCGGTGTCAACCACACGCAAGAAGTATGTGCCAAGCGGGCAAGACACAAGGATGTTGATAATGCCACGCTTCCTTTGATCACTCCATCCATCTGTGAGAATAGAACATCCATACTTCGTCCATGCGGCTCGAATCGGGTCAAGGGCTCGATCAATTCTCTCCTTCTCTTCATCAATCTTCCTCGTGCGCATAGCCGTGTAAGAGACCCCTGTCCACCCCTCACATGGGCCCACATTCGCAATCGTCGTCACCATCTTCTTCCATTGCTCCTTTTGGAGTACATTGAAGGCAAGATTGCATTCAATAATGGTGCGAGTAATCTCTATCTCCGCAAGGCGTTGCCGCTCCTTAAGGAATGAAACCGAACCTCTCACACTACCCGTGACTTGGTGGAGAGAGGGTTGCACCAATGTCATCGGCAATGCTTTGCGGAATCTCCTTGCATGGGGCAACTTTCCCCCAATCTTTGAAAGGTGCTGGAGAAGCCTTGTTGTTCCATTGGTGTATGACTTGCCGCAATATCGGCATGTCCAATGATGGGAGTTGGACTTCTTGGTGTCCTTCTCCACATTGAGGCAATGCAAATCAAAAGCCTCATGCTTCTCCCGAGGCATGATGGATAAGAGAAGGGCTAAAGCGTAGAGTAGAGGAGAGAGCGTAGAGAAGATGAAGTATGGGAAGAGCTTGGAGGAAGAGAACTTGGAGTAGAGGCTCAAGTGGGATGGAAGGAGCTTGGAGGAGGGTGGAGGAGGGTGGAGGAGAGGCTTGGAGTAGAGGCTTGGTCCTTGAGGCTTGGAGTAGATGGAGGGTGGTGGAGGAGAGGCTTGGAATAGATGGAGGAGAGGCTTGGTCCTTGAGGCTTTTATAGAAGGACTCAAGAGAGATGAAAGGAAAACAACCAAAAAAACGGGCAGAAAACGGCCAGAAAAACGGGCAGAAAACGGCTACTTCCAACGGGCAGAAAACGGCTACTTCCAACGGGCAGAAACAGGCAAATTTCGTACCTGATCGTACGGATCCGTAAACTTCTTGGTAAGTTGCCTGCTTCCTTTGATTCTTTCAGGGATAATATTTATTTCCGTGATCCTCTCCCCCCTTTTGAGGAAGTCGTGAGTTATTTCCATGACAAGTGCATGCTTCACGGAAAAGGCAAGTCAAAATCTGCTTTTGTTGCCTCTGACAAGGGCAAAGGCAAAGGCAAAGGCGGAAAAGGGAACTCCAACAACAACATCAACAACAACAAAAGCAAAGGCAAAGGCAAGGGTAAACATGATTCTAAGGAATCCAAGGACAAAAGCAATGAATGTGATTATTGTGGCAGGACAGGTCATACCGAGGCTCGATGCTTTGCTCGTTGTGATGATTCTCGAGCAGCAAAAGCCAAGTATAAAGCCCATGATGCCTATAAAGGATATGACAAGGACAACACCAAAGATAAAGGCGAAGTTTCAGAGGAGGGTCTGCCAAAGTTGCATACATGGCAGTCACAGATTCATCCACTTCTTCAAAGGATTCATTCCTCGTGATCACAGATATGACTTCTCCTGAAGAGGTTAGTGTCACACCTGAAGCGCTGGAATGGGTTGGTGATAGTGGTGCTTCTGCCCACATGACCAATCAGGCCCATATCTTGGAGGACTACCAGACTATCTCTTCTTCAGTTCCTATCGGCGATAACTCTTCGCTTTTTCTCACCGGTGTTGGTAATGTTTCTTTGGGTTTCTCTGCCACCTTACATGATGTTATGCATGTACTACGAATTTCCAAAAATCTGTTTTCAGTATACAAAGCTTCTCAGAAGGGACTGGTGTGTACTTGGATGATGAGATCATCGAAGTAATTGACAGGAAGACTCTCTCGGTTGTTGCCAATGGAGTCCATGATGGGGGTCTCTCTACAAGATCACCAATTTTTCTTCCCAGATCCCTCACACTGATTCCCATATTCATCAGCTTTTCTCACCCGTGTTGGCTTTGGTTTCTGAGGCAGATACTTCTTTGTGGCATTCTCGCTTCGATCATGTACCCATTGCTGCCTTACAGAAGTTCCATTCTAAAAGGAGGTTGTTAGCGAACTACCTCAGCTCACGTCTCTCTCACACATCTGCTCATCTTGCATGATGGGGGCAAGCATCATCAAGATGCATTTCCAGAGGAGGCCACTCATCGAGCAACCCGAAGATTGGAGCTTATACATGTAGATCTTGCAGGACCTATGGAGGTTGAGTCTCTTGGCGGGGCTCGATATTTTCTTCTTCTTGTGGATGATTTCACTCGCAAAGTTTAAGTATGTTTTCTGGCTCGCAAGTCAGATGCTTTTGCCAGTTTCAGGACTTGGATCGCGATGGTGGAAAATCAGTCTGGGGGTAGAGTTTCATTCCTCCGGATTGATAATGGTGGCGAGCTTGTACCATTTGATGACTTCCTTGCTTCAAAGGGCATTGACCGACAGACTTAAGTTCCTTACACTCCTCAACAGAATGGAGTTGTGGAACGAAAAAACCAGACCGTCAAAGAGATGGCTCGTGCTTTGTTGCATCATGCAAGTCTCCCTCCTGCTTTCTGTGGTGAAGCTATGGCTATCTCAGTTTATCTCATTAACCGCTCTCTCACAAAAGTGGTTGAGGGGATGACTCCGGAGGAGGCCTTTACAGGACACAAGCCTTCTGTATCTCATCTTCGTGTTTTCGGTTGTGTTGCTTATGTGCATGTCCCAGATAAGAAAAGGACCACACTTGCCCCAAAGTCAAAGAGGATTATCTTCACAGGCGAGAGTCTGAGATCCAAAGGGTACCGCTTCTGGGATCTGGAGGTTGATGACATCATCATTTCCCGTGATGCTTGATTTGATGAGAGCTTGTTTGGCATTGATTCCTCTCCACCTAATGCATCTTTCGACTTTCTAGATGATCCATTTCTGGCAAATGCTAGTGATCTTTTACCTCTTCCACGTCCAACTCCTCCTCCTCCCCTTGCTGCAACCCCGGTGCCAGCTGCTCCTTTACAGTAACCCGTTCCCGTTTCATCAGCTTCTGCAGCTCCCGGTCCCTCTACGAGTCCTACTTTGACTCCAGGATCACCCTCACCAGTGCTTACCTCATCACCACTTCAAACAGCATCGGATGAGTCCTCTACTGTAGCTGGATCTTCTTCTTCACGCTTTTAGAGGAAGGCTGGGCTACCTCGGTGGGTTCAACAACTCTTTAGAGATTCTGGTCTCACTGATGCACAGCTCCATAACCAGATCTCTACCACCACCCTTGGACCTCGCCGTTCATCTCGGGTTGCCACATCTCATCACACACTGAATTATGCTCTCATGAGTTTTCTTTAGGAGATTGATGAGCCTGAGAGTCCAGAGGAGGCTCTTTCACAGCTGCAGTGGCGGCAAGCCATGGAAGCAAAGATGGTCTCTATTGAGAGGAATAACACTTGGTCTTTGGTACCACGGCCTTTACATCGTCGTGTTATTGGTGTGATGGATTTTCAAAGTCAACTTTGGACAAGTAGAACGCCCGCCTTGTTGCACGAGGATATGCTCAGAAGGCAGGTGAAGACTTTGACGAGACATTTGCTCCTACAGCGAGGTATACCATCATTAGGATTGTTTTGGCTTTGGTTGCACACTTCAGATGGCACGTGTTTGGATTCATCAAGATTCTAGAGCATTTGTGCTGTGCCGACACCTCCCCGGTTACTATTTTCTCGGATTCTCAAAGTGCTATTGCTCTAGCACAGAATCCTGTGATACGGGGACGATCCGAGCATATTGAATTGCATTATCATTTTGTACGCGACCGGATCGAGTTGGGCCTTCTTTGACTGGCCTATTGTTCTACCAAGGACAATGTGGCTGATCTCTTCACCAAACCACTTCCGAGAGCTACTATGGAGGTGTTCCTTTAGTGTACTGGTATTGGACCGCCCCTCTAGCACTGAAGAGGAGGCGTTGGATTATATCATCTACAGAGGGTCTACATCATCTTTTTCATGCTTGTATTGGCTATTTATGAGGCTCTGCATTGACATATCTTTGCAGAGATTATTCAACATTTTTTCTACCATTTTTGGGTTTTTTGTCATTTTATGTAGCATTTAATGCTACAGCCATGCTGTCGGCTTGCTACAGCTGGCCGACCAGCATCGTCAAGAAGTATATAAGGGCTGGGTGCCTTTCCCTTTGTCTATCTCATTTTCAGCATTCAGTTGAGGTCATTAGCAGCTGCTACTGCTTCTCACCATTGTACAGCACCTACGGGCTTTCCTCGTGCTCAGATTTAAGCAATAAACATCAGTTTCCAACATTTACAGGTCTTGTACCTGGTCCTACATCTGGGTTTTGTATTTGCTTCACTTTTTTTCAGAAGTATCTTCCACTTGTAGAGTTTGCCTACAACAACACAGTATATGCCTCCACGGGAAAGGCCCCATTTGAGATAAAATATGGCAGAGTGGTCTTGCTACCCATCCTTCGTACAAAGGATGAAATTTTTGCAGGCAATGAGTATGTGCGTGACTTGGATGTAACCTTTGCTCAGGTGCGGACAGCCATTGCAAGGTCACAAAGACAAGCATAAGAGGGTTGTTGACAAGCATAGAAGGGACATGCGAGTCAAGGATAAAAGTGATTGGGTATTGCTAAACTTTGAGAAAGCTAGGCTTCGGAAGAGGGCAGGACGAGAGGGAGTATATCCAAAGCTTTCTACTCGATATTATGGACCCTTCAAAGTGGTTAACAAGATCAATGAAGTATCCTATAGGCTTGCTTTACCCAGCCATTGGAAGATTCATAATGCTTTTCATGTGAGTCTTTTGCGGAAGTATGTGGAGCCAGATCCAGAGGAGCCTGTCATCACAGAAGATCCCCCAGAAGTTGATGAGCTAGAGGAAATCCTCTAGCTAGAGCAGATTGTATTTCACAAGGAGAGAGTTACCACATGGGAAGCTTTCCAGGAGATACCTTGTAAAATTTAAAAATTATTTGCCAATTGATGCAAAGTGGGTAGACGAGGATTATTTTGTTGACTACCCTCGGCTTTTGCAGGCATATCTTGAGGCTTTTCAGTTGAGGACAATTGTTTAGAAGCCCGGGGGGACGTCACCATTTGGTCCATCTCCATGTCTGGAGCCACTCTTCTGGGATTGTTACTCCATAGAGTGGGCAGATCTGTGCCATGTTCACATGGGGCCAGGTCAGTGTCCCATGTGAAAGGGCCAGTCTTTTGGTGTCACATGGATGGGAGCCAGATTCGTGCCACCCGTGTGTGACCAGTACTGCGTCACATGGACGGGAACCAGTTTTTCGCCACCCGTGTGTGACCTGCTTCGTGTGCTGTATGGACGGGAGCCTGTTGGTGCCACCTGTGTATGGCCAGGATGGCGTCTTACCTATGGGATTGTCACTCCATAGGAAGACCAGGACATACATTCATATTTTTGTCGCGCCAGTTTTGTGCCCGACAGGAACTTTTTGTACAAGTTTCATGTAAGGGAGATTTTGTCCATTACATGTGCACATGCATTTATGACTGCATACGTAAACTTGTTTTTGCATGATTTGTTTGCGTGTGTTTGCCTGTTTTGCCGTGCTAGTACACTAGACGGGGATGCTCCCAGTGTACCGTGGGAGTGCTGCTTGCTGACAGATTGGTGTTGCGTGTGAACAGGTGGTAATAAGTATTACCATTTTGGCCCTTCTAAAGTGTAAAATTCATAAACATTAGTTAACTTTAATGTTTATAAGTAAATGTGTTCACACATTAAAAAAACAGGACTGGACATTTATTTTCAAGGGTGCCCATAAGCATTTTTAATAATTATTAAGGTGTTGTAACTTATATAACCTTTTAATCAAGGTTTGCATGGAAGGTAAAACCACCCCCCACGTGGGTGGTGGAGGGAAGAAGAAATCTACGTTTTTTTTTTGGCAGCCGACTCTGCTCCTCCCATTGCCTTCATCAGCTCAACCTACACGCCTGTACCCGCTTGCACCACTTCTTCGTGTGCTATACCCGCCTGCACTTCTTCTTCGTGTGTTGTACGTGCCTACTGTACCTGCTGGCTACACCTATTATAACCAGTGACTGCACGTGCTAAACCAGAAGATTGTACCTGTTGTACCCGATTTGTTGTTGCTATACCAGGCATGTACTTGCTGTACCAGGCCTTATACTTGCTGTACCAAGCTTGTACATACTGTACTAGGACTTATACTTGTTGTACCAAGACTTGTACTTATTGTACCAGGGCTTGTACTTACTGTACCAAACCTGTATCTACTATACCTCGTGGATTGTACCTACTGCTGCCCGTGTTGTACCTGCTGCACCCATGGCTGTACCAAGTGGACCTGACTGCATGGTAAAAGGAATGCATCTCCATGGACTCCTGCCACAAGCTATACCAGGTGCCTTGTATTTTTTATTTGTGTAAAAATAAAATTTTCTAAATTAAGTTCAAAGATTTCTTTAAGTTTTGTGCAAAGCACGATCAAAGCATGTTTATGCTAACCATACTCAGGAAACTTTCCTAGTTTGGTTTGTTTTTCCCTGAGTGGTAGTGCTAACCGAGCCCTTAGAATTTTGAGAGCTAGTGAAGGTTAGAAACACTAGGAATTCTGGGAGCAAAGCTTATCTGGGAGAACCAGGCAATGCTCCCTTCGCAGTGTATCCCTTTGCTTGTGCTAGTACAGGTGTGCCTGTTGGTGCACGGTAGTGAAAGGCAGGTGTGCACCCAGTGAAGGTGGGAGTGTGCTTGTGAGTTGGGACTTCTTCAACTGTCCAGACTTCATCAACAAGTATCCAATTGTTTGAGTTGTATTCACTCCATGTGAGGAGAAATCTGGCCTATTGGCTCGTGACACTTGTACATATAAATACTCCAAGAAATACAATGTATTGAGGGGGGGCCGGTCCTTTCCAGCCCTAGTGTTGGGGTCAAGTGTTCTTGGTCATTTACAATTTTAATGTTGTTAATAATGTCCATTGTTGGAATAAGTTAAGTGATCTAAAAATGTGTATTTTGTCTTCCGATTTGTAGGGCCCCTGTAGGGAGCGGTTACAGCTTATGATGCTGTCCTAAAGAGGGATCATGTTGAAATATGTTGAGATTATGCCATGGCATTGCTGTACACGTTGTCACAAATGGGTGCGTGGTTAAACATAATTTAATATTGAAATCACAAGATTTATCATCCTTTGATCACTCCCATATCCCACATACATAGCCATAACAATTGATTATACAATGTGGAAGTACTGGAAAGAAATGATACTGCACCAGGGACAAGAAGATGGGCTGGTCTCCCCCCCCCCCCCCTCCTCCCTTGAAGGATATGTATTGCCTTAAGGGAGTAAGAATTTTACAAGTTCATAAAACGGGTGGATTGGCTCAACCACACACCACCGTTTCTTCTAAAATGATTGAATATGAAAATTACTTACAAACACTATACTTGCCTATAAGTAGCCTATCTACAAGTTAGCAATATGGTGCCCAGCACCCTTTCACCAAGATTGCCCAGCAATCCCGGTTTCTACAAATGTAGCTTAACTTCAATAAAATCAACCACCTAATGGGGCTGAAAATCAGCCTTAGGAGCATGCCTAGCACTTCCCAAGGGTTCTCCCACATAGAATATGCAACCGGATCCAAGATGATTCTCCCACAGCTTCAATCTTGGGAATAGTCTTCTTCTTCTTCTTCTTCTTCTTCTAGCTTGAATGGAGACTTTCAATTCTGAAAATCAGAATTCAGCCAGCTTCTAAGTGTTTTGGGGAAATAAAAACACTATGGTATGGCTGGAAAAATACTATACAATAAGTGCATTAGATCAAGCAATAAACAAAGGCCAAGAAGTACTCTTGAATGAGGCTGGAAATCTGAATTTATAGACTTCTATTCAGCCTAGAAGGAGGCGCCTACAAGAAGAGAAGGGGTGGAGGTTATTGCTCAAGAAAAGATGTGGTAGGGAGAGGTTTGTGCAAGACTTATAAATCAAAGAAAGGCTAATAAACAGTTGTTGAGGAGATCGGGGTATCCTTTAAGATCTTGTTCTTGCATCCACCTTGAATCCATAGGGGAATAGTTCTTGAATTTAACCAAATATTTGCATACGACCTTGCCTCCCTTAAGCTTGCGCTCTTGATGGAATACAATCTGTTCTGGTTGAAGCACCTCTTCAAATCATCCACTTCTGGTGGATCTTCTGTAACTAGTTGAGAAGGTGGAGTTCCAATATATGGTTTCAACAGGTTGATGTGGAAAGCATTATGTATCTTCCAATGATCGGGCAAAGCCAACCTAAAAGCCCCATCATTAATCTTTTGAATAACTTGAAATGGACCATAATACCTGTTGGCAAGTTTGAGAGCCTTGCCTTCTTGTCCTGGCCTCTTGTGGAGACGCGTCTTTTCAAACTTGAGAAGAATCTAATCCTACTCTTTGATGTCCATATGGTGCCGATGCCGATCGGTAGCTTTCTTGTGCTTTGCTTGAGAACGTTGTATGGCTGCTCGAACTTGTGCACAGGCGGTATCCAGATCTCTAACGTATTCATCAGCAGCAGTAAAAATCTTATCCTTAGTGCGAAGGATGGATGGAAGTATTACCTTGCTATATATAACCTCAAATGGAGCTTTGCTAGTGGAGGAATGGACTGTATTGTTGTATGCAAACTCAACCAAGGGTAAATACTTTTCCCATGCTGCCTTTTGATCAGAAACATAGCATGAGTAGATCGAGGACCACTGAATTTGCTATTTCACTTTGCCCATCAGTTTGGGGATGATAGGCAGAAGAGAAATTGAGCTTAGTACCCATATTGTCAAAGAGAGCTCTGCAAAATAAGCTCGTAGTCCTTAGATCTCTGTCTCCCACGATGGACTTAGGCATTCCATGATGTTTAAAAACGTGAAAAAGAAAGAGTCAAGCCATATGATTGGGCTTGATAGTCTCTCTTACGGGAATAAAATGAGCTTGCTTACTAAAGCGATCAATAATAGTCCAAATAGCATTATTACCATAAGCAGATCGAGGAAGATCTGTGATAAAATTCATTGCTATGCTATCCCAAGGTGCTTGAGAGATAGGCAAAGGTTGAAGTAAAACAGGCAACTTATGCCTATCATACTTAACTTTCTGGCATACCGCACACTCACGAACATATTTTTCTATATCAGCCCGCATAGAAGGCCAATAGAAATATCTTTCCAAAGCTTGAGTAGTGGGTAAAATATCTCTATGACCTGCATAGGGAGGTGCATGTGCTTCATCCATGACCTTTTGACGAAGCTGCTTGTTGACTACACAAATGGCTTGATGGTGATATAAATAATCATCCTTAATGGAGAAAGGATGGACTAATTTTGCAGCCTGGGCCTCTATTGTGGATGTGCCCGCCCTCCTCACTCCCCGTATTTTTCCCCTATTTTTCCCTATTTTTCTTGGCTTGGGTGGATGCCTAGTGTTGGTGGGAGGGCCCATGAGCTGGCCGACTGATGCTTCAGGTACACGACCTCTCACATGTGCTGGCCGACTTGCTGTCGTGGCTGGTCGTGGAGGATCAGGGCCTGTCGGCTGCCCTTCTACAGGCCGGCCGACTGCATCATTGGGGCCATATAAAATGGCCCCACAACCCCTTGCCATTGTAGTGTCTTGTAGTGTCTTGTATTCGGGATCTTCTTTGTGTATATAGAGCAGAGTTACACGCCTCTCTCTCTCTCTCTCTCTCTCTCTCTCTCTCTCTCTCTCTCTCGTGCTATTTTTCTGCATTGCGTTTGCTCGTGTTCCCATATTTAATCATCATCTCCGTTGCGTATTCTGACATGCAATGGACCAGCCAAAAAAGTAAAATGCTTAATGAACCTGCGATAATATGAACATAAACCAAGAAAGTTTCTGACTTCATGCATAGAAGTCAAGTCAGACCAACCAACAATAGCTTGAATCTTGCTAGGGTCCATGTGTACACTGTCCTTAGAAACAATATCAGCCAAGAAAAAATCACTCTTTTTGGGATTGACATAAAGTTTATGCTTGCGGAGCTCTTCAAAAACAATAGCCAAATGGAGAAAACTAGCACATCATCAAAGAAAACTCCTATAAACATTATGTAATTTCTAAAAATACGATCCATCATGCGATTGAAAGTAGCAGGAGCATTAGTAAGACCAAAAGGCATCACTAAGTACTCATACAATCCAAATGTAGTCTTGAAAGCTTTCTTATGTACATCTTGAGGAGCTACTCTTATTTGGTGATAACCACTTTTCAAATCAATGCGGCTGAAAACAGAAGCCCCTTGGAGTTTATCCAAGATATCATCAATTCTCGGTATTGAAAACCGGTTCTTGATGGTTATCATATTCAAGGCCCTGTAGTCAATGCACATTCTATATGAACCATCTTTCTTTTGTACCAGCAAAACGGGTGAGCAATAAGGTGATGAGCTAGGTTGTACCAAATCCTTCTGAAGAAGATCATTGACTTGTGTCATGATTTCTTCTTGTTGGCTTGCACTCACTCTATAAGGGGGCTGATTTGGAGGTGGGCTCCCAGGAATCAAATCAATGCGATGATCCTTTGGACGCTGCGGGGAAGTTGCCTAGGCAAGGCTACTGCAAAACAATCTTCATAATGATATAAAAAATCTGCCCTAGACTTATCTAGATGTGACATGCTTTCATCTTTAGACCTAATTTGCTCTTTGACAAAAACCAAGTACGAACAAATAGACTTCTTTATTTGCTTTTTAATGGGAATATGACCTACAACGGGAATAGTTGCACCAGTAGTGCCTGCATGAATACAATACTGCTTGCTCTTATAAGTAAAGGTAAGCGTCTTCTTTTTAAGGTTTGGAACTGGAAGCATGTGAAAATGCCAAGGCATGCCAAGTAAAACGTCAATATCGAAGAAGTAGGACCTATGAGGAACTCCTCATGATCACCATAGTTGCCAATTTGAATGCCAAGCTTGCCAACCACTGGCGTTACATGTGCATTCAATCCTTCAAAAGCAGACTCTGTATGCATACTCAATCCCATTTACTCAGGATGCAATTTAAGTGCTTCTGCCATCTCAATAGAAATGAAATTGTCAGTAGAACCCAGATCAAACAAAAACAAAGCATTTTTATCTTGCAATTTATCGCAAGCCTTAAACAACGTGTGGCTATTTGGATCGTTGAGGTATTGCCTTGAACTTCTGGTATTGCATTAAAAGAGGGTGGGGTTGCATGGATGCCTTCATCATTAACAAGTTGAGGACATTCCCTCTTCATATGGTCTTTTGAAAACATTTACCTTGCTCCCGGTACTCCTTAAGTTGTTCAGAACTAAGGCGGTTTGATCTGTTTTTACCTCCCGGCTTCTTTTTGTCAAACCCCTTCTTCTTTTGCTCTCTTTCTCCACTTCTAGCTTGCTGTCCACCCTTGGACAGCTCTTGATTTGACCTTTGTTTAGCTTTGTACGAGCTAAACTCTTGCTTTCTGGTGGTGCCTTTTGAATGCAAACTTTCGGCAATAATTGCCGACTCCATCATGTGTTGTAAAGTACTATTAGGATAGAGTTTTAGGCTCATCCTAATAATAGGTTGGAGACCACTTTCAAACTTCCGCATCTTCTCATCATTAGTAATCTTCATAAAGGGGGTTACTTTAAGCAAAACAACCCAAAACTTATCTGCATATGCACACTTTCATGCTCTTTTTGTGACAACCAACCCCACTCTTTCTTTACATCTTTCTCAAAGTCAGGTGGAAGAAATTGCTCATAAAACTAAATTTTAAGTCTTCCCAAGACTTTGGATCCTTGTTCTCAAGACTCTTGGCTAGCCACCAATTGCTAGCCGTATCCTTCAAATACATGCCCACATGACGAAGTTTAGACTTTTCAATAAAATTGCCATTCACAAATGCAACCTCAAACTGTCTAATAAAAGAAAGAGCTTTAGTAATATCCCGTTTCCCATTATAAGATTCAAACTTAACATCTTTATCCCTAGCCTTGAAAGTCTTCAATCTCTTTGAGGGTATTTCAATGGGATAAGGAGAACGGGCTTTGGGTTTAGCATGGCTTTTGTGATGGCGAGAATGGCTTTTACGAGGAGAAGAGCTGTGGCTAGGTGAAGGAGAACGGTTACGGGCATGAAATTGAGAGCGGGTATGGGATCTTGAAGAGGCTTCTTGAGAGGCATGAAGTGTTGGCTCTCTATGCCTCTTCTTCAGAGACTCAAGAGTATGCTGAATTTCTGGGATGGCCAAAATAGACTTCAATTCAGCCACTTCGGACTGTAATTGCTGCAACATAACCTCACTATGATGTGGAGAACTACGCATGATGGCTGTTGGAGTTGCCTTTCCGTCAGCACAGCAAGGGAACACAACTCAAAAATACTGTCAAAGCTGTCCAAAACAATGCTTTGCTTGCAACTCAATTCTGTATACCCACAAAGACTAGTCTCTACTTGCGTCTAAATATGATACGGAATAGACCGCAAGGGTACAATAGTGCCCCTACACGGACAGGAGGGCCACAAGGTCTTTCCAACACGTTCACTGTCACCAAAACCGTTGGTACCTCCTTTCGGAATGTGACAATAAGACGAGGGCTACCTTAGAATCCTAACCTTCCCTCATGGATAATGACTCCTCCACGATCTTATCCAGTATCATAAAAAGATTTATGCAAAGTAAGAGAACCGAAGCTCTGGGTGCGTGGTTATACAAAATTTAATACTAAAATCACAAGATTTATCATCCTTTGATCACTGCCATATCCCACATACATAGCCATAACAATTGATTATACAATGTGGAAGTACTGAAAAGAAATGATACTGCACTAGGGACTAGAAGATGGGCTGGCTTCCCACCACCCCCGCCCCCGCCCCCCCCCCCCCCCCCCCCCCCTTTGAAGGATATGTATTGCCTTAAGGAAGTAAGAATTTTACAAGTACATAAAACAGGTCAATTGGCCCAGCCATACACCACCGTTTCTTCCAAAATGATTGAATATGAAAACAACTTACAAACACTATACTTGCCTACAAGTAGCCCAGCTACAAGTTAACAATATGGTGCCCAGCACCTTTCACCAAGATTGCCCAGCAATCCCGGTTTCTACAAATGTAGCTTAACTTCAATAAAATCAACCACCTAATGGCTGAAAATCAACCTTAGGAGAATGCCCAGTACTTTCCAAGGGTTCTCCTGCATAGAATGTCACAAAATCCCTTACAGCTTCTATTTTTTCTACTGTTCATGTGTGGCATCTGGAGCCTGACATGACATACATGTATGGCTGGTGTAGCTTGACATGGTGTGTCTATGTGGTATATGGAGCATGACATGACAGTATATGTATGGCTGGTGTAGCCTGACATGATAGCATGCTTAGTTCCGTACGTCGTACGGATCTGGCCGTACGTACGAATCGTTCCGTACGGTACCGTACGATCAGGTACGAAATTTGCCTGTTTCTGCCCGTTGGAAGTAGCCATTTTCTGCCCGTTTTTTTGGCCGTTTTCTGCCCGTTTTTTTGGTTGTTTTCCTTTTATCTCTCTTGAGTCCTTCTATAAAAGCCTCAAGGACCAAGCCTCTCCTCCATCTACTCCAAGCCTCTCCTCCACCACCCTCCATCTACTCCAAGCCTCAAGGACCAAGCCTCTACTCCAAGCCTCTCCTCCACCCTCCTCCACCCTCCTCCAAGCTCCTTCCATCCCACTTGAGCCTCTACTCCAAGTTCTCTTCCTCCAAGCTCTTCCCATACTTCATCTTCTCTACGCTCTCTCCTCTACTCCACGCTTTAGCCCTTCTCTTATCCATCATGCCTCAGGAGAAGCATGAGGCTTTTGATTTGCATTGCCTCAATGTGGAGAAGGACACCAAGAAGTCCAACTCCCATCATTGGACATGCCGATATTGTGGCAAGTCATACACCAGTGGAACAACAAGGCTTCTCCAGCACCTTTCAAAGATTGGGGGACAAGTTGCCCCATGCAAGGAGATTCCGCAAAGCATTGCCGATGACATTTCGTGGAAGATGAGCGGCGGCTCAAATTCAAGTAGAGGAGCATCATCAACACACGCACCGGCACCACCGCCAGCACCACCATCGGCACATGATGAAGCGGCCACCGGCTCTTTCATTGGTGTATCCTCCACTGCCACTTCCACGGATGCACGGTCCGCCTCCGCACCGGGCAAAAGGCAAAGGGTGGTGGAGCGTGAAGGGGTGCAACCCTGTCTCCACCAAGTCACGGGTAGTGTGAGAGGTTCGGTTGCATTCCTTAAGGAGCGGCAACGCCTTGCGGAGATAGAGATTGCTCGCACCATTATTGAATGTAATCTTGCCTTCAATGTACTCCAGAGCAATGGAAGAAGATGGTGACGGCGATTGCGAATGTGGGCCCATGTGAGGGGTGGACGGGGGTCTCTTACACGGCTATGCGCACGAGGAAGATTGATGAAGAGAAGGAGAGAATTGATCGAGCCCTTGACCCGATTCGAGCCGCATGGACGAAGTATGGATGTTCTATTCTCACAGATGGATGGAGTGATCAAAGGAAGCGTGGCATTATCAACATCCTTGTGTCTTGCCCGCTTGGCACATACTTCTTGCGTGCGGTTGACACCGGGAGAAGGGGGAGAAAGACTACCGGGAGTTTCATCTACCACCATATTAGGTATGCACAAACCAATCCACGGGTTTGCAGCATTGGTACATCCAGCCTACAAGTCTCCAGTAGTTTGCACCGATAGGGAGTTTCGACAAGATCGGGATGCATATATGCTTCGAGCTATGCCAGTTGATGAGCACAATGCCTTTCTAGAGGAGTTGGGCTGCTATGTTGATCAGAGAGGTCAAACCTCCTTTTCGTCTCCCACTTGCTGGAGGAGGGAGTCACTTGTGAAGCCCCTTTTTTGGTGGGACAATTTTGGGTATGGACTAGAGCATCTCCAACCCATAGCCTTAAGGGTCCTAGCCCAGGATTGTTCTACGGGTGCATGTGAGAGGAACTGGAGTTCCTATTCTCTCATACACACGAAGATACGCAATCGACTGAGCACACGACAGTTGGAGCGGTTGGTATACTGCCGCACTAATTTGCGCATGATGCAGGGCATTCTTAGTATGGGTAGTCCCAAGCAGGTAAGTGACATGTCTAGACTCTAACTTGTCATGACTCATAACTTTTAAGTTTTGTGTACACTGTACAGACTCTAACTTTTGTGCCTTAATGTGTAGGTCAATGTTGACACTTTCACGTTGACGAGTGAAAACTTTGTAAGTGTCAATCAACAACCTGAGGAGGAGGAGGAGGCAATCTTCATGGAGCTCTATAGTGAGCTTGTGGCAGCAGATACTCGCAGCACCAGGAGTCAGCATAGACGGGGCCGAGTAGTTGGAGTTCACAGGCCTCTGCCTTCGACATCGGCAAAGGGTGGCCTTCGCACATATGTGAGGCGGGGATCCTCGAGCTCCAATCCCCGCCTTCATGATGATATTCCATTGCCCCCTCATGATGATACCCCACTGCCTAGAGAGCCCTTGTTTGATGATGATGGCAACCTACTTAGCGAGAATGATCCCCAGAGTGTCTCGTCCACCTTCGAAGAGTCCTCTTCAGAGAACTCTCTTGATGGACACTCTAGTAGTGATCATGTTGATGATCATACAGATGTTGGTGATGATGTAGACTTTTGATATGTTATAGCTCTCTAGGCATTGGGCATCTATCTCCTTCTAGCCCATCGATGATGTATTGTAGTATGTAGTATCATGTATGTACGCATGTTGGCGGTCGCCCATGCCATGAGTTTTTGGCCTATCCTTTTGTAGCAATTTTGTACTCTGATGGCATGATGACATTATGTTCATGGTTCTACTATTTTGTAACTTCTTGTCTACAATTTTTAAGTTTAGGATGTAACACGCGGAAGCTCTGGGAGTCTTCTTTCAACCCTAAACACTCTTGGAAACCTTCTGATGCAAAAACGCACCATCTGATGCAAAAACGCAGGTAGAGAGAGAGTAGAGAGAGAGAGAGAGAAGTGCTGGAAATTCAGTATATACTATGGTACAAAAAGGTACATATCTTGCAGCCCTTGGCTGCCTTCATAAAAAGGTGGTAAAACACTAAAACCTGTCCCCTATGGGACCTCTAGTGATCCCAACCCCTAGTGGGTTTGAATGAGATAAGTGATGTACACTTGAGCCCTTTTATATGGGTCTTGGACAATGTAGGAGCTGGCCGACTGCTGGTCGGCCAGTTCAGAATTCCTTTAATGCTTTTTTTAGCAAATCCGACCAGATCTACTCCTGGCTCCTGATGCGCATGCTGCTGCCCGACTGGACTCCAGTCCACACACTCTAGCGCCTGCAGCCGACTGATGCTTTTACCATCTTATGATGCGTTTCAGCCGCCTGGTTCTGTGAGCATCCTTTTGGTCCTTCTCAAATCCTTGCTCCAATGTCCTACTCCAGTTTACACTGCCATCACTGCTCTGTGCTCTGTGCTCCATCATCCTGGTTCTTCTACTGGGTTCATACTCTTTATCTGGTTGCCTTTTCTGGATCTAGCCCTGAGAATGTCCATGGCATCTATGATGCACATGACATAGGAAGAAGTATTTTTTTTTTAAAAACGTACTAATATCGTACCATACCTTAAAAAATTTTAAGGTACCAATTAGTACCATATTTTATCGTACCATACCGTATCGTACCTTTCGTACTAACTAACCGTGCCGCCAGCAATGTGGATCAAAAAGGGATTCAACGTAGCATTTATAATAACATTTTATGTAATATTTAGTCCACAACAGGCCCACAGCAACAATATAGGCCGACCAGCACCTTCCTGCCATACTTAAGTAGAAGCCATCATTTGCATTCATCATGAACCCTTTTGAAGAAGCATGGTAGTCAGTAGAAACATGTAGAAGGCTATAGGTTACCCCTACGAGGTAGACTGAAAGAAAGTGAAGCAAATAGAAAACACAGATGTAGGTCCAGGTACTAGACATATAAATGCTGGAAACTGATGTTTATTGCTGAAAACTAAGCACAAGGGAAACCCATAGGTGCTATACAATGGTAAGAAGTAGAAGCACTTGCTAATGACCTCAACTGGATGCAAAAGAATGAGATGACCTAGGGAAAAGGGAGTCAGCCCTTATATATTCCCCTAGAGTGCTGGTCGGCCAGCTGTAGCAAGCCGACAGCAAGACAGTAGCATAAAATGCTTCAAAAATGCCTAAAAATACCAAAAAATGGTAGAAAATGCTGAATAATCTCCGGCAAGATATGCCAATGCAAGGCCTCATAAATGGCCAATACAACCATGAAAAAAGGTGATGTAGACCCTCTGGAGATGATATAATCCAACACCTTCTCTTCAGCGCCAGAGGGGTGGTCCAATACCAGCACGTTGAAGTAACACCTCCATAGTAGCTCTCGGAAGTAGTTTGGTGATAGATTAGTCACATTGTCCTTGGTAGAACAGTAGGCCAATCGAAGAAGACCCAACTCGATCCAATCGCGTACAAAATGATAATACACTTCAATATGCTTGCATCGTCCTTGTATCACAGGATTCTGTGCTAGAGAAATAGCACTCTGCGAATCCAAGAAAATAGTAACCGGGGAAGTGTCAGCACAGCACAAATGCTCCAGAATCTGATGAATCCAAAGTGCCTCAGTAGAGGAGAGAAGGTAGGATTTATACTCAGCCTCGGTGGAAGAAGCAGAAACAGTCCTCTGCTTTTGAGACTTCCAAGAAACCAATCCAATACCAAGCATGAAGCAATATCCAGATATAGACCTCCGAGTATCAATGCAACCTGCCCAATCAGAATCTATGAAGCCAACCAAATCACCACCACTGGAGTAGGTGATGCCATAATCTAAAGTACCTTGAAGATAACGAAGAACTCTCAAAGCTGCCTATCCAATGAGACCTTCGAGTGGCTGATGAGAACTGGCTGAGGACACTCATAGCATAGGAGATGGGTGTTGGCAAGGTAAAGCAATGAGCCAACAATCTACTGGTACTCTGTGCAATCCACCAAGCGTGTATCATCCTCCTTGGATAACTTGGCATTGGGATCCATGGGACAAGAGAGAGGTGTACAATCTGACAACCCATAAAGTGTGAGCAGCTTCCTCACATACTTCTAGTGAGAAATGAAGATACAGTCATCTTTCTGCCAAACCTCGAGCCCAAGAAAATAATGTAGAAGGCCAAGATTAGTCATCTCAAATGTCTCTGAAAGCTTGGACTAAACCTGTGTGACCAACCCAATATCTGAACCAGAAAGAATGAGGTCATCAACATACAAAACAATGACATAAATATCTCCATCGAAAAGAAGCACATAGAGATTGTTGTTCAGCATATGCCCTCTCAAAGCCAAGAGATAACAAGAAGACATCAATCTTCTGATACCACGCACGGGGTGCTTGTTTGAGACCATAAAGAGCCTTCTGCAGAAGATAAACATAGGTGTCCTGTCCCTGGATCACAAAACCAGGAGGCTGCTCAACATAAACTTCCTCCTCTAAATCTCCATTCAGAAAGGCAGATTTGACATCCATCTGGAACACGGGCCATCTGAAGTGTGCAGCCAAAGCCAAAACAATCCTAATGGTGGTATACCTGGCTGTAGGAGCAAATGTCTCATCAAAGTCTTCACCTGCCGTCTGAGCATATCCTCGTGCAACAAGGCGAGCTTTGTACTTGTCCAAAGTACCATCTGCATGAAACTTGACTTTGAAAATCCTGTAACACGCGGAAGCTCTGGGAGTCTTTTTTCAGCCCTAAACACTACTGAGAACATGCTGATGCAACACGCAAACAGAAGGGAGAGTAGAGAGAGAGATATATGCTGGAAATTCAATATATTCATATGGTACAAAAAGGTACTCAGTCTACAGCCTTAGGTTGCCTTGTAAAAAAGGTGTAACACACCAAAATCTGTCCTACTCTAAGGACCCAACTCATAAGGAGTTGAATGATCTACTCAATGAGCTCATGTGCTATTTATACTCTCTTGGACACTTGGTATGCAGCAGTCGGCCAGCCGACTGGTCTTTGAAAGCATAATCATTTATGCGTCTACAGCCGCCTTTTTTTTGGTTCAGCCGACAGCCCTTCTTGCAGCCGACAGTACCCCTCTTGCAGCCGACAGGACATCCTTGTCCCCTTCTCCTAGTCCACACTGGCCAAAACAGCACCTTATGCTCCAAGTACTGGTTCTAATGCTCTTTTGCTGGCTACCCCTTCTGGAGTAGCTACTGAGAATGTTCATGGCAATGCTTGCACATGACATCCCCCTCTGCTAAACCTGATGACGGGATTCCAACCTATTCTTGGATGACTGTCATCATCCCATTCTTTTCCCGAAGTCCCTTTGTCATCCATCCATCTCTTGCAAGCCTTTTCTCTGAAAACCAGGCCCGGTCTCCAAAACCACTCTGACTCTGAATAATATCTATGCATCTGTTCCTTCCAGTCCCCAATCCATTCTTGCCTTGACTCTAAACACTGTCTTGGTCTTCATTCCTGAGAAATGAGTCTGGCACTCTCACTCCACCCCTTGGAGGATAATCCTCCCTTGGGACCGTTGCCCAAGAAGTTAGAACCTATCTAGCTCACAAGACTGCCATCCCCTCTGGCTTTGTGGAACACCACCAACAAACCTCGTGGGAGCTCTTCCCGATCTTGTGTTTCCTTGCCTTGGGCTTCATATCCGTGTACTTTCCTGTACCTTGGACCTATACACCATCATATGGGACTGAAACAATGTTTAGCCTTGCTGAGCCTGATGCTCTGATACCAATGTAACACGCGGAAGCTCTGGGAGTCTTTTTTCAGCCCTAAACACTACTGAGAACATGCTGATGCAAAACGCAGACAAAAGGGAGAGTAGAGGGAGAGATATATGCAGGAAATTCAGTATATTCATATGGTACAAAAAGGTACTCAGTCTACAGCCCTAGGCTGCCTTGCAAAAAAGGTGTAACACACCAAAATCTGTCATACTGGACCCAACTCATAAGGAGTTGAATGATCTACTCAGTGAGCTCATGTGCTATTTATACTCTCTTGGACACTTGGTATGCAGCAGTAGGCCGGCCGACTGGTCTTTGAAAGCATTATCATTTATGCGCCTGCAGCCGCCTTTGTTTTGGTTCAGCCAACAGCCTTTTGTTTCAGCCGACAGCTCCTGCTTTGCTCTGGTACAGCTGACAGCCCTTCTTGCAGCCGACAGTACCCCTCTTGCAGCCGACAGGACATCCTTGTCCCCTTCTCCTAGTCCACACTGGCCAAAACAGCACCTTATGCTCCAAGTACTGGAGCTAATGCTCTTTCTCTGGCTGCCCCTTCTGGATTAGCTACTGAGAATGTTCATGGCAATGCTTGCACATGACAAATCCATTTCACACCAATAACACGACGATGTAAAGGTCGTGGTACCAAAGACCAAGTGTTATTCCTCTCAATAGAGGCCATCTTTGCTTCCATGGCTTGCCGCCACTGCGACTGTGAAAGAGCCTCCTCTGGACTCTCAGGCTCATCAATCTCCTAAAGAGAACCCATAAGAGCATAACTCAGCGTGTGATGAGATGTGGCAGCCCGAGATGAACGGCGAGGTCCAAGGGTGGTGATAGAGATCTAGTTATGGAGCTGTGCATGAGTGAGACCAGAATCTCTGAAGAGTTGTTGAACCCACCAAGGTAGGCCAGCCTTCCTCTCAAAGCGTGAAGAAGAAGATCCAGCTACAGTATAGGACTCATCCGATGCTGTTTAAAGTGGTGATGAGGTAAGCATTGGTGAGGGTAATCCCAGAGTCAAAGCAGGACTCGTAGAGGGACTGGGAGCTGCAAAAGCTAATGAAACGGGAACAGGTGACTGTAAAGGAGCAGCTGGCACCGGGGTTGCAGCAGGGGGAGGAGGAGGAGCTGGACGTGGAACTCATGAGAGCATAGATCCAAAGGGTACCGCTTCTGGGATCCGGAGGTTGACGACATCATCATTTCCCGCGGCTTGATGAGAGCTTGTTTGGTATTGATTCCTCTCCACCTGATGCATCTTCCGACTTTCTGAATAATCCATTCCCAGCAGATGCTAGTGATCTTTTACCTCTTCCACGTCCAGCTCCTCCTCCTCCCCCTGCTGCGATCTCGGTGCTAGTTGCTCCTTTACAGTCACCTGTTCCCGTTGCATCACCTTTTGCAGCTCCTAGTCCCTCTACGAGTCCTGCTTTGACTCCGAGATTTCCCTCACCAGTGCTTACCTCGTCACCACTTCTAGCAGCATCGGATGAGTCCTCTACTGCAGCTGGATCTTCTTCTTCATGCTTTGAGAGGAAGGTTGGCCTACCTCGGTGGGTTCAGCAACTCTTCAGAGATTCTGGTCTCACTGATGCACAGCTCCATAACCAAATCTCTACCACCACCCCTGGACCTCGCCGTTCATCTCGGGCTTCCACATCTCATCACACAGTGAATTATGCTCTCATGAGTTCTCTCCAGGAGATTGGTGAGCCTGAGAGTCCAGAGGAGGCTCTTTCACAGCTGCAGTGGCGGCAAGCCATGGAAGCAGAGATGGCCTCTATTGAGAGGAATAACACTTGGTCTTTGGTACCACGGCCTTTCCATCGTTGTGTTATTGGTGTGAAATGGATTTTCAAAGTCAAGTTTCATGCATATGGTATTTTGGACAAGTACAACGCCCGCCTTATTGCACGAGGATATGCTTAGAAGGTAGGTGAAGATTTTGATGAGACATTTGCTCCTACAGCCAGGTATGCCACCATCAGGATTGTTTTGGCTCTGGCTGCACACTTCAGATGCTTCTGTTCCAGATGGATGTCAAATCCGCTTTCTGAATGGAGATTTAGAGGAGGAAGTTTCTGTTGAGCAGCATCCTGGTTTTGTGATTTAGGGACAGGACACCTAGCCATAGCTTCACCCCAGAAAGCAGGAGGGAGACCTGCATGATGCAACAACGCATGAGCCATCTCTTTGACGGTCTGGTTCTTTTGTTCCACAACTCCATACTGCTAAGGAGTGTAAGGAACTGTAGTATGTCGGTGAATGCCCTTCGAAGCAAGGAAGTCATCAAATGGTACAAACTCACCACCATTATCAATCCGGAGGAATGAAACTCTACCCCCAGACTGATTTTCCACCATCGCGATCTAAGTCCTAAAACTGGCAAAAGCATCTGACTTGCTAGCCAGAAAACATACCCAAACTTTGCGAGTAAAATCATCCACAAGAAGAAGAAAATATCGAGCCCCGCCAAGAGACTCAACCTCCATAGGTCCTGCAAGATCTGCATGTATAAGTTCCAGTCTTTGGGTTGCTCGATGAGTGGCCTCCTCTGGAAATGTATCTCCATGATGCTTGCCCATCATGCAGGATGAGCAGATGTGTGAAAGAGACCTGAGCTGCAGTAGTCCGCTAACAACCTCCTTAGAATAGAACTTCTGTAAGGCAGCAATGGGTACATGACCGAAGCGAGAATGCCACAAAGAAGTATGTGCCTCGAAAACCAAAGCCAACACGAGTAAGAAAAGCTGATGAATATGGGAATCAATATCACCAACCCATTCCACTACTTCAGGTGTGACGCTAACCTCTCCAGGAGAAGTCATATCTGTGGTCACGAGGAATGAATCCTTTGAAGAAGTGGATGAATCTCATGTATGCAACTTTGGCAGATCCCTCCTCTGAAACTTCGCCTTTATCTTTGGTGTTGTCCTTATCAGATGCTTTAGAAGCATCCTGGGCTTTATACTTGGCTTTTGCTGCTCGAGAATCATCACAACGAGCAAAGCAACGAGCCTCAGTATGACCTATCCTGCCAAAATAATCACATTCATTGCTTTTGTCCTTGGATTCCTTAGAATCCTGTTTACCCTTGCCTTTGCCTTTGTTTTTGTTGTTGTTGTTGTTGTTGTTCTCTTTTCCGCCTTTGCCTTTGCCCTTGTCATAGGCAACAAAAGCAAACTCCGACTTGCCTTTTCTGCGAAGCATGCACTTGTCGTGAAGATAACTCACGACTTCCTCAAAAGGGAGGAGAGGATCACGGAAATAAATATTATCCCTGAAAAAATCAAAGGAAGCAGGCAACCTACTAAGAAGTTTATGGATGGGATTGTTGATGGTGCTCCCGTACTCCTCCAGTCGCAGCTTGATATGGGAGAACTCTCCAATCTTCTCAATCAAGTTATCTGACTCAGTGATGGTATGCTTCTCCAGATCTGACTCCAATTTGGCAATCTTCAATGTCGAAACTCTCCCATACCTCCTTTGGATCTTTGTCCACATCTCATGAACATTACTCCGGGAGGAGACAAACTGTGCCTGTATGGATGGAGTCATGCAATGGATGATGATAAGACGAGCCCGAGCATCCAATATGCTTCTCAAAGCAAGGTACACCAAGTGAGGTGTGGAGATAGCCAGCTTCCAAGCCCGGGTCCTCCCTCAAGGGAGTAGCTCATCATGCCCTCACTTATGGGGACCACCCCTTGCATAGGGCTGATTGTATCATTGCTTCTTCTTCATTATGCAGATTTGTTTTCTTTCTCTCTGTGCCTGTGTCTTACGCTTTCCGCTACGCACTTTTGAATGGTATTAGAGCACCGGGTTGAGGCTCTTCTACGGAGGGTGTTCTGACGTTTTTCTGAGAGAGAAGGATTTCTGTGTTTTTTCTCCAGAGGGGGTGCTGGGCAGCAAGGCTGCATTTTCTTCCAGAGGAGGAGGTGCTGGGCAGCATGGCTGCGTTTCTTTCCTGAAGGAGGTGCTGGGCAGCATGGCTGCATTTTTCTCTTGAGAAGGTGCTGTCGGCAGCCCCTAAAGTTAAGTGTTATGACCTTGTGAAGAGGTGGAGGGCAGCCCCCTATGGCTGCTTTTTCTGCAGATATGGGGCAGCGAGTATGGAAGATACATGTGCTGCATTTTTCTGCAGATATGGGGCAGCGAGTATGGAAGATACACGTGCTGCGTTTTCTGCAGATCTGGGGCAGCCAGAGGAGGTGCTGAAGGTGCTGTGTTTTCCTCTTCCCTCTCTTCTTCTTGGTACACGTGCTGCCGGCTGGTTACAGCAGCATTTTTTGCATTATCTCATCTGTGTTTTTGGAGGCAGTGGAGGCAGGTGTTCTTTTCCAGGAATGGTGCCTTCCCACATGGCCTTGAGCCCTTGCTCGGCCAATCTTTGCTTTGTCAGAGCTTTCAGACTCATGGGTGCACACTTGGATTCACATCCTCGAGGTGTGTGTGGAAGACAGTTAGTCCTTTCTTGATAGCAGAGGGGGTTTATGAGTTTGTGCCAATTCAGCATAGTTTTGCTGGTGTACAGGTGTTTCCTTTAGGTCCTCAGGGTGTTCACTTTGAGAGGGGGATGTGGTTACTTGGCAAGGTGAGCCACTCCTATTCCCCAGGCAGATGGCCTTCTGGATTACAGGGTACAAGCACAGGAGTCTTCATCCCTAGGATGAGCATTGATTTGGGAGCTTGGTGTGCAGGTTGATCTAAGCATTCATGCAGAGGCAGGCTAGGTCACTTGGTGACGAGAGCTGTTGTCGAGGTTCACAGGTACTTGCTCAGTTGCAAGATGGGAACAGGATGCATGGCAGGTGTACAGGTTCATTGGGTACAGGTAGGTACCAGTGGAGCAAATGATTGACATCAGATTGTGCTTTGGGATGATGAGTTGTGGATGGTTGGTTCCACATGGACACGTGACTAGTTGGTTGGAAGCTTGCCAGCTGGGGGTGTCAGGTTTTGGCAGGAGAGAGCTTTCTTGAGCTCAGTGCCATAGTCAACACCAAAGAGCTCAGGGGGTGTTGCCATGTGATTGGGTGACTCATAGGCGTGTGTGAGTACTAGTCCCATCACGCGACGGCGAGTTATGGATACAGGTTTTAAAGGTCACTTGCCAGTAGATTGTCAGCTACAGTGCTGGAGGTATGTTTCTTCCACTTGGAGTGTTAGTAGGACAGAGAGGCATTCTTGGACTGAGGGATACATGGAGATCCAAAAACCTTATATCCGGAGATTGGTGCTCAACAAGCTCAAAGTTGGAGGCTTGAGTACCAAAGCTGATGTAGACATTGTGGGCCTTTAGGGTGTCTAGAGTGGGTGCCAACAGGGAGACAGTTTGGCGGTGTTCTCTAAGGAGCAGATTTTTTCTTGGAGGTAGAGAGTCAGGCGACATCCTTTCTTAGGCTGAAGAGGGAGCACATTGTGTGGACTGGTGTGATACAGATTGGGTTGGAGATATGGACATCTTGTGGTTCATTTTTCTTCTCTTCTCTGTCTTAATCATGTTCATTCAGCATCTTGTTCTTAATCAAGCTTAGGGCTGTGGATTCGGCAGTAAAGCTTCTGCACAGAAGATCTGGGAGAAGCTCAAAGCACTCTTTGGTAATCGTATCACTAACTCTAAATTTGTTGGGTATTCGGAGCCTTGTGTGTGTGAACAGGCCCTTGTATGCGCTTATGTTGTCCACGTATGTGTGAACCAGCCCTTAGATAGCTTAGTGTGTTTATGTGTGAACCACCTCTTCTAGCCGCTTTTGTGTGAGATGTGTGATTGTGATGTCATATGTTTATCCATGTGTCATAAAGTATCATTGAGTCGTGCAATCATTGTCTCTCTTTGTGTTTGTTACATTTTTCTCTCACTCTCTCTCTTCTATACACACCACCATGAATATTTTCAAGCCTCCATAGCAGCTGCTTCAGCTCAACCAAACTGGGCCAACAATTTCCCTTGGATGAAGACGCCACCTGAGACTCGCACTGGCTGCCCAATCATGCTGCAGAACTGGCAGCTTCTCCTTGGCTCCCTGCATTGACCTTCTGTGCTGCTGCTGTGTTTCCTCCTGTATGCTTGCTTGAGCATTGCTTCAGCCTTCATGCATAAGATGGGAGTCAATGGGCTAAACATCCCTTATATAGGGCTGAATGGGCCTGGCCGGCTGGTTAGCCTACTTGGTCAGACCAGCCAACTAAGGTTGCGGGGATTGACCAGCCCATAAACCCACATAATGTATTCCCACGATGGGTCCCCCTTGGGCCATGTGTCAGGCGCCAAGACATCCAAACTGGCTGCATGCGCCTTGACTCCATGCATCTGTCCTTGCTAGCTTTAGTGGCTCCTGGAAAGTGTTCACACCCATCTGGACCTAGCCAATACTGACTTGACTCTATCTGGACTGTCTGGTACCCAACACATGTCTAATAAGTGCCTGCACACTAAACATCATTACATCTTGCAAATGAACTACAGACACTATTCAAGACTAGCACAATATGACTGTGCAGGACTTTCATGCCATGACTTGACCACCCTAGTGGTACACCGGCAACTCATCCCTAGACAAGGGCTCACAAAATGCAGTGTCCGCCTCGGGTCCCTAGACAAGGGCTCTATTCTTCTTTGCACACCTCACAAGAACAAAGCTCTGATACCAAGGTTACACGGGCGGAAGTTTTGCTCGAAACTTCTTGTTAGTTTGCATATAGAACACTTAATCACTTGCATGGGAGAGAGAGAGAGAGAGAGAGAGAGAGAGACTGCACAGTGCACTAGATGGTCCCAATAACCACTGCACTAGGGAGAGGGAGAGAGAGAGAGAGAGAGACTGCACATTGCACTAGACGGTCCCAATAACCCACTGAAGCGGCAAGTGCAAGCACCGAGCAGCGCAGGGCAGCCAAGGAGAAGCTGCCAGTTTGACAGCATTTTTTGGGCAGCCAGGGTGAGTCTTAGTCAGCGTCCTCCTCAAAGGGAAATCACCAGTTCAGTCCAGGGCAGAAATCAATTCGTTGTGCTCATCCACCTGTAGCAATAAAGCAAATACATTACCTTTGCTGCTTGCATTTGCTTGCTTGAGAGTCGCTTCAGCCTTAATGCATAAGATGGGGAGTCAACGGGCTAAACACCCCTTATATATGGCTGCATAGGCCTGGTCGGCTGATCAGCCTACTGGTCAAACCAGCTGGCTAAGGTTGGGGGGGGTCGACCAGCCTCTAAACCCACATAACAGGTTCCCACTATGGATGGTCCACCTTGGGTCATGTGCTAGGCACCTGGGCATCCAAATTGGCTGCCCAATGAGCTGCTCACAGCCCTGCCTTGGCTTCACGCATTATTCCTTGTTGGCATTAGTGGCTCCCAAAAAGCATTCACACCCAACTGGACCTAGATGGATACTGTCTTGACTCTATCTGGATTGTCCAGTGCCCAGACACCTATTATATCCTTACATCTTACAACTGAGTTACAATTACTGTGTGAGACTAGCATGACGGGACTGTGTGGGACAAGAATGACAGGACTGTGTGGGACTAGCACAACGTGATTTGGAACCCTGGCTGTACACCGGCGGCTTGTCCTCCGTGGATAAGGGCTCACAAAATGCAATGGCCAGCCTTGGGTCCTTGCACTTGTTTGCACAGCATGTCCACATGGAATCGAAATGCAGGATGCATGTGACATTTAGTGATCCACTGGAAGTCCCCAAATTGGAGGAAGAATCTTGCTCACCCAGAAACAAAGGATTTGTTCCAATGGCTCTCCCCCAAAAGGTAGGCAAAAGACCTAGCTGGCTGGCTGCTGCCGCCTCAGGTTTTCCTCTGTCCCTCCTAATTAAACTGCTGCATCATCTGCAAAACTCTTGACTCCTCAAGAGTGCAAATTGGAAGGTGCCAGCCCATATCCTGGTCTGAAAGAAAGTTGACCATGGCTTCTGCCAAAAACAACAAGAGGTAAGGGGCAAGATGGATTTGAAAAAGCACTCCCCTCACACACCCTGGGTAAGGACAAGGCTCAATGTGGGAGTATAGAGTAATACCCAAGCTATTGAGAAGCCCATCCGAAACCTCATGCCTGAGGAAAGCCCAATCAACTCTGTCATAGGTCTTTTTGAAGCCGAGTGGTACAAAAGAGCAAATAACCTGCTTAAAGAGTATATTGCCATAACGTAGCTCGCTGAAGCTCCGCCTCCGCCCTGCATTGTGCGCCCGTCTGCACGCCCCCCCTCTCTCTATCGCCTGTGCGCCTCCCACCTCTCCGCCTGTTGCGCTTTTTCACCCCCCGCCTGCCTTCGCTCCCCTCTGCTCGCTTTTGCGCCCCCCCCTCCTGCCTCGCTGCTGCGCCTCCCCCCTCCTCGCCATTCGCCCCCCGCCTCTTCGTTTTTTCGCCCCCAACCCCCTCTTCGCCTGTTCGCCCCCCCATCCCCTCTGTCACCTATTCGCCCCCCCTCCTTTCCGCCTATTCGCGCCAGCCCCCCCCATTCAGCAGCACCCCGCCTCCCCTCCCATTCGCTTTGTTGCCACCCCCCCCCCCCCCAGGGCTTCTCCTTCGCTTTCCCCCTCTCCCTCCTCTTTCGTGTTGTTCACCCCCAGGGGGTTTTGTTTTTTCTTCATTTTCATCCGGTCTTCCGCCTTTTGGGTGCAGCCCGTTTCTTGCAGGTTTTCCGCATTCGCCTCGCCTTCGCCTCAGCTTCAGACTCTGATGGAGACTCCTCCCGCCTCGCCTCAGAGGGACTCACCCGCAGCCCCCTCGCCCGCCCCCCGAGGTCATCCCCATCAGGCTTTCTCTTTCGCCGGAAGAGGAAGCGAGCCTCACTGCAGAGGTGGAACGCCTCCAGGCTCATTCCACCATCTGCCGTATAGTCGGCACTCGCCCTAGCAGAGGGGAGATCAGGGATCTTCTTCAGGCTCGCCTTCTTGCAGATGTGGGCAAGATCCTGGATGTACAGCTCCTGGGCCAGGGCCATTATCAGATCGAGTTCGAGGCCGCCCAGAGCGTTGCCAAGGTCCTTGCCATGAGTCCTCTGGACATCAGGGGTGCTCGGGCTTTCTTCAGACCTTGGCAGCATGGATTTGACCCAGCAGCGGCGGAGCAGGGAGAGCGCCTCTTCCATATTACAGTTTGTTTCCCTGGTCTCCGCCGGGAGTATCTTCCGCTCCTCCCCAGGCTCGGAGCTTTGGTGGGCTCGGTACTAGAGACGGGCCCCTCAGCAGCTTCAGTGGTGGCCAGAGCAGCGGGGCTACCTTCAGTCAGAGTGTTGGTGTCTGACATCTCCTCCCTTCCTAAGGTCATTCAGCTACCTAGGATAGGGGGGGGGTGGATAGATCAGAGAGTGGAGTTCTCGGGGCTCCCGAACCAGTGCTTCATTTGCAGGCAGGTCGGTCATCTGGCCAAGGCCTGCCCTCGCAGGAGACCTCGACCCTCACCACAGCAGCAGGCTACTGATGGCCCGCCCACAGATTCGGCTCGGCAGGCTGCCTCAGGGACACATGCTCAGGCCACAGAGACCTCGGAGTGGCAGCCTGGACAGGGGCACCGCCGAGGGAGACAGCCACAGCAGCACGCACAGCGACCGCTGCAGCAGCAGCCACAGTCTCAGCCTCACTGGGTTCCCGTGAGGAACAGCTTTGCTCCCCTTCAGGAGGAGACCCCTGCAGCGACTGAGGACCAGGAGATGCCAGCTCCCCCTTCTTCACCCCCCCCACCCCCGTCCCCTCCCACCGCCTCGTCTCCACCTTCGCCTCCTCCCGCCTCCGCTCCGGTTTCGGCAGCGGCTCCCTCTCCACCTCCCTCGCCTCCCCCTCCTCCCCCTCCGCCCGCCTCACCTTCCCGGGAGACCCTGGCAGTTCCCTGGCGCTCACCTGCAGTCCGGAGAGCGCTGAGCACTGACCTCGCTCGAGCATCACAGAGGAGACCTATGCCGATTAGGGCCTCACGGATTTCATCTATCCGCAGTCGGCTGAGTCGCCTTGGCATTAGACAGCGCTCGGAGGCCTTTGATTATACCATGAGCCAGCACCCATTCGAGTTCATGTAGTGATACCTCCGGCCCGCATGGAAGGAGGCACTAGACTCAGCGGTGGCCTTCTCGTTCCCTCTATGTGGACCTTGTGATCGGGAGTGGACTCTAGAGCTCGCTCTCAGCACTTTGAAGACTCAAGCAGTTGAGTTTTCTCACCACATGAGCGATCTGGAGGTGACTGATGTGATAGGCCGACTTTGGGAGTTGGCTCATTTTTTCTTGGATCCCGGGAGTGTGGATACCTCAGGGATTCGGCATTTGGTCGTGCGCATAGTGGCAGACTTGGCGCGCGACCCTGGATATGTGAGTATACACGAGGTTTCTCTGTCAGAGCAGGAGGCAGTCGCCATGGGCCACAGCCACTGGCGCCTGATCCGGGATTCTTGCAGTACACCGGGTGGGCAGATTCGCAGCCGTTCGGATGGGGACTACTCTCCATCCAAGCCGCTTGCGAAGGCCCGCCGTACGGCTGAGACAGCATCCACCTCAGCAGGGCATCCATGAGGATCATCTCATGGAATGTACAGGGCCTTGGCGGAGCACACTTTATACGCTATCGAGGTTGCTTGAGGCAGGAGCTTCAGCGATGCCTGGTTGGTGGCAGCATTGACATTTTGATGATGCAGGAGCACCACTTGGGTGAGAGCAGGATCCGGAGATATGGTTCGGTGATGCCTGGTAGATGGGACACTTTTTGGTCTGCAGGGTTTGGTCCTTTGGGTGGACAGGGAGGAGTATGCATGGTTATTGCAGATGTATGGCGGCAGGCCATTGTGGATCGAGGGATCATTGTGCCTGGTAGAGCACAGTATGTCATTCTGAGGATGCATGATGAGCTATTGGGTGTGCTCAACATCTATGCGCCCAATCATGCTAGTGCCAGAGCAGAGTTTTGGACTCAGGTTACAGATGCATTGCCAGAGGCCGCACAGTGGTGTGTTGGGGGAGACTTCAACATGCTAGAGGACCCGGCAGATAGGGTGGGAGGCAGTCATGTTACAGTGCATGGCACGGAGCTTGCAGCTTGGGACCGGTTTTGCATGTCACTGAGGATCACTGATGCATGGCAGCATGGGGCTTTCTCCCGGTCTCAGGACAGTCTTAGTTTCTCTCGGTCGGATCGCCGGCAGGGAGGGACTAATCTATCTCGGATTGATCGCTTTTATGTGGGCGATTGGTTAGGGGAGCGAGGGGGCTCCGTCGGCATTCTTGCTGGCACCTCATTTTCAGATCATGCGCCAGTTATATTGACATTGGAGGAGGGGACACGGGAGCCCAGCTTGCAGTTGAGGATCCCAGAGGGTACTTGCAGATCCCAGTCTCGCTGAGGACATCGAGAGGATCTGGCATGATAGTCAGTGCTCTGACCAGGATGCAGCGGGCCAGTGTGCCCAGGGACTCATTGATCTTAGCTCTTTTCTACATGCTGCAGCTTTGACACGACTGGGAGAGATTCGCGAGCGGGAGCAACGGCTGAGACGCAGCCTTGCTTCGCTACAGCGCCTTCAGGAACCTGCATGTGAGTGGGTGGCGTCCCAACTGAGCCAGGCACGCCAGGAGGTTAGAGAGGTAGAGGAGCAGAGACATGAGTTTTACTATCGTCGTCAGGCCTCTCAGTGGACGCAGCTTGGTGATAGAGTGACTGGGGAGTTTTTTGAGATCACTGGACCCCGTCATGCACGAGCAAGAGTTCGCCAGCTTGGTAGACCGGATGGATCGATAGCTACTGAGCTCGGGGAGATCAGAGCCATTGCCACTGCTTTTTATAGTGACCTGCTTTCAGCGGAGCCAGCCACTGAGGATCGAGATGTGTGCAGACAGACTGTGTGGGCCCATGTGCAGAGGAGGGTCACAGACCATATGCGCACAGTTCTAGGTGCGCCTCTGTCAGAGATTGAGCTTGCCGAGGCCTTGAGGGTCCTGCCGCGACATAGTTGCCCAGGGGAGGACGGACTGACGCCGGCCTTTTTTATGCGCTATTGGGACCTTTTGGGGCCAGGCCTCCGCAGGGGCTTTCAGCATGTTTTGGACACTGGGGTGATGCCGCAGAGCTTTTCAGAGGGCTTGATCTATCTTATCCCCAAGGGGGAGGGAGTATCGGATGACATTCGGCATTGGAGGCCTATTACGATCCTCAATACTGTCTACAAGGTCTTAGCAAAGGCCTTGAGTTTGAGGATCCAGCCCTTCCTGGGGGAGTTGATTCATGCTACTCAGACAGGATTTGTCAAGGAGCGCAGTATCCTTGACAACATCTTTACTTTCTGGGAGGCGACGGCCCGAGCTAGGTTTCTTGGCGAGGACTTGGTCGTGATGCTTCTCGATTTTGAGAAGGCATACGATAGAGTTGATTGGGGATTCTTAGAGGGCACTATGCTACGCCTGGGCTTTGAGCCAAGATGGATCAGAGGGGTGGCCGCTTTGTATTCCACAGCTCGCAGCCAGGTGCTGATTGCAGGAGGTCGGGGGCCGAGTTTTGAGCTGACCAGATCAGTCCGTCAGGGGTGTCCTCTCGCCCCTTTCCTTTTTCTCTTCTTTGCGGAGGCTATGAGTATGTATTTGACGGCAGAGGAGGTTGGTTTGAGAGGACTTCAGCTCCCAGTCCGGGGGGAGGATTTGCTTGATGCTGAGTTTGCAGACGACACGGGCTTATTTTTGCATGGCCAAGAGGCCAATCTTATTCGGGCAGAGCAGTCGCTCCAGGTTTTTAGTGCAGCTTCGGGAGCATTGATCAATTGGCGCAAGACAGTGGCCTTTTGGATCAATAGTGCTCCCACTCCGGCATGGAGCCCGGACCTCGGTTTTAGATGGATTCCTCCAGGCACAGCAGTGCGGTATTTGGGATGCCAGATTGGCCTCGATTTGTCACCTGAGCAGCAGATTGCCCCGCTTCTTCTGAGCATTCGGAAGAAGCTATTGTATTGGAGTACAGCTCGACTATCCTTGGCTTGGAGGGTGGTGGTGGCAAATCAGGTGCTGTTAGCGACTATGTGGTACATTACGTCTTGCTGGATTTTCTCGAGCTCTTGCATCAGCCAGGTACAGAGGCTGATCAGGAACTTTCTGTGGTCTGGGCGGGACGGTCAGCCAGCTCGGGCAAAGGTTGCATGGGCAGTTATTACACTTCCGCTGGCTCAGGGCAGTTTGGGCATTATAGATCCAGTCGATCAGAGTAGAGCCTTATTGGGAAAGCTTATTGTTCGGGGGTTGCTTCCAGGCGCTGAGCCTTGGAAAGAGCTCCTCTTGCAGCGACTGCAGGCCCGGGCGCCTCCTGCAGGGGGTACTTGGGCACCAGAGATTCGCTGGATCTTCATAGAGATGAGGAGGACAAGCCTCAGTAGAGAATGGGAGGACAGATTTGCTTTGAGTATCCTGAGAGCTTGGGAGCTGCTGAGACCGGGGCTCTCTCAGCGGCCTCCTTCTTGTGTTGAGGAGCGGGCCAGGCAGCCGCTCATCTGGAGCCCAGCGGTTCGTACAGAGCAGGGTCATATGCTGGGTTCTCGGCCTCGTCTAGCCTGGGGACCTTTAGCGGCAGGCCCAGCTCGTAGTTTTGGAGACTGGCAGGCTTTTTGCAGTCTACCAGAGGAGACCCAGGTGGAGAGGCTGAGTCACTTCAGAGGGGGGTTGATTATGAGGGATGATATTCAGGAGGCACTTACAGAGGAGTGGTTCACACCTCTCGAGTCAGTGGCCCCACGGTGGATGGGAGCCTTTACACAGTTGGAGATCCTGATTGCTGCCAGAGCTAGCACTGAGGATGGCAGTTGCCTCTATTATGAGATTCAGGATGAGGGCAGACTCCAGAGAGTGGAGGTGGAGTCGCCTTTGGTTGCAGAGTGCACCTTTCAGAGGATTCGGGTAGTGGCTGCCGCTTCTCGGAAGTGGCATATTGACCCCGACCCTGCTGACGTGCTCCCGGATTGGCGCATATGGGCATATGCAGCGCGGCCCTTGGCCCGGCTACAGTGGGTGTCATGGCCCTGTGAAAATGGAGCAGGACAAGTGTGGGCATGGTGGTTGCAGAGTCAGAATATTTTATGATTCACATGGGGGGTGCCCGGACAGTGTTTAAGATGTGTGGACATCCCTAGGTGTGAAGGGGGGAACTAAAAACATTAAGTTTTAATGTTTTTTGGAGTTTGCCCCTAGGCCTTAGTGGCCCTAGGAACTTATTAAAGTTGGGGCCCTAGGGATTAATTTGGGGAGGAGTTTTCTCTCTCTCCTCTCTCTCTCTTCCCTTTTTGGGGAATCGTGTAGCAAAAGGGGAGTTCCTTCATGCGCATGTTATCCTAGCGTGGAAAAGCTCAAGAGAAAGGAGAAGGCGGCTGTTTTGCTGTGGATTGTTGCTGTTTTTCTGAGGGAATCAGCCGTACAGCACTGTACGGCCAGAACTGTGCAAGCTCTTTCTCTCTTTCTCCTCTGTTGCTGGCTGCGCACAGGTACTGCTGCTGGAATACTCTGCGCACAGGTCTGAATAGACTGTACCAGCAGGTACAACAGCCAGTACAACACTGTACGGCTGCCGTACAGTGTACGGACAGCCAGGTACAGCAAGTACATCTGCTGCAGGCTGCTGCAGGTGGTGCAAACAGGTGCTGGACAGACCTGAATACTCTGATTCAGGTTGGTACAGAAGTGGACAGCAGGCTGTTTATGCAAGTACAACTCCTGGCACGTATCCCGAGGCGGTACAGACGGGTACAGTGCTGATTTTCAGATCTGTATTTTCAAGGACAGCATAGGAGTGAGCATCAGGAGGAGGATACAGGCAAGTGCAAGCACACGTGTGAAGCAGGGTTGTGGATTCAAGTGCCTGCAGGCACAGATTGGTGCTGTTGCTTCCTCCAGTGTTGTTTCACGAGCTGAACTTGGTAAGCTCTGTTTCTGTTCATCCATCTCTCTTTCTACTGCTTGATGTCTGCTGCAGGTATGTGTTATCTGTTATCTGGCTTCTTGTGAGAGGAGGGGTATGGCAGATTGACAAGGATTAAGACAGAGATTGGACAGCACATGTATGTTTGAGCTGAGAAGATGTATCATGCTCTTGAGTTATGCCAGATGTATGCCCATGGCTGGCCTGCTTTGTGATCTTGGCTGATCAGAGGGAGGCACAGTGTGTTGCTTGAGGACACAGATCTGTGTGCATAGATCCTCTGTGTTGAGAAGGATTTGTGGGCCGTCAGATTGGACTTACAGGTGTAAACTCTTGGCTGGTCTTTGTGTTGTACTCAGCCATACATATTATTTTAATTGAATAAAGAAATACCGCAAGGGGCGCCAAGCTTTGGGGCCAACAGGTGTCGCTGTGTTTTCGGATTTGGGCACTCTAGCCCCAATCTGTGTTTTGTTTCTCATCTAGACTACAAGTGGACGGGTGATTGCTTCTACCGCACTCTGGTTTCTATCAGAGGCCGGTTTCAAGGTTCCGTTGCCGGGACCAATCGTCAACTTTCTGAAGGGGGTGAGCTCGTGGTTGCTTTGGAGAAAGCCATCGCTGAAAATTCAGCAATCATGTCTGATACAGAGGATGAGTACTTCTATCATGAAGAAGAAGAGCAAGAGACTTCTCCTGAAAGAGATGTATCTGAGGATATTTTTGCAGGAGAACAGGCTGCAGATGTTGAGCCTTATGAGGATGTAACACAGCCAGAAGATGTGCATGGTAAAGAGGATGATGATGCTCGGTTCAAAGATCGCTTGGCTAGTGTTATGGATACTTTTATGCAGCTCACACAGAGTGAGAGATTTGCTGAATTTTTGAGATCTCGCTCTGAGCCCCGCACAGAGCCCCAGAAAAAGAAGAAGAAGGTTCGTTCGAAGAATCTTTCTCAAGGTCATAGTGGTACCACTCCACAGGATCCATCTCCTGCACAGTTTCCGAACATGCAGCATGCTTTTGGTGCTAACCCACAGAGTTCCTTCTATGGACAGCCACCTATTCCTCAGCAGAACATGCATCCACGGTACTTTGGTGGTGGCTCGGTGTTTCAATCCATGACTGGGGGTTATCCTCAGGGAGGCATGGGTATGTATGGGCCTTTTGGAGCCAATTTTCAGCCTGGCATGCAAGGGAATATGTATGGTGGTATGCAGTCCGGTATGCAAGGAAATGTGTTTGGAAGCATGCAACCTGGGATGCAAGGCAATATGTTTGGTGGCATGCAGCCAGGTATGCAGCATGGAATGTTTGGAAACATGGCTGGGATGTATGGTATGCCTGGTGTTGGAATGGGAAATGTTGACCCAATGATGGGTATGAATGTTGGGGGCAGCAATCTCACGAAACCACTTCCATATGATAATCTAACGCCTATGGGCAAGGCGAAGGATTACAAGGAAGGGGGAGCTGCAGTGAAGTTTGACACTTTCAGTGGGGCCAAGGATAAATTGAAGGCACTTACCTTTTTACAGCAGTTTGATGCTGCTTTTTCTGGTGGGAATTACACAGAGTCCTCGAAGGTGAGGAAAGCTGCCACTTTTCTCAAGGGCAATGCTTTGCAGTGGTGGTCTACTCTTCTTTTGCAGGGCATAGCACCCACCACATGGGTCCAATTCAAACAGGTTTTCTCTTCCGTATGGCTCACATCTACATTTGAGGTGGATGTTATGACCGCATGGCACAAGCTGGATGCTTCAAAGTGTGATAGTTTGGAGGATTATAACAAGAAGTTTTGGGAAGCTCTACTCCCAGTGACTTCTTATCGTGCCGTGCCATTATCTGAGCAGGTAGAGAAGTATTGTTGTGGGCTGCCCAAAGAAGTACGAGATTATTGCATAAAGACAAGAGTAACGAACATGTCACAGATGATTGAAAATGCTATGACAGCTAATGCGTTACTCACAGGTGGTTCATCTGGGTTTAAAGGCAGTAAAAAATTGAGCAAGAAAGCTGAAAAATTTGGGCATGCTTCTCGTGATGCTAAAGGGTCTACAGAGACAAAGTATAAGAAGTTGCCAATGCCCAAAAGGACCTCTGAGGAAAGACAGGCTTTGAGAGATGCTCAAAAGTGTTTTTACTGTACTGAAGAGGGGCATATGTCATTCAATTGTCCCAAAAGAACGTCCAAAAAGGACCCTGACAATAAAGGAGAGCCCAAGCCAAAGAAACCAAAGCCTTCTGCAGGCTTAGTTCCTGATCTTGTGGGGGAGCAGCTAAGTGGTGAAGCTACAGAGTTGTGCAGGGCATGGGGCAAAGTGAGAGATCAGAATGCTTTGATCTTTTTTGACACAGGTGCTAGAACCAACTTCATTTCACCAGATTTGGCTGGCTGATTGGGGATTCGCGCAGAGGAGATGGGGCCGTTACATGAGGCAAATATGGCTTGTCCAGGGTATGCAGAACCCGTTACTCCTATCATTGGGAAGCTTCGGCTTCATTTGCAGGGTTATGTGGACAGCGAGGAGTTCTTCATCATGCCTTTGGATGGCTGTGATGTTTTGTTGGGGATGCCATGGTGCCACAGGGTACATGCGGTGGTGGATACTTACAATAGGAAAATTACTCTGACTCATAGAGGGAAAGAGCATGTATTGGATGTAAAACTCAAAGGGGAATCTGTTCCTATTGTATCCGCTTCGGCGATTTCATCAGTAATGAAAAAGCATCTTTCCGCGTACTTGATTTATGTAAAGGATGCACAGGATGATGAGTCTAAGTCTAATTTGTCAATGTTAGATAAGGACAGGGCTGATTTCTTAAGTGGGTTTCAAGACTGTTTTTCCGAGTCATTGCCAGGAGAATTACCTCCTGAGAGGCCAGAAGATCATGCCATAGATCTGATTCCTGGTAGTACTCCACCGAATAGACCGCCGTATCGTGTTAGTGCAGCCCAACAGGAAGAGATTATGAGTCAGGTGCAGGAGCTTTTGAATAAAGGGTTGATACAGCCTAGCTCATCACCCTTTTGCTCACCTGTGCTCTTAGTGCAGAAGAAGGATGGTTCTTGGCGCATGTGTATAGATTACAGGGCGCTGAATAAGAATACCATCAAGAATCGATTCCCCATACCGAGGATCGATGACATCTTGGACCGCTTACAGGGCTCCACAGTTTTTAGTCGTATTGACTTGAAAAGCGGGTATCATCAGATACGCATTAGACCCGAGGATGTGCATAAGACAGCATTCCGAACCACGTTTGGGTTGTATGAGTTCTTGGTTATGCCCTTTGGTTTGACGAATGCGCCTGCCACATTTAACAGAATGATGGACAAGATTTTCAGGCCTCATAGAGAGTTTGTGGGCACATTCTTTGATGATATGATTGTGCATTCACAAAATGAGGAAGAGCATAGAAGGCATTTGGCCATTGTATTTGCAGAACTCAGAAACCATAGATTGGTGGTTAATGGCAAGAAGAGTGAGTTTTTCTTGCAGGATATACATTTCTTGGGGCATATTGTGTCTGGTCATGGAGTCCGTATGGATCCAGCAAAGGTGGAAGCAATACTTAATTGGCCAGCTTTGAGGACCGTGCATGATGTACGCAGCTTTCTAGGATTGTGTTCCTATTACAGGCGTTACATACGGCACTTTGCTGAAATTGCTTCGCCTCTTCATGCTTTGACGAAGAAAGCAACTCCGTTTAGATGGGCTAATCGGGAAATTACAGCATTCAAAAAGCTCAAAGAAAAGCTTACTTCGGACCCAGTATTGGTGTTACCGGACCTCCGAAAGGCTTTTGTTGTCCAGTGTGATGCATGTGGAAGTAGCATTGGTGCAGTTCTCATGCAAGAGGGACATGTCATAGCCTATGAGAGTAGAGCTTTGCAAGATGCCGAGAAGCATTTACAGGTGTATGAGAAAGAGATGTTGGCTGTAATTCACGCTCTTTCTACATGGAAACACTACTTGCTTGGGGCTGATTTTACTGTACAGACAGATCATCAGACCTTGCGTTATTTCCTCACGCAGACTAAGCTTTCAGAGAAGCATATGCGTTGGGCAAACTTTTTGTCAATGTTTCACTTCCAGATTGTGCATGTGGAAGGCAAAAAAAATGTCGTGGCAGATGCTTTGTCACGCAAGCCACAGGTCTCTGCAGTTTCACTTGCTTATCATCATGAGCTTGATGAAATGAAAGAGCAGTATGCCCATGATGAGGACTTTGAAAGGTTGTATGATCAGATGTCTGAGGGTCAGCGGCATGAGCATTACACTCTCAGAGATGGGTTTTTATTGATGCATGGCAGACTGTGTGTTACCAGGCCATTGCGACTCAAGGTTATGCTTGAAAGTCATGCTCCACCGTATGCAGGTCATAGAGGTATTGACGCCACGGTCAAAGCAGTGGAGACTTTCTTTTATTGGCCAACCTTGAGAAGAGATGTTGATGCCTTTGTGAGGCAATGCATCGTATGTCAGAAGGTAAAGTTTGACCGTCAGAAGACACCAGGGTTATTACAGCCTTTACCTATTCCGGATAGACCTTGGGAGAGCATTGCCATGGATTTTGTATTTGATCTTCCACGGACACAAACGGGAAATGATGGCATCTGGACTATCATATGCAGGTTCAGTAAGCAGGCACATTTCATTCCCGTGCGGAAGACAATTAAAGTGGATCATATGGTGAAGTTGTTCATGGCGAACATCTTCAAGTATCATGGCTTGCCTACGTCTATCATTAGTGACCGTGATCCACGGATGACGAGTTTGTTTTGGAGAGGGTTGTTTGACAACATGGGTACAACTCTCAAGTTTTCATCGTCATTTCATCCACAGACAGATGGTCAGTCAGAAGAGGCTAACTCTACAGTGTTGGATCTTCTCAAGTGTTATGTGTCAGAGCACAAGCAACAATGGGAAAAGTTTCTTCCTTTGGTGGAGTTTGCATATAACAACACTGTACATAGCTCGACAGGCAAGGCACCTTTTGAGATTGTAGAAGGAGGGAAGAAGGTTCCACCCATTTTGCATACAAAGGATAAGATCTTTGAGGCTGATCAGTATGTGGAGAGCTTGGATGAAGCTTATCGGAGAGTTAAGTTGGCCCTCCAGAAAACTCAGCAGAAGCAAAAGAAAGCCGCAGACCGTCACAGACGTGATTTGCAGTTTGCATTGGGTGATTGGGTTCTTTTGCGTTTTGAAAAGGCTAGACTCAAGAAGATGAAGGGTAAAGAGCGCTTATTCCCTAAGTTGAGCATGCGATATTATGGGCCTTTTCAGGTTTTGAACAAGATTGGTGAGGTAACCTATCGTTTGAAGTTACCAGATCACTGGAGGATTCACAATGCTTTTCACGTGAGTCTTCTTAGACCTTTCCGTGGGGATGTGCCTGAGGATGTATCAGATGAGGCTCAGCCGGAAGTTGAGGAACTTGATGAGGTTCTGATTCCAGAGCAGATACTGGCACATAAAGAAAGGAAGGTACGAGGTAAAGTTTCCCGTCGCTATCTTGTGAAGTTCAAGAACTATTCACCGATGGATGCGAAGTGGATGGAGGAAGGTGACTTAACAGATTCACCTCAGGTTTTGCAGCTTTATCTCGATGCCTTTGAGTTAGAGCCGACTCTTATTGTGGCTCATTCAGGTTCAGCAGAGCATGGGTCTGGAGCATTACCTGATGCTCAAGAGGGGGGTAGCACCTCCACTCCCTTGATACAGACAGGCTCAGATGACATCTAGAGGTCGCTTGGTGCAGATTTTATCTCATCCGAAGGTACTGCGGCTGACAGTACATCTGTTTATGGGACTTCTATGATATATGTGTACTAGTCACATGGAGATTTTTGTGGATATGTATGGTTCACAGTGGTATACAACTTGGACTATTACTATGCCATTGGTTTGCAGTGAATCTTGATACATGTGTATGGCTCAGAGAGATTGGGACGCTGATCTTGCCATATTGTATATTTCACTTTGGATATTTTGATGCATCACCAGAATGCAATCGAGGACGCTTGCCATCTTTCAAGAGGGGGGTATGTCATGGCCCTGTGAAAATGGAGCAGGACAAGTGTGGGCATGGTGGTTGCACAGTCAGAATATTTTATGATTCACATGGGGGGTGCCCGGACAGTGTTTAAGATGTGTGGACATCCCTAGGTGTGAAGGGGGGAACTAAAAACATTAAGTTTTAATGTTTTTTGGAGTTTGCCCCTAGGCCTTAGTGGCCCTAGGAACTTATTAAAGTTGGGGCCCTAGGGATTAATTTGGGGAGGAGTTTTCTCTCTCTCCTCTCTCTCTCTTCCCTTTTTGGGGAATCGTGTAGCAAAAGGGGAGTTCCTTCATGCGCATGTTATCCTAGCGTGGAAAAGCTCAAGAGAAAGGAGAAGGCGGCTGTTTTGCTGTGGATTGTTGCTGTTTTTCTGAGGGAATCAGCCGTACAGCACTGTACGGCCAGAACTGTGCAAGCTCTTTCTCTCTTTCTCCTCTGTTGCTGGCTGCGCACAGGTACTGCTGCTGGAATACTCTGCGCACAGGTCTGAATAGACTGTACCAGCAGGTACAACAGCCAGTACAACACTGTACGGCTGCCGTACAGTGTACGGACAGCCAGGTACAGCAAGTACATCTGCTGCAGGCTGCTGCAGGTGGTGCAAACAGGTGCTGGACAGACCTGAATACTCTGATTCAGGTTGGTACAGAAGTGGACAGCAGGCTGTTTATGCAAGTACAACTCCTGGCACGTATCCCGAGGCGGTACAGACGGGTACAGTGCTGATTTTCAGATCTGTATTTTCAAGGACAGCATAGGAGTGAGCATCAGGAGGAGGATACAGGCAAGTGCAAGCACACGTGTGAAGCAGGGTTGTGGATTCAAGTGCCTGCAGGCACAGATTGGTGCTGTTGCTTCCTCCAGTGTTGTTTCACGAGCTGAACTTGGTAAGCTCTGTTTCTGTTCATCCATCTCTCTTTCTACTGCTTGATGTCTGCTGCAGGTATGTGTTATCTGTTATCTGGCTTCTTGTGAGAGGAGGGGTATGGCAGATTGACAAGGATTAAGACAGAGATTGGACAGCACATGTATGTTTGAGCTGAGAAGATGTATCATGCTCTTGAGTTATGCCAGATGTATGCCCATGGCTGGCCTGCTTTGTGATCTTGGCTGATCAGAGGGAGGCACAGTGTGTTGCTTGAGGACACAGATCTGTGTGCATAGATCCTCTGTGCTGAGAAGGATTTGTGGGCCGTCAGATTGGACTTACAGGTGTAAACTCTTGGCTGGTCTTTGTGTTGTACTCAGCCATACATATTATTTTAATTGAATAAAGAAATACCGCAAGGGGCGCCAAGCTTTGGGGCCAACAGGTGTCGCTGTGTTTTCGGATTTGGGCACTCTAGCCCCAATCTGTGTTTTGTTTCTCATCTAGACTACAAGTGGACGGGTGATTGCTTCTACCGCACTCTGGTTTCTATCAGAGGCCGGTTTCAGTGGGACCCCGGGGAGTACGAGTGGCATGATCCTTATGCATCCCTTGAGGCCACAGAGATCACCTTTTTCCAGTATACTGTTCGGCTGGGACGGCATATTTTGACGGCGAGGAGGACGGTTTCTCCAGCGGCAGCGGGGCATTGGCGATTGCAGGGACTATCACAGGAGTTCCTAGAGGATTTCTGGGCTCGGCTCTGGGCTAGTCGACAGGCCCGCAGGATCTCGGCTTTTCAGTGGCTGGTTGCCCACAGGGGCTCAGCAGTTAGCACTTGGCTTGTTTACAGCGGTCTTCCGGCGGCCTGCGTCCGATGCGGCCACCCTATGGAGACACAGAGACATTGCCTTTGGGACTGCCCTCAGGCACAGCAGATTTGGCTGCGGATGCTGCGTATTCTGGCCCCCCTCTCTCCAGAGGGTATGTTTACGTGGGGTGCCGCTGCTTGGTCGACTTCGTCAGGGCCTGCTATGGGCTATGAGATGGAGCAGGGCAATCAGGCCATCAGATTTATTAGGGGCCAGCCTCGCCTGGTTCCGGCACCGGATTTCTCGTCCGCCAGCTGGACACAGGAGAGGGATTTACGATGGGAGCTCCTCAGCAGCCTCACCATCTGGTTCACCTGGAGGGCCCGGTGCTTTACGGCCTTTGAGGGGAGATTAGAGCCACCAGCAGAGACTGTTCGGGGGATTTGGCAGGAGTTGATCCACACCCTGCGAGGACAGTACGACCGCATCCGGGGAGACTCGGATGAGGCGATCTTACGGCGCCAGGCCTTTCACACCACTTGGCGCTGCGGCCCGTTCTACACCCTACACACGGGATCCCCCCGTTGGCACTACAGGCCACCTGTTTGGCTCTTCCCCCCCCCTATTGTATGATTTAGCCGCTCAGTTCTTTAGACTGATGCTTGTATTTTGCAGCACCTAGGGAGAGTCTCCCGGGCTGCCATGATGTATTCACTGCTCTTCTCTCTGTTAGGAGTAGGAGAGATCTCTTTTGTAGCCCTACGGGCGTTTTTTACATAACTAATGAAAGGATCTTTTCTCGGAAAAAAAAAAAAGAGTATATTGCCATTTCTCTCTCTATGGTTGAGTTTTAAGGTTATTGAAAGCCCCCTTTTGCTTTGCTTGTTTTAAACAAAAAACTTGTTTTAGGGGTGATGTCCCCCATTGAGCTGAAAAAATGATGTATTCAGTGCAGTTCACATAATATATGATTTATTGAAGAGAAACAAGTAATCGACAAACCTGAAAAGATTATGTTTGAATATTGACTATAGTTGTCACATCAAACCACAGCTTTGCGGCATGCTTCGCACAAACTGGTGCCTTTCCTTGGATTAGAGAGATATTATCTGTCTAGCAGGTCATCTTCTCTGTATGGCACCACAAAATGCTACACCTTGACACTTAAATAAGAAAAACAAAAAGGAGAAAGAAGAAGCATGCACAAAAATATATATGAGAGGTACACAACGAAAACAATGATGGGATAATGTGTGTCAATGACAAACATGCTGCATGTTATCAACCTTTGTATATACAGTCGATGGGAAAAAGCATCAACAGCACTACACTGACAGAAAATTTTACGGTCCACTACCTATCTCTCTTATGAGTAATGCAGCTGATGCTTTCCTCTTTGTCCTCATGAAAGCCGTCTTGAGAGAAGATTGATCTTCTTGAGTCAAGACAATTCCTTCTGACTTCATGTTGGCCAACAATTGGAAAGCTTCCTCTGCCCTTTTATGTCTGCAGAGAAACATGATCAGGGTCCCATAGGTTATCAAAGTGGGAAAGATCTTCTTTTCAATCATCTCCTCACGCATTTTGAGGGCAAAATCGAGTTTCCCAGCTTTGCAAGAACCAACAACAAGGGTATTGTATGTGTACTCATCTGGCAAGAACCCCCTTCCAATCATCTCTTCTAAAATCTGGTAACCCTCCTCCACCTTGCCAGCCCTACAAAACCCCTTCAAGAGGACATTATAGACAAAAATGTTGGACACAGCAGATTCCCTCACAAGCTTCCGGGCCTCATCGAGCTGTCCAGAGCCACAAAACCCATCTACCAAAAAGTTTAAGGTGTACGCGTTAGGGTGAACGCCATCAGATAGCATTTGCTGATACATTCCAAGGATGAGCTCTAATTTACCCTCTCTAAGAAAGGCATTGATGAGGTTGTTGTATGTCTGCACATTGGGCTCAACACCACATCTCTTCATTTCAGCTAGGGTTCTGGTGGCATCATCTATGAGGCCTGCTTTGCCATAGTATTTGATCAAAATTGTGAATGTCGATGGCAGCATTCTGCATTTCTTCATGTCCATATGCTTCATCACCATGTGCATTGATGTGAACATCTTCGCCGCCCCGAGGGTTTCAAGGACTGCATTGTACTCAGCTGTGGATGGCCTCAGCTGCTTCTCATTGGTGACCCAAAAGAAGAAATTGAGGGCAGTTTGGGGATCTTTGATGTGCTTGAAGACTTTCTGGAAGAAGCATTTGGAGTCCCAGTTTGAGGGCACAGTCTGGAATGCTGAGTTCAGCTGCTGGTAATCCATAGTGCTGTTTTCCGTGTCAAAGACTCTGAGAATCTCTTCCAAGTGTGGGAAGGCGTCTGTCTGTGCGCTGAAGCTTCTTGGCATGCCGGCCCACTGCGAAAGGACATGGGCAGCAGCCAAATGTGAAACGTGGGCAGTGGAGTAGGAGGGCTTGCCGTACACCGTGGTAGTGCCCTCAAGCAAAGAGATGAAACAACGAACTGCTGCTGTGGGCTTGCGCATGTCTTTCAACCCAACAGCACACACACAAAATCAAACGCAAGCAACGCTTCCTAGCGAGAGATAAACCCAAACCCAACTAGGAAGAGATAAACCCAACAGTCAACAGCCTCGCTCGCTCTCTCACAAGCTCTCACAAACCTCTCACACTTTTTTTTCTTTTTTCCTTTTTTTGGTTTTTGGAAACCACAAGGAATGTATGGTACATACATACGTGCTACTACTCAGCTATCAGAAACACTAGAAAATCCACGGTTGAAAAGAAGATCTCCAAGAAAGATCTCCAAGAGATTTAAGAATCTCTGATTTCTAGATTTTGGAAATTGAGTGACCAAGGGTCACACTTGTCAGGTAAAGAGACCTCCTATAAAAAGCGAAGCATATGATCTCCTTTTGGCAGAAAATCAAGTGATTTAGTGCATGGTATATCATTCACAAAGCCTAGTATCTAGCCTAGGAAAGGTAAATTGTGTAATCTGGCAAAGGCAAAGAAAGATGCTCGAACATCCAAAAGAATTTCCCGAAGTTGTTGTCGGGAAATTGCACTCTCAAGTGCCCTGACATTTTGTCTAGGAGAGCACGAGAAAAGGGGCATCCCTATAACAAACAAACAATTGTCTCTTGGTGATGGGAACACCTCTTGCAAGAGGCAGGTGCAATGTTTCTCTTAGCTAAGAAGGTGTCAACCGGGAGGTCACCCACAATGCATCTCCACAAGAAAAGTCGTAGTTTGAGAGGCAATTTACTCTTCCAAACTGTGGTCAAAGAGGCCTTCCACCAGTGAAGAGGTTTGTTTACAATTGATTTGCATGTGTCTATATCCAAGGTGGAGGGAGCATAATTTAATAAGCTCTAGCTTCCATGAGGTGATGGAAAGAGAAAGGAGAGAAACCTAGAAGCTGTCTATCAAATTTATAGGCTCTCAATCTTTCGTCCTCCTAAAGTGGAGGCACCAACTAAAAGTCTTGCAATATAGAAATTACTTCATGTCATACATACTCGTGATGCATACCCAAATTGTATCTTCTCACAAGCTATGGAAAGGAAAATATATTGCCTTAATCATCAGCAAACAGCATTACACTAGCGTTGGAGAGAAAGTATGCTTTTCTAGGTTGTAGTGCAACCCCAATGAGTGTTGATAAGCCCTCGCCCAATGAATACTTTCTTTAAAGAGTCTCTAGACAACTTTTCATAGGGTTGATGTGCTAGACACGTAGTCCCTATAAGTATCTACCCATGTACTAGGTCTTGTCTGGCTTGGTTGAGTAGGTTGGCCCAAAGAGCCAAACTTCAACTTCTCCTAGAAGAGGGCTTTCAAGATTTGCTTCCTTTAAAAATTCTAGCAAGAAAACTTGCGATTTTGGAGCTTTCCAAATATGGATCTAGAAAAGTCAAATGACTTCAAGGTTTAATACGGTTATAGTACCTTATGAGGCCTACAAGCCTAGTATTTGAGGCTAAGGTTAGAGATCCCCAACTGCTATTTATAGCCAGTATGCTAGAAATAACAATTTTCCAAATTTAGCCAAATGGGGTCAAACTTGGTAGGGAGGTAGTCCTAATATAGCAAAAGTCAGAAATAAATTTGGATACCTTGTGTGCCTACACAAGCCAAACGTGGAGGCTCTTGAAGCCCCCTGGAACTACACCTCAAACTGCTTCCAGTCAATACGCTACAATTTATAGCCAACCTTAAATTGCTTCCAGCCAGTACGCTAGAAATAACAATTTTCCAAATTTAGCCAAATGGGGTCAAACTTGGTAGGGAGGTAGCCCTAGTTATCCATAGCATATAGCAAAAGTCAAAAATAAATTTGGATACCTTGTGTGCCTGCAGGAGCCAAACGTGGAGGCTCTTGAAGCCCCCTGGAACTACACCTTCCCGGACAAGGTTAACTTCGACGTGCCATAACTTTTGTTCTCGAACTCCGACTAGGGTATTTAAGCAGTCAAAAAGTTATCTACAGAAAACAAAGAATCCAAATTTGCAACAATTATGCAATTTTGGATTCTCTGTCAAAAGTTATTGCAATTCATGGAACTGTAACTTTCCAAAGGGTTTTTACAAATTTCCCCTTGACCCTATCTCTACCCCCTTTCAATAAGTTATTCCTTTTGATAAATATAAGCCTAGAGATGATAGAAATAAGCACAAACATGCATAAGTGAAGGTCTAGATCTTACTTGTGGGGTTTGACCTCCTCTTAAAGCTCTTTAGCATGTCCCAAATGTTGATCTTGAAGGGTGTACTCCAAGCTTCAAGTGTTGCTTGTCCACTCCTTCCCACTTGCTTACAAGCCCTGGCAAGTCTCCACTCTTTCGAAATATTAATCCTTAAGATAAAAGTTTAAAATTTTGACAACATTTCGATACTATGTGGGTGCCTAGAGACTTAATGGACTTGCAACAATGATCTGAAAGAGTATGTTGCTAAACATCACATGTGATAGGGAGGTTCAAGATGATTACCAAAACTTATCATTTCCCCGGGCACTTGTAGATGCCTAGAATAACATCCCCGAGTCTTTGTGTCGGTGCATAAATGAGAGCCCTTATTGCCTAGATTGCACCACTATGCTCATTGATAGATGAGACGGCCTAGAGTCTGCTCTCTTTGCAACGAAGACGTGGTGTTTGAGGGGTTGGAATGCCTTCAAACTAAATACTTTTCCCACAAAGAGAGTAGCCCTAGACACTTACTTAAACTTACCAATGTGTTTTTTGAACTATGAAAGGTCCTAGCAATTGTTTCCCACAGCTCCCTTACTCCCGCAACCCTCTCCTAATTAAGCTACAAGCAAGCCAAAAGACATAACATACACTTGATTTTTAGCCACCATGACCAAAATTAAGTGAAATTTTTATGGTAGAATGTGGCTAAAATGTGATTAGGGGGTTATAGATTTTGATGTCCTGATTCCAAATATGAAGCTGAAATCTCCGTTGGAAGCACGGTTACTCTCTTTAGAGATAGAACCCCTAGAATCTTTGAGGGGTTGGAGATAGAAGCTCCTGATGCTCTCTTTCTACTCACTGTTGTGCATAACAGAGTGAGCTAATACTTGCAAATACTCCCAAATCTCCTCAAACATGATTGGAATGGATAAAAACATAAATGTAAACAATCATAAACTCCATCTCCAACCATAGAAAGTCCCAAAATCCTTCATTAATGATTAAAATTAATTAATCCTAAATCAAAACATTGAAAATTCAAGTGTGAATAAAGAGGGTTTTGAGGCTTGTAATAGCTCAATCTCAATGCCTTGATTCCAAATATATGCTTAGATTTTGTATTAAAGTCCAAATGAGAGAGCTATGAGCAATTAAGCTTCACTAATCACTCTTGTAGAGCGATTAAGAAATGCACTAATCCTATGAAAAATGCATGAAATACAAGGTTAAATGCATCTAGATTGATGAAAATCAGAGGCTATTTGATATATTAGGGTTTAATTAGCAAATTTTTGAAAAAAAATGAAAATAATTTTTTCATTTTTTTCTTTACAAAAACTCATTCGACACACCAAAATTCTCACACAAATAAAAAATCACACACAATAACACAAATCCACACTCCTATTACTCTAAAAATATATATCAAACACAAAAATGTAAAAATTTTTAACAAATCTCCATAACCTTATCTCCTTCTTTTCCTCTCTTTCCTTAGCTTATTCCACTCTATTATCCACACAGAATGGACTAGATTGAAAGAAAATGTAAGGAGAAACTCAAAGAATGCCACACAAATAAGGCTAGACACCGTGCTTCCCCGATAGCAACGGCGCCAATATTAAGCTTATCCTCCCACTCACCAAGGAAATGCTCACAGAAGTGCTATTCCCACACTAACAAGAGATTAATCTTAGGATTAAGGAAAAAAATACTTACTTATCGTGGGGATGCTTGTGCTAACCCGTTTAGAGCTCTCCAAGGAAGCTCTCCGACCACTTGTAGTAGCTAGTTGTGGATGCACTCTCCATCACTTGTCACCAAACGATGTTTGATGTTGACTCCTCGGACATATGGCAATGCAATCGAATTACTTGCAAGACACACTCACACACTCTCTGTCACACACACACTAACAAGAGTATAAGAGAACAAGAGACACACAAGAGCTCTAAGATTGCACAAGGGAAGCGTGTGTTCTCATTCCTTACATTGTTATTTATACAAAACTTATAAGTGGCCAGGCACCCAAACTTAGGCGGCCATTGTGTAAAAATGAGAACTATGTGTCTCTACACCTACTAGTGTACATTCCTTACATTGTTATTTATACAAAACTTATAAGTGGCCATGCACCCAAACTTAGGCGGCCATTGTGTAAAAATGAGAACTATGTGTCTCTACACCTACTAGTGTACATGTGCATGTGAAGCCGACATTACACGTAGCTCGGACATCCCTTGTTTACATTGTGATGCGCTCACTTGAGCGGCATTACACTTAGCTCAAACATCCCTTGTTTACATCGTGATGCGCTCACTTGAGTGGGAAAAAATATGTAAATGTTATATAAAGTGCTAAAAAACCTCGCTCGGGTGGTTCAAAAATTACAAGTGACCCTTTTGAAATAACTTGATGAATGACGGCCACTTGCTTTGCTTAGACGGGCTTTGAAAAATATATTGGTGGACCTACCTAAGCCAACCGACATTGGAAATGCGATTAATAGAATTTATAGTATTTCCAATTTTCCAAGGATTTAGACTTTTATTTATAGATAGGCAGGCTGATTTTACCAGCCATTAACTATCTTTATCGTCTCGAATCAACATTGGTAACATGTTTTGTTCATGACCCAAAGTCGTACTTTTTGATGAGTCATACCTTTAAACGAATCTAAAAAGATTATGTTTGAGGCTCAGTGACCATTCATTAAGGTTAAACTTCATAAATGAAGTTACCTAATAATAGATGTGAATTGTTCTCCAGTATGATCCAACTCACATAAATCAAGATTAAACGCTACAATTATTACCTACCTTTAAGCGCTTGTACACAACATAAACACTAAAAGAATTTAACCTTAAAGTGCTTGTATGTGCAATACATAAACATCAACATTTATCTTCAGATAACCTTTTGATCTTAATAAAAAATCAATGATTGAAGGAATATCCCCTCAAGTAACAAACTTCTTTGGAAAGGTAAGACTTCATTGGAATATGTTCATACTGAGCAGCACATGATACATAACTTTTGATATTGAAGTCTTTTACTAACTTTTAACAACAAACATAAACTGTGTTCGCTCAATAGGTTAACCACATAATATTATGAAAGACCCTTGACCCATAAAATTCCAAAGGAATATGATCGACACAATAGGATCTTATGATACAAATTCACAAACCAACTTGTTTGATGTGAACTCAACATAACATAACATAACACAAACATACATGTGATATGCATAAAAATAGTTAAACTTTAGGGCCAACAACTCTATGTCTCTTTGTATCTACGTGGAACTAAAACTTATGAGAAAAACCCAATTGCATTGGTTTCTCAACCATGTAAAAGCTTGTGCAATCAAGGATACTACACTAAGACATGTAGACTCTATGACTCAAATGAGTTGCTTGGACATAAATAAAATAAGTCCTCAACTGAACTCTCATATAGTTCAAACTTTGTTAACACAATACATAAATAGAGTAGGGAAAAATTTCTTGTCCATAATTTTCCAGTCCTGTGAGTAGTGCACCCTTAACTCCATAAAAAAACATTAACTATTGATTATCACTAGCACTTTACTAGTAAACAAACTTAATTGGTGTTCTTACACCCAATAGTCAACTGTATTGGAACATGTGACCAATCATCCTTCATACACTTGATGCAAGCATGAAAAAATTAAACATATCTTTGCTTCTAATTGCATGCTAAAAGCACATCATATTAAACTTTAATCTCATTCATGACCCATACATGCATGCTTACGTAGATGCGCACTTGCAAAACTCAAATGTCCACACGAGACCAATACCAAGAAGCTCAAATAATCAAGTGTGAAACACACTAGACCCATACATACTTAAACACGTGTTACGAGTGTAAAATACGTAAAAGGCCTTTTGGATGTAATGATTCTTGGTGATGTACAAAACTTATAAATATTAAGATGACACAAGTCTTATGAACAAATTCATTTTATGGCCCCATACAGAAGAATTTGCAAACAAAAATGAGCACTGCATGTTTACCTTTTAGATTTCAAACCCTATAGGAATTCTTTGAGATCTTTTACCTGGATTTCATAATTCTCACAGCTTATCTTATTTATGCCTTCAAGCCAGATCTCCAGGAATGCTTGTATTTGTGTGGTGAGGACCTAGTTAGCATCAACCAACTCCTTATGCTTAATCTCGGCTTCTCTGTTAACCTAATCCACCTGTGCCATTACTTGTGCGTTGACCTTTGTCATGGTACTAGCATGTCTTTTGAGTGCGTGGTTGGAAGAGGCTTGCATGTGGAAATTTTATTCCATCATCTAGGATGATAAGATGCAGAGGTCCAAGACATAGGCCTCCATCTCATAATCTTCTCTTTTTTCCTGTTTTAAGTACTCTTCCACCCTATTGTACTTTGGGTGCAGAGAGTGAAGGAGTCCCTTCTCGAGCTCATGTGCAGCTACCCTCCTGGATGTTGCTTCCATGTCTTGTAGCTAGATGAGAGGTGGCTTGAAAAAATCATCTTCCTTCTACTCCTCTTCCCACCTTTGTTGCTTTCGCTTTGTTGCGCTTTGCTGCCATTTCCACCTCATCTCCAGATCTTACTTGAATACTTTCTACCCGTTCATGCTTCTTGGAGGAATAGGGTTCAATACCGACTCGGGTGCAGAATCGAGAAATTAGTTCCTCCAGCTTGAATGGGTCATTTGAATCTCGAGGAGGTGCTGCTTAGTCATGTTGTTGTGGCAAAGGTAGGCTTTCCTTTTGGCTCAGTATGGTGCTCAACACCTCAAGATCTAGGATGGGCATAATGCGGAGAGGGGCCTCTTCATGTACTTCCATGGTTGTGGGTTGCAGAGATGGAGAAGGTGGTGGAGTAGTATTGAGGACCTTGCCTGCAGTACTTTCCTGCCCCTCTACATGAGTTGGAGTTGAGGGTGTTGGGGAAATAGAGATTGGGTGCCATCATGGGTGTGGTCTTGACTGTCTTCTTCTTTGCCTGTTCTAGGGATCCCAACCCAAGCTTTGCCATCAAATCCTTTGTCTCCCACTATTACTGTCAAATGTTATTCCAATCTCTTCTACAATACTTCTTTATCCAGGGGAAGCTCTTCGGGTTCTTAGGGATGGCTCTCTGGCAAGGGAATCCCAACACTATGGCTAAGCACCTATGTGAGGATATACGGGTTGACCACTTTGTTTCCATGCTTGCTTAGGTGATGGGTGAAGTCCCTAAGCATGCTAGCCTAACACCCTTGTGCAACTTGTAAACCTTGTGTATATCGACTCTGTTGTACCTGTTTTATGGCTGTCTACATATAATCGATGCCACCCGACATGCTTTCTCTGGCTTTGAGAGCAAAGAAAATTTGGCGCCATTGTTGTTAATTTGTTGGCTGACCAAATATCTGAGAAATCTAGCTTCTTTGAGGGGTGTGGGGTTAGTACCAAAGGGTAGGTAGAGAGCTTCCCAAATGAGATTTTCTACAATCAAGTTTGCCTTCTTTGACCCATCCATGTCGTGCGATGATCGTGCCTCTTTTAGATCCCTGCTGGTAAGGAGCCAAGAATTTGGTGTAGCGCTTGGTGTTAACCTTGCATTGTATTGCAACTCTGCCAGACTTCGAAGCCCTATTTGGTTAAGCTTCTCTTTGACCTCCATGTCATTCACTAGTTGCATACACTTGAGAGAGTGGTACTAAAATTAGTCCTTTTTATTCTCCACTATCTCGCTAAGGCTCAGTATGGAGCCATGACATTGATCCATAAGAGGCCTGAGGTAGCTAGTCTTCTGGTGGACCAGTTTTGCTGCTTTTCCCTTGGCCTTCTTCTTTGGGGTTCTATCATCTCCCTCCTGAGGATAGTGGTGACCCCGGGTCTTCATACAAGGGGTCACCTTACCTGCCATGATACTGAAACATATGAAGCTTTATTAGTCCACTGACTGGCAAAACTATTAAGAGTTTTCTTGTTAGAATTTTGTGTTAGGCTAGACTATGAATGTTAGCACATAACTATTCAGGGTATTAGAGGATGAGTTGCAGTTCTTTGGAAAGATAGTCGCGGTTATGATTCATGAAACTATAGAGCCACGGTCTAACAAACCTTATGGTCTTCAACCCTTTGGATAATAGAACACTGGAGAAGTAATAAGGTTTAAGAATTGAATCTATGCATGATAGATATTTCTTCGTAATTGTGTATAAATGATTGGCGACATGATTCTATAGAGATGACGTGGTAACACGACTTGTTCTACAATCGTGATTAGTGACATGGTATCATGGTCATGATTCTGCAGATTGTAGAATCACGACAAAAGTATTGTGGATATTTTTCTTAAAAAACCTCCCTAGACTGTTCTTGGACCCTTATAGTTGTTAAATGTTAAGGTGGAGAGGAGTTCTACTTCAGTGATTGGAGATGATATGGTAATCACACTGTCAAGATTATGTAGACTAAATTAACGATGTAAAATATAGTGGGATTCTACAGCCTTTAGGCACTAGAGGCATTGTAAAAATTTGTTACCCTTGAGTTTGTTGAATTTGTGTGGGATACACAACGGTGATTATGTAGGCGTGTGATTGATGACGTAGTAATTGCTTTTGCTGATTTTGTAGGGGTAATTTTTGAGTTAGCACCTAGAATGGCAATGTAGGGGTAATTTTTGAGTTGGTATGGTTTTGGGGGTTGTGATTTTACAGTCACGATGATGGAGGAGCATGATTTTGTACACTACATAATAACAGTTTTGCAAAAGATATATTGATATTAAGGGCTAGAAAGAGTGTTTCTAGGTTTGTTGTCCTTTGCTCCCAATCCACTTTGTAGTCCATAGCTGAGATCCAACTTCATCCAAGGCACCTGCATGCCTTACAAAAACCTTCCACCTCTATAGGCATTTCCTCTTCCAAGGAACCTAAAGGCATTACAAAAACCTTACACAGCCAAGGGTTAATTTTGGTGAAAATATTTAGTCTTAAACTTCCCAAGGTCCTTATTGTTCCTGCATGCACACTTTTAACTTTGGCTGATGTTGACTCTAACTTTAGTTTATTAAACTTCCCAAGGCCTTTATTGTTCCTGCATGCACACTTTTAACTTTGGCTGATGTTGACTCTAACTTTAGTTTATTTAGCTTCACCCATGTTTCATACAAGAGTAAGTTGTGACTTGCCCTTGAGTCCATCATCGCAAGAAGATTTGTTTTCCCTCCATAGAGAGTTTATCCAACTTTGAGATGAGAGAGCTCCATCTCAAGGTCCTTTTCTTTGATCAAGGTTAGAGTAGCCATGTTTATTTGTAGTATTAGCCCATTTTGTTTTGCTTTGGATTTGGTTGCCCTTGCCTTAGCCTCTTCTTGTGCCTCTCTTGTTTCAGATTTTCTTGTTTCTTTTTGCGCGACAATTCCAACATGTCTTGGGTTAAGGGTCCATAGTACTTTTTTAGTTTGATGCCATTTATATAGCCTTGCATCTCGACACCATCAATGGTTTTGATGCGAGTTGCACCTTGGGAGGTGAGTTCTGCCACTCTAAATGACCCTAGCCCTCGATATTTCATTTTTTCCTTTTGGGGAAACTGACTCTGTACATAGGTACCAAGTCTCCTTCTTGTAACTCTTTTGATTTCAGGTTTTAATCAAACCATCATTTGTGCCCGAGCTTCCCATGAAGAGTAACCACTCTAGTTTCATTGATATTTTTGAACTCAATCAATCTCTTATCCAAAGCGTTTTTCCGGGCTATCCTTAAGATGGGCACTAAATATTCCTTAGGCATCACTATCTTGATCCCATAGACGAGCGAAAAACGATTTTATTTTATAGTTACCTTATAGAAAGTCCTATAGGCCCACATTGCTCCTGTTAATTTATGCTCCCAATCATTTACGACGACTAACTTCTACAATCTTGGATAAGATACCACAAAGGACTTTACAGATTTGGCCTAAAAAGATAAAATTCCTAATAAAATAGCAAGATTTGTTGAAACAGATAGCAGTGGGTGGTCATCCTTTGGTTCTTGGGTCGTACGGGCACCCTAGTAAGTGTGTACGGTCTAAAATTTTGGGGCGGGGTACCCAAATTTGGGACGTCCACCTCGATTTGCGTGCCGGACCGTCCCGGGGGACGATTTTTTTTTTGGTCCGGGAGGTTCTCCTGGTCGTTGGGGTTCAGACCGTTCGTCAATCGGACGCCCGGTCATGCATTTATTAAGGTTTAAAGGTCGTCGCTTTTTAACTAAAATGACTGAAATTTATGTATAAGCTTGATCCGGTGTCCGTTTTGGATGCTGTAAAATCCTATAATAGGGTAAAATTGCACGCAAATTCTAAATTTGGGCTCAAAATTTGAAGATTCTAAGTAGAAATGACTCAAATAATAAAATCATTGATTTTTATACCATAAAAACTCATAAATTTATCTATTACATGGACATTTCTTTATTAGTGAAGATGGGTATGTTACATGCTCTATGTGCAAATCGAATCACACTACCACCGAATGTCCACAATTAAGAGCAAGGCCATTACTCTATTGTGCCCACTGTGTAAAATCAGGGAATCATGACACTTTAATGTGTAGATATCCAAGATATTCCAAAATGTTGCACAGCTACGAGCACACTTAGAGCTCCATTGGCTTTACTTGCGCCACATGTACAGATCACTGCTACTACATGACAAACCAACTCTTCCTACTTTCCTAGGGGGATGTTCCGTGTACAAGACGCTTCACCTCTACCACCACAACCACCGTAGGCTAAAATCAATCAAGTATTGATTGAAGAGCCGTCAGAAGATGTTAATATGGTGCATGAAGTAGAACTTAGCAGAGAGTACTACGAGGAAACGGCGGAGGTCATGCCCGAATTCTACATCCTATAGAATAACATGCCAATACCTGTGTTTCAAACCACGGTACAATGGAAGAGCAAGGACATGAACTCAAACCTGAGAAGAGGACTGCTACAATGTTTTAGCTGTGCGGAGGGCTGCATTGAGTCGCCGAGTGCCCAAACAAGAATATGGTTCATACGCACCAACCCCAACAAGTGGCTGCTATGCCCAATGACATGCCAGTACTCACTTGTACTAAATGTGAGATTGATCATTTGATCAAGGATTGTCCATACCGCGCAAGTGGTTCGACTTCTGCTGCCAATCAGGCCACCATCCGAACCATTAGTATGCAACTTGGAAATATCACACCACTCAATATCCTGAGACTAAAGCTCAAGCTCAATTATGAGACAAGGGAAAGAACCAAGCATATGCAACTATTTCCAGAATTGGCCATAGGAGAAGAGTGCAAACAGTGGGGAAGGGTGACACAAGGGTCACAATCCAAGATGGATCATCTGAAGAAGATACAATCGACACTGGATCCACCCAATCGAGAGAAGAGGGGGATCAAAGGATCAATCACAAGGGGCCAAACCTAGAAGAGCAAAGGGAGCAACCAACAACTCCTAAAGGAGTCAGTGAATACCCCAATGTCGACGAGGAAATAAGAAAGCTTGAAGATGCCAGGGCCTTAGTTGAAGAGTGCCAACAACGGTTTCATGAAGCCAAGTTAAGGGATAACTGGGCCAGGGATACAATTTATCCACGAAACGAGCCAACCAGGGAAAGGGAATTGGACGTGCCTACTCCAATTCCAAAAGAAACAGAAGAGGGATCCCAAGCAAACACAATGTCCAGAATATTTGAGGAAAATACGTTGGGGGGGTCCATACATTCCTTCCCTTTGGATGAATGCAAGTCGTATGCTTGGGGAGAACCCTCAATATCCAAAGAACCCAGAGACATAGGAAGTCTCGCAGGTGTACTGTCCACTCCTGTACAAATGCCATTAGGGCAACTGTTACGCAATTCACCAACCCTATGGACATACATAAAAGAATGAGTAGAAGGCGACTATAGATGAGGCTCTTCCACCTCTCAAAGAACCTTGAGACACACAAGGAAAACCTAAGTCATTAAGATACTAGTAAATCAACTGGGGCGTTATTACGAAAGCGAGACACAAATGCTACAATCCCGATTCATCATAATGGGTACTAGGCACTGGATATCCTGGATGGTGTGGTGGGGTTTAGCATCATCACAAAATGTTGCTGGGAAAATTGGGGAAAACCTGATCTAAAAAAAGTAGATCTAATGGATAAAATGGCTGACAAAACATCTTCAAGTCCCATTGGACTTCTGGAGAATGTGTAATTCAAACTCTACATTTCGCTACCATCATACATTTGTGGTCATGGACTTCCTACACCAACCTGATTCATATGACATAAAATTGGGGAGACCCTTCATGAGGGAATCCAAATTGGTGCATGATTGGGCCTTAGATCATGTGTATGTACGTAGGGATTCACAAATTTTAAAGATAGATCTCAGAACATGAAAAGCACACCCCATGGAAGGGCAATTGTTTGGTAATGATTCGGTCACAACGGAATGGACCACCTTTGTACAAATATGCCTGCCCTCGGTGGGAAATCCCAAGGAAGAAGAGGATACGGAAATGTATGCGTCACTTCCTCCTCCGGACTTAAGTAAAAACTAGATGCTTGTGTTGGCTACCATAGATGTGATGTAACCCAGAGGGACCCAGTATGTGGAATCTAGAACTGTCCCCATGACCTCTATCTGTATGGTTAATTGGCAGAACATTAATGAAGCATCAGAAGAGGAGACATTGAGTACAAAAGGGACCATAGCACAAGGCCGTACCAATGCTCAACTCCTCAGAAGGTGGCGAAAACATAAACGATATATTGCCTGACAAAATGCCCTATTACGAAGAAAACCCACGAATGCCCAGTGGGCTGAGATACCTTGAGGCCACCAAGGTACAAGATGAGTTCTCTAAGGATTGGGGTGAGGAGTTGAGTAAGATATCGCTAAGGGAAGACACAAGCAGAAAGTCACCCTTCAAGAGCTAGAAACACCTAAGCTTACAAAAGCTGGGCGCCGAAAACGCAATAAAGCCTTGGTAGAAGCAGAACGTGAGGCTAGAAAGATCATGACTAAAACCAAAAGTGAAAATGAGGACAAACCAAACTTGCTCTCAGTACCTGACTGGAGAGACGGAAAACCCTCTCTCTTGTAGCAAGAGGAGTACGATCCACACTAAGCTCAATCCAATGGGATTTGCATCCCTTTCGGAGCTAGGGATTCGACCCGTACCGGTGCACAAGAGCTTATCCACAAATGGAGAGAATGCTCATGGCTACCATCACTTGACACTAGACTAAGCATACACACAAGCTCAACTTGTCCTCATTCCTACACACCCATTCATTCACAAATACAAGCAAGAGGAATACAATCACTATGCACTCAAGCAAAGAGAAAGACCTCACTCCACTCCTATCTTCCTACAAGCATGCATACATTCAAGCATCAAGCTTCCATGAAAGCTTCAAATCAATCCATGTACTCAAAAATGAAATACTAAAAGCATGCATAAGAGTAAAATTGTCACGTAGGCTGTAATGCCTGTGACCGACGGCAGACCGGATGGCCATATCCGGGGTTCAGTGGGAGAGGACGCCCATGCGGAGTCATGGGCGGCCAGGCTAGTGTGGACGGCAGGCCACACACTATATAGCTTGGGGGATGAGGGGCAATCCTCATTCTTCCTCTATGGCTGGGTGGTGAGCCAGAGGCCGTCCCCTCTCGTGGTAACGCCCGTAGCGGCGTTACGGTTATCTAACACTGGTATCAGAGCATGGTTCGAAGGGATCGTGAGAGTCCGCGCGCGAACAGGGGACCGGAGCCCACTCGGTGGTTTTCATCCACAAGCTCCTCACCCTTATCTCCACAAGGGAATGTGTGGAGGAAGGAGGACCAAAATCTCTTGAAGGGAAGAACTCTTTCTCTCTCTCTCTCATTCTCTCTCCCCGACACACACAATCGCAGGTAAGCGAAACAACTTTGTTTTTCATTTGTTTTTCTGCGTTGAATTTCGTCGAAATACTCTCTCTGCGTTGAAGGTTTTGAAAAGAAAAACCTTGTGTGTCGAGCTGGGCTAGGGGGGGCGCAGACCAACCCCCCACGAAATACACCGTATGGGAAAGGGGGGGCGCAGACCACCCCCACTACCACCCGTGTGTGTGTGAGAGGCGGCAAAACCCAGCAGCTTAGGCTGCGTGGGGGGCTTGCCTAGCAAACGGCCTGTGTGTCGAGGTGGGGGAAGGCGCAGACCAGCCCCACGAAAGCCTTGCAAACACACGCTGTGTGTTGAATGAGCAGACCACCCCCACGACCAGCAGCCCGTGTGCGTGGCGTTGTTTTGCGAAGGGGGGAAGGCTTGCCTGGCAACGAAGTTTATCGAAGGCTTGCCTGGCAACGAAGAAGTCAGCCACAGGACGTGTGCAGAGGGGGAGGCGAAGAATCTGTGTGAAACGGCCGAGCCCGACTTGCGTTGAAGAGCTGCTGTGGCTGGCCGAACACAGATTGCGTTAAGCAAAAAAGAAATTGTGGTGATTACTGTTTGAAAGAAAACAAACGCCACCAGCAAGGCCAGGCGGCGGGCGTGTGGAGTTGAATGCATACTGCAGTAGCTTCGCATTGGCTGCAGACCCCCCCTCCACACAATGGCCTACGGCCAACCGGCGGCCAGCCAAGTCAGAGCCACGGCCAGCCAGCCAGCCAGCCAGGCCGGCCAGTGGCGGCAGCGGCCAGCCAGAGAGGCCAGCCATGGGCGGCCACAGGCGGCGGTGCCGGCCAAGGACCACAACGACCAAAACGCTAGCCAACCCCAGCGCCAAAAACAAAAGAGAAAAAAAGAAAAACCATTTCTTTTTATATATTATATATATTTTTCATTATTCAATTTGAAAAAATTAAAAATGAAAAATTCAAGGAACCCTCTCTCTCGGCTGGGGAGGAGAATCCCGGCAAGGGATAAGTATTTCCGAACATTAATTTTTGTTATGAGTTGCAGGCACATTTTCTCGCGGATCGGAGCATCCCGGAAACGTCCTTGTACAGGCTCGCAACGCAGATTCGACAGGCGACTGTAAAGGGGGGTGACTATTATTCTCTCTCCACCATTGCTCATTTTTATTAGCGTTTTTTTTTAGTAATTTCCGAGTTCTCGCATTATTTTTTGCAAGAATTTAAAATGTCTGCTAGGCGTAGTGTGTCCCCACCGCCTTCTACTTCTCTAGGTTTTTCTAGTCTCTTGTCCTCGGTCGCGGGTTTGACCCCGACCGAATTGTCAGGCCGTACACGCCCGACCGTTGTTCGGTCCGGAGCGCGCTTATCGATCACTCGTGATCCGCCAGCGCCCTCCTCGTTTATCGACCCTGCCTTAGGACCCAGCGAGCCCGCAGCGGCCGCATTGGCTGATGACCCCTTTCTGGCCGATGAGCCAGAGGACATGAACACTGACGTCGCCGAGGGGACCGAGGAGGACCTCTTGGATTATGACGACGATGACTATGACCTACTAGACCCTGCTGATGTCCTGACAGAGACGGAGCTCTCTAGTGGACTGTTTAAATATCTTAATGCCAAATTGAACACTATGAATAAAGTCCAGGCTGATTTAGTCACGATGTTACAGAGCATCTCCACACGGTTAGATGCACTGACAGCCGCCTCGGCTAGTACTCCGACTCCTCGTAGTAGCCGAGCTCCTACAGCACGGGTGAGCGTAGCCTCGCCAGTGGTTGTAGGAGTACAGGCCGATGCGCCTGCGGGGCCGTCCGTAGCGACAGCTTCGTCGTTGTTAAAAGACTTAAAGCCGCCTAGTTTTGGTGGCGAGGAAAAGGAGAGAAACAAGGACTCAGTCAATATGTTTCTAGCGAAGTGGTCAGATTTGCACGCGCTGCGACAGCAGCCTAGCCGTATACAGCCCGTAGAGGCTAGCCTCTCTTTAACCGGCAAAGCGTACAAGTGGTGGATGAGTCTGACAACTCGCCCTGCCACTTGGACGGAATTTGAAACAATGTTTCGAAAAGAATTTTTGCCTGTTAATGAGGCAGAGAGAAGCTGGGAGTTATGGGACAAGTGCTCGATGGAGAACAAATCCCTAACTCAGTACATCTCAAACTACAGGGAGATAGTACTCAAGTTAAAAGGAATCGATGCATTCCAAACATTGCGGGGCTTTAAGAGAGGCCTCAAAGATGATTACCTTGAGTACGTAGAACCCCTACAGCCTAAGGACTTAGCAGAGGCAATTCAATATGCACAGATATTCGATGACATCAAGCGCCGTAGTGCGCGTGGTGGTTTTAGCAGGGCCGAGGGTAGTGAAAAGAGGAGGTCAAGCCTCAAAAGAAAAGGGTTCCGCAGTGAGAAACAAGGGGATAGGACGGACCAGGAAGGACAGGGTGGTCATTGGTCTAAAAAACCGCGACCATCCAGAAAAAAAAGAGACACCGAAAACCAAAAGAAAGAACAATATATTAAAGCGCGAAAAGAAAATCGCTGCTTTAATTGCAATGAAGTAGGACACACGAAGGCTGAGTGTCCAAAGCCTAAAGCCAGCACGAGTGGCAACGAGCCCAAGAAAGATGGTAAATCTTCTAGGCAGTTGCATACAGTGCAAAGACTCCCTCTCAGTTCCGCAGAGTTCAGAGAGGTGACAGTGTGTCATAGTGATGAGCATCACGCTTGTTCAGTGACACCAGCGATGTGGCAGCCTACTGTAGGTCCGCATGACATGGTGCGCATGTATGGCACCATAAGTGGCCGTAGAGTCACAGTTTTTATTGATGATGGAGCTAGCCACAACTTCTTGAACTATTCGTTAGTCAAGAAGTTGGGGTTGACTGAGACCTGGAGTGATCATGAATATACTGTTGGCCTAGCCAACGGATATGACAAAACGGTATGGAATACCGTAGTATTGGGGGTCCCATTATCTATGCAGGACTACAAGGCTCCGCTTGACTTTCAAGTCATGCACTTAGCCAGAGCAGACGTATATCTAGGCAGGGAGTGGCTGTATAGCTTGGGCCCTAGTCTAGTTCGGAATTACTTACATAACACGCTATGTTTTGAGCATGGAGGTAGAGTCATCACCCTGCAGGGCGACCGTACTGTCCCTGCCACACCACTTATTTCCTCCATGGAATTGTGTACAGCGGTCCGCAGAGACCAGATAGCGGAGGTATATGCTTGTTACCCTCTTTTGAATTCTGTTTCCGTAGATGAAACGATAAATGATGTTTGCGCAGACAAACAAGAAAAACAAAATAACCTTGGACGAGACCCACTGTTTGAAAACCCTGTTTGGCATGCATGTGATTCAAACAAGAAAAAATCCAAGGTGAATGAGACATTAAAGAAAAAGTACGTAGATACTTTAACGAATTTATTAGAGGAATTTCAGGATGTTTTTCCTGATGATTTACCAGATGGTTTACCACCATCTAGGGAAGTAGACCATGGCATCGAAGTTATGCCAGGATCAAAACCTATAAGCAAACCTGCTTATAGATTAAGCCACTCCGAGGCACAGGAGGTGGAAAAACAATTAACGGAATATTTGAACAAAGGCTTTATTCGGCCTAGTTCAAGTCCGTGGGCATCGCCTATTCTTCTGGTAAAGAAGAAAGACGGATCTATGCGGCTGTGCATAGACTATAGGGCTCTTAATCAGATAACGATTAAGAACAAGTATCCGATGCCACGCATGGATGAGTTGTTTGATCAACTCTATGGATCGAGATACTTCACAAAAATAGACCTGAGATCTGGGTATCATCAGGTTAGAATTAAACAAGAAGATGTTGCGAAGACAGCATTTAGGACCCGTTTCGGGCATTTTGAGTTTTTGGTTATGCCATTTGGGCTAACCAATGCTCCAGCGACGTTTATGACGCTGATGGATAGTATTTTACGTCCATATCTGGGAAAATTCGTAGTAGTTTTCCTAGATGATATTCTTGTGTACAGTAAGACACAGAAAGAACACATAGAGCATTTGCGTCTAGTGTTCAAGTTGTTGCGAGAGCACAAATTATTTGCAAAGAAAAGCAAATGTGAATTTTTTGAAACAGAAATTCACTACCTTGGCCATATTATATCCGCCGATGGTACGCGGATGGAGCCAGAAAAAGTAGAAGCTATTCTTAAATGGCCAGCGCCGAAGAATCTCGAGGAACTGCAGATTTTTCTTGGCATGTCGGGGTTCTACCGACAGTATGTGAAGGACTACGCGAAGATCGCAGTCCCGTTGACTGACCAGTTACGGTCAAAAACAAAAAACATTAGTTGGGGGGACGCCCAACAGAAGAGCTTTGACAAGCTCAAGGTGACCGTAGCAGCTGCACCTGTTTTGACAATTGTCGATCCAAATGAGCCGTTTGTTTTGGAAACAGACGCTAGTAATGAGGCCATTGGGGCCGTACTTATGCAAAGGGGACGCCCAATTGCATTTGAAAGTAAAAAGTTAGATCATGCGCAGCGTAACTACTCGGCTTACGAGCGAGAGTTACTAGCGATAGTTCATGCACTGAAAAAGTGGAGACACTATTTATATGGTGCCACTTTTGAGGTCCGGACGGACCATGAAAGTCTGAAATGGCTTTCAAGTCAAAATGAACTGAAGGGTAGAAAAGCTCGGTGGGCGGAGATTCTACAAGAGTTTGACCTTCAGATACGTTACCAGAAAGGTAAGTATAACGTGGTGGCAGATGCACTTAGTCGCATGCCACAGATTAATGAACTTAGTTTCACAGTCTTCAAGAATGATTTCTTGGAGTCCCTACGTGGTTTATGTGAGCACGATCCATCTTTTACAGAGGTCTGGCGCGCTGTACGCGTACGCACTTCTTCACAGACGCGACCACCTCCCTCGTTGGCACGTATTGCTAGTCCGGAGAGACTGGCCGAAGGTGCAACGGGAAGGGAAGCGAGAGTTAGTCCGGAGAGACAAGCCGTGTCTTCTGGGTATAGTTTGGAACCGGAGAGTTCTGACGTAGGCCCTTCATCACCTTTGACTGCCACGGCTTCAAAGGGGAGTGATAAACTTCGTCGGGGGGAGAAATATGCTAATTACTCCATTGACGACGGGTACTTACTCTACAAGGGTAGAATATGTGTACCAACTATTGGTGACTTTCGGGCCCAAATTCTTAAAGAAAGTCATGATAGTCCAAGTGCGGGTCATCCCGGGATTCAGAAGACCTATGCACTAGTAAAAAGACAGTTTTATTGGCCTAGTTTGTTTAAGGACGTCCAGACTTATGTGCTGAAATGCAATAAGTGCCAGGTCAATAAACATGAACGTCTTAAGGTTGGAGGACTACTCCATCCGCTGGAGATTCCTCAAGGGAAATGGGAAAGCATTTCCATGGATTTCATTACCGGTTTACCCAAGACGAGTCGAGGGAATGACTCGGTGTGGGTGGTAGTGGACAGGTTAACTAAAATGGCAAAGTTTATTGCCACGAAGAAAACTGTTAAAACGCCAGAGTTGGCAAAACTCTTTATTGAACATCTCTACAAGCTATATGGCCTGCCCGCAGATATAGTGTCGGATAGAGATAGAAAATTCAACAGTCATTTTTGGAGGGAAGTCTTCAAAAAGCTGGATACTACTCTGAGTATGAGTACGGCAGATCATCCGGAGTCTGATGGTCAAACTGAAAGAGTTAACCAAATTCTAGAGGATATGTTGCGTTCTTATGTTAGTAAGAAGCAATCTAATTGGGAAGAGTACTTGCCCTTATTGGAGTTTGCCTATAACAACTCCAAACACTCAGCGACTGGATTTACACCATTCATGTTAATGTATGGATTCCAGCCGAGATCTCCAATGGCTGTAGGCCTAGAAAAGGAGAAGATTCAATCTATCAAGGATTTCCTTGAAGATATGAATGATATGCTCAGAGCCGCACGTGAGAGCATTCGTAGCGCTCAGGATCGCGCTAAGACTTATGCGGATAAAGGACGAAGAAAGGTGACCTTTGCAGAAGGTGACTTTGTATTTCTCAAGGTTCCTGCGCAGTCAGAAACCATGAAAACGGGAAAGTGTAATAAACTTTCTCCGAGATATTGTGGTCCTTTTAAAATCCTTAAGAAGATTGGGGACGTAGCATATAAACTTGAGTTACCGGAGAGTTCTCAAGTCCATCCTGTCTTCCATGTCAGTAAACTGAAGAAATCAGTTCACGGGTTAGAGAACGCAGTTTCTCCAGAGATTTTGGTGGACTTGATAGAGCCACCAAAGATACCACATGAACCTGAAAAGATTCTACAGTATCGTGATAGACAGACCCGACATAAAGTGTACCAGGAGGTACTTGTTAAATGGACAGATAGGGATGAGGAGGTAGCTACCTGGGAACGCCGTAGTGCAATTTCCCAAAGGTTTCCCCAGTTTGTTTTCAAGGACGAAAACTCTTCTTAAGGGGGGGGTAATGTCACGTAGGCTGTAATGCCTGTGACCGACGGCAGACCGGATGGCCATATCCGGGGTTCAGTGGGAGAGGACGCCCATGCGGAGTCATGGGCGGCCAGGCTAGTGTGGACGGCAGGCCACACACTATATAGCTTGGGGGATGAGGGGCAATCCTCATTCTTCCTCTATGGCTGGGTGGTGAGCCAGAGGCCGTCCCCTCTCGTGGTAACGCCCGTAGCGGCGTTACGGTTATCTAACACTGGTACCACACACTATATAGCTTGGGGGATGAGGGGCAATCCTCATTCTTCCTCTATGGCTGGGTGGTGAGCCAGAGGCCGTCCCCTCTCGTGGTAACGCCCGTAGCGGCGTTACGGTTATCTAACAAAAATGATTAGAGAAGAGGATGAGAAAGACTCATGACATTGCTAATGATTCAATGAAGAGATTAACCTCATACAATGATGTAGATGGGGTGAGAGAAGAGTCTTCACCTCTATGGAGAAGAGGGAGAGTAGGTCTCTCAAAGGAGCTCTTGCATGAACTAAGCCCAAAAGTGTGTCTAAGCTCTCAAATGAGCCACCTTTTATACAAAAATTCTAGGACTCCCATAAGTCCCCATGTGGGATTATTATCAAACCCTCTCCCACATTCATCTACAAAGTGGAACTCTTTTCAAGAGCCCTAAGTATCGTTTTTGTTGCATCCTGGTATTGATCTTCATTTGCAAGCAACACTCCCCCCTTCCTATTTTGCGCACGTCCTCGAGCGCGGTAGTAGCAAGAGCTGCAACAAAAAACAATTGATACGAGTAAAGTCCTTTATTGATAAAAAGAAAAGAAAAGCAAAATCAGCAATAATAATTACACACGTGAGCATACAAGTGCAAGGCTGATTAAAGTTTTAATGAGTACTAAAAGAGGTGAGTAAAAACTAGTCAAAGTGAGACTTAGGTAGTAGATAATGCTATGCAAAGGCAAGTGTCTTTGTACACCTCCGGTTATGACCGCAGTCTCAATGTCCTACCAGTATATAAGTGACTCCTAAGTGGCATACCTACTCCTAAATATGAGCAAAGGTGATTGGAGCTTTCTCTTGGTTTTTTTTTTTTTTCTTTTTTGATATGTATGTAGAAGGTGATAAAGATTAAGTTTCTATCCCCATGAGACCCGAGCAATGGCCAAGAGACCTCCGCCAAGAGAATCTAAAGACCGCTAAGTATCTCAAGGGCGACAGACCCTTTTTCTTTCTTTTATGACCTAAGGAGTACCCCTTGAAGATGAGGGCATCGGTCTTGAGGGCCCATAGTGTACCCCCGAGTCCTACCAACATCTATCAAGGCGATAGATTCCTCAAAGTTCTTCTTCTGAAGTTTTTAGACATCAGTGTTCACCCCATGGAAACCAAGGCATCGGCCCCAAGATGCTGAGACATCCCCAGGTCCTACCAAGCACTTCGCATGGCGGTAGACACTTCATGTCGCAATTCACTTTGTATATATATATTTTTGTAGGGTATATTTTCATAAATTTTTATTACTCGTAGCACCTAGCTCATATCTAAGAGATAACTACCACTAGGGATAACTAATATACCTTGAAGACATAAGTACTTGGCATACTCCCTTGGTATATATCCTACACTGTCTTTGGATAGACATATCTTTTACTAAGTCTTCTAAGAGTCTAGAATGCACTCACCCTATTTTAACTACAAATCAAAAACTCAAACCAGCCAATATTGTGTACATGCAAACCATATATTCGAAAGATAAGAGCACTTAAAGAAATAAAGATTAAGATTTGCATACACCTGTTGTAGTGCCCTGTTGATGTTGTTCGTTTGCCTTGATTAATTGCTAATTTTGGTGCAGATTGCTCCTCCTTGATCTTTGTAGGCGTAGCATGTCTCCCCCCTTCCTAATTTGTGTGCACGATAGGTGGACTGTAGGGGCGTATCTGATACTCTTCTTAAGCTGAGATCTCTGCACAAAGTTTTATTAACAAACAAAGAAACAAAAGAATAAAATTGTTTAGTGGTGCCAATCACCAAATATAGCCGAGGGGAAAAAACCCAATGGGAGAAAAGTGCCCTGGCTTGTCGTTCTTATTGTGGAGTCACTGAGTTACTCTTGCGCTGGTGGTGGAGATCATCTCAAAAAGAACATAATTCTCTAAAGGCGTAAGGCACCACACTATTCAAACATTGATCTACCAAAGAGCTTCATTTGTAGTGTTAACGCCTTATCTTTAGCTTTTGGTATATCCTTTTTAAGAGGTGTAGACTTTAGCAATTGTCTTGGAATTTGAGCAAGATAAGAGGATTTAGGCAGTGAAGCACCAGAATCTATGCTCAAATGAGACTCCTTTGGACTTGTCTTAGGTACACCAGTTGATGGTTGAATTGTGAAACAAGGAGAAATAGGGACAACCGGTGTTTCAATACATGTTTTAGGAAGATCAACACAAGTTGTTTTGTAGGTGCTATCACAGCCACCTTTCCTTTCTTGAAGAGTTTGTATTGAATTCTTTTGCACCCACTGATATGGAAAATCCAGGGTGGCTTTTGGATTCTTTCCGACACACTCTTTTACCCCTAGCAAGGCATGGCATTTTGGAAGCCAAATTGCTGTTGCACCCTCATAATAGCCTTGTGCTTTGAGCACATGTTTTGGGACCCATCGATTAACAATCCGAGGTTTGGGCTTGGAAATGATGTGCTTCTTAAGAGTCTTAGCAACTGGACTAGATGGTACCAGTTTGTACGCAGCTTTGGGTAGCCACATTGATGAATCCTTCTTGCCTGGCCTTCTTTGAGCAGCAACTAGAGTAGTTGGAACATACCAGCCATGGCCCTCACTTGAGTACTCATCAATTATCCACATCATTTGTTTTGGAGATTGTGTCTCTTTCTTATCAGCATCATTAACAGATTTGAGTGTTAAATTCTCAACTGAGACTTCCTCGACATGCATAGCTGTTGTGGATGCATTCCTATAGTACAAATCATCTCGAAGGTTATGTGGTTGTACCATTCGTATAGGTATAATGTCATATCCATCTGAGTCACAGAATTGAATTGGCTTTGGTAGAGCACATGTTGATAATGTTGCAAGGACATGACTCCATTCTAATGGATCAATTAAATGCTCAGGGAAGGGTTGTGGAATGTATGCCTCGTCTGATACACTTCGATTACCCTTAAGTCTCTCAGTGTTGAAATCCCTACAGGAGGCTCCACACATCCATAGATCTTCCCGCCCATCTGACAATGTAATTTTTGAGCCCTCAGATGAAGCAGAATCAAACTCATCTATTGGAGACCTTGTTACATCAAGATACGAGTGATTCCTTAGGTTGACCCTTGTGATGACAGAATCATGTCTGAGGTACAAGTAGTTGTATCCCCAATCTTGAATCATTTGAAATTGTCGCATGAATGGTCTACCCAATATTACTTCATAGTTTGGATGCTTTCCAAAATCCACCACTGCAAAGGTATGCTCATATTCAATCCCACATGTGGTGACCAATATGTTCTCAAGCAGCCCAAGGGGATGTTCTAAGCTTCCATCTGCTAGCTGCAAGCGCATCCTGGTACTCCTAATAGCTGGTTTGCCCCATTTCTCCCAAATGGACCTTGTCACAATGCCCACTCCTGCACCACTATCAAGTATTGCAGTTGAAGATACTTTTCGCACTTCCAATGGGAGGGTAGCATTTCCCTGATCGTCTTCACAAAATTTTCCCACTTTGTTGATAGGAACTGGCATTACATGCTTTGTCTCAGGGTGTATAGTACACTCATGGTGACCTTTTTATAGCAATACCTGCTCTGACAAACATGTGGCAATATCATTCCACAACTCAGGTTTAAGCTTTATCAATTCAAGCAAAGGTAAGTTACAAGCCACTGGTGCAGACAAAATAGCTTGCACCATACTCATATCTTTTTCCTTTGTCAACCTTTTATGCATTGAGGGTATCCTCAAGGTTTGAGAACAGTTCTCATATTCTCCCAGATATGATGGTAAGGTTTTCATTGTATGCTTACTTCTAGGAGAAACCATTGTTTGACCTTCCTCCTGGATGCTTGGGCGTCCAAAATTGTTTTCCGAATCTTTGGTAAAATCCACCTCAGAGAATGGAGGCGAACTAACAGAAGACATGTTCTCATTAATTTTCTCATTTACTGGGCCCACATGTCATTTGCCATGTCCTCATTAGCATCAATAATTTCATCATTGCATGGGAAGACAAGGCTGGGTGGTGGCAGATTTTCGTCTTTCAATGGAGTGTCAATTGGTGTCGATCTTTCGCTTTGAGCTTGTGAAATGAACTCACTTTTCATTTCCCTACTTGATGACACTTCCGGTATAGTTTCTAATGTTGGCTTAAGAGAGGTTGGGCCACGAGGAATAGGTGGTGGTGGTCCCTCAAGTATTGACTGAGCTTCCCTAATGATTTGCTGATGTACAGCTAGATTGATCTTCTCCTCACGAGGGTTTGGGTATTCTTGAAGCTTTTTGGGTAGCTCAGATAAAGCTGCAATGCGACTTCTATGAGCATCAATGATGGCCTCTAGAGTCTCATTCACTTTATCCACAAAGACAGAATCCCCAGAACTATCCTCAGTCGTACTAGCCTCATTTTGTTTAGCACTAGGCTCAGGTTGAGGTTGATGTTCCTCATGCACTTCTTGGGATGTAAAAGTTTTATCCCGTATGTTTTGTTTAGAGTTCTCCTGAGAACTAGAAGTGGATGCACTTTTAGTTTGTTTGTTTCGGTTCTTCTTTCTCCTAGTGGTTTTTTTTCTACTGGACTGTAGGGTCTTGTCCACTAGATTTGTCTTTGCATCCCTAGTTCGAGGTGTCTCATCAGTTTGTATTTCAGCGTTTCGTGTCTGTGATCGAGTCATGACTCTAAGTGGCACGACATCCTCATTCTCAGATGAAGGTGGGGATGGAACTGTACCTACAAGGTTGAGTGAAACCTTTGGTTGAGAGGTGCCTTCCTCATGTGGTTTCAACAGACAATCCTTCGGGAAATGTTCGACACAACACCCCAGACAATATCTTTCTATTGGTGGAAACTGTTGCACTGTTGTATTGGACCTAGATGCTTGCCTTGAGCGATGTGGACAATCACGAGCCCAATGGGGTTCTCCACACTCATAACAGGGGCCCATTGGTTTGGCCTCTACTTTCCTTGGCTGCCATTGACCTGAGGGGCCTGGAGTCCTAGGTTGGTAGCCGCCTAGCAACATTAAAGAGTTTTGTTCCCCTGGTTGAATCTCCACCAGTGCTTGGTTTGGGTATGTGGGACTTTCAAAGATATTATCCTTGGATGAATATGATACATATTCTTCCTCCACATAGCCTGGGTTTACCAATTCTCTACACATATTTGAATTGTCATAGTCGACAACCCTCACAGGAGCAGTCCCTGGAGCAGGAGGTTGAGCACCAAGAACAGGTCGTGCTTGTTCTTGTGCCATCGGTGGCTTACGTTCAAAATTTGTATATTGTTGATACATTTGTGGAGCCACTCCACCCCTCGGTTGCTCACGTTCCTGTCTCATTCTCGCAATGCGAGTACATTCCTGTGTGGTATGAGTAAAGTTCCAAGCACAGGCTTGGCACCACTTTTTTGTGGGTTGGTTTGTGACTAGAGGAGAAAAGGTATTACAGTCCTCTGTTTTATGGTCACCGCCACATGCTCCACAAAGATGAGGACCTGTAGGAGGTATACTCCTCATTCACTGCTGCTGTTGTTGTGGCTGCATGGGTGAACGATAGGTCTGTCCCAATCTCCGTAGTACTAGGTTAGCTATCTGATCTGGATTTACTAGCGCGCTAGACCCTGAACTTTGGTCATCACCCCACTGATTTCTAGGTTTCACCTCAGGGCCAGAACCATCTTGGAACTTGAAGTTATCGGTGAAATCCATAGCATCATGGCAACACTCATTGAAACTTGTATGCTTCTTTGCATAGAGATGTGTATGCAGTGTCGAATTTTTGAGGCCTTTTAAGAAGAGAGAAATTAATCGACTTTGGGCGGGCTTCTCATCTTCTGGGCAACGATTAATGTACTGCTTCATTCTATTTACACAGTCTCTAACACTCTCATTCTCACCCTGCTTGAAAGAGTAGATGTGTGCTACCGTGTCATGTTGAATTCCCATCAAGGAAAAAGCTGCAATGAATCTCTCTTCCAAAACTCGTAAAGAAGTTTTGTCTGAAGCCTCTAATGCCTGAAACCAAGCAAGGGCTTTTCCTTCAAGAGTGAGTCCAAACCCTTCTATTTGAGTATGCTTATCAGCAACTTGCTCAGCTCGAACTGCTTGCCTAAAAGCTGCTACATGGTCGTATGGATCTCCCGACCCTTCATATTTCTTTACCAATTTCTGAAGAGTTGATGGTCTTACTTGTCGTGAATACTCATCATAGGGTCTACGGCCTCTTACCCTTAGTGGGAATTGTTCCTCCCTTTGGAGAGATGGTCCACATGTTTCCAAAATTGGTGTGGGTACCCTATTACCAGCCTCACCAAACCCCTCCAAAGATCTTGTCACCCTCATTTCAGGAGGTGCACTTATAGGAGGCCGAGTTGGCTCTCTTCTCATCCGATTGTCATAGTGGGAAAGATGTTGTTGTGGTGGTGTGACCTGTGGTCGCACATTTGGTGTAGGACGATATCGTGGTGCTAGAGTTGGGCTACTAGCAGTGGTCCACTGAGATGTTGAAGGTCCCTCTCTAGTGAACTCTCGTAGGGGAGGAGCAACAGTTTCTCCAAGAAAGGCTGTCTCTCCTGGTTTGGCTGTATGTGTTGAGAACACTTCCATGAATAATGGTTGTCCTTTCCACGTGAGTTCCCTAATCTCTTTCCAATCTAACGTTCGGTATTCATTGGCCCGTTTATCAACTATTCTGTTCATGTGTCCTGCACACTTCTCAACTACCACTACATAAGCTAGAGGAAGATCCAGCTCTGGCGATTTTGTTGTGGCATAGTATCCCTCTAACGAATCCTTATAGACCTCGTGAAGTTGGTCATCCTGTAAAACCTTTGTCACAGGAATTTGTCGTACAAACTCCCATTGACTTTCAGCCCCCTGATCCAATTTGCACTTGCCTTTCCTATCCTTGTCCAAATTGAGATCTACAAGAAGTAAATCATCTCTGGTGGATGGCTTTGAGGATTGGGCATTGGATGGTCCAGGCATGTCCGGCTCGATAAGCCAGTCATCTCTAGACTCTTTTGCTCTGGAAAGTTGTGAATAGTCTAACAACTCAGTTTTAGAGAGCTCCCCTAATTTGTCTACCTTTTCCGGATGGTAGGTGACTTCATAGCGAACACCATCTCCACCCATGTACATGTTACCCTGGTCATTGACTAGAGGTGCTCTATCAAGTTCTGAGAATATGTCGGCTATCTTAACAAGATACCGTTGTTGTGGATCCCTAAAGATCTCAGCTCCTTGAGCATTAGTGTAGACATATTGGAGTCGCACATTGAATGTTAACCCCATGGTATCCGCTTCAAATGGATTAAAGGATCGTGTGGGTGTCCTATTTTGGGCTACGGGATGACTATTTGTCGGCTCTAGATTGTCCATGGACAATGAACTAGTTGTTCTAGAGGAATGGGTATTGGATTGGGATTCAGAAAGGGTTTCAGCAATATCTGCCAAATTGCCTACCGATTGGGTCCCACTTTCCTGAGTAGGTACTCTAGAAGGTGCCCTAGGTCCTATGGCAGAATCTACACGACGTCCCGACCGTAAGTGCATAAGGTCAAATTTTTTTGGTTTTTTTATGTGTTTTTGTTTTGTCTTGGTTTTGGTTTTTGTGTTTTGTTTTTTTGATAAAAATATATATATATATGTATATATATATATATATTTTTCCCTACCTAATCACTAAAGGCAACTTAAAAGAATATGTATGGTGTAACTATCTATCCTAAGTTTTTTATTGTTTTTTATTATTATATATATATATATTTTTTAATGATTTTATAATTTTTTTTTACTTTTTTTCTCTTTTAATAATATACACAAAATTATGAATACTAACTATGCACAAAGTTACAAAAATGAAAAAATGCAGGTTACACTAATTATGCAAAAAATTAAAAAAATGAAGAACTACAAAATATGCAAAAAATAATAGACTCCTAAAAAAAATCAAAAATTTTCTTTTGTTTGTTTTTTCCTTCTTTTGTTGGTTTTTATTGTTTGTTTGTTTGTTTGTTTTTTTTTAATTTAATAAAATGAATGAATTTCGTGCCAAATCTAAAAATTATAAATCTACTAATTATGCACGTAATTACAAAAATAAAAAATGCAAGCTACATAAATTATGCAAAATTTTGTACACAAATAATGAACAATGGATTCAAAAAATTGTTTTTTTCTTCTTTTTCTTTTTCTTTTTTTTTTCCTTTTGTTGGTTTTTGTTATATATATATATATATATATATATATATATATATATATATATATATATATATATATATATATATATATATTTTAAATATATTACAAAAATTTAAAACAATGCAAATTACACTAAATATGCTAAAAATTACAGAAATGAAAAAATAAAAAATATGCACACAATATGGACTCCTAAAAACAAATAAAAAGAATTTTTATTTTATTTTATTTTATTTATTATTATTTTTTTAATTTCTTTCTTTCTTCTCTCTATTTTTTTTTATAAAAGATTTTCCACTATTCTCTTTTTTTTAAATTCTTTTCTTTTCTTTTTTAATCTCTTTTCTTTTTTTTTTTGTCCTTTTTTTTTAATGCCTTTTTCTTTTTCTTTTTTTTTTGTTTTTGTATTTAAAAATACAAAAAAAAACTTAAAAAATAAATAAAAAATAAAAAAAATAAAAAAAATAAAAAAAAAGAAAATTTTCCACCTACCTTATCCTTTCGCTCGCACGCCGCTCGCCGCACCGCTCCCGGATTCGACGCTGGCTTCACGTGGCCACCTCAATGCACCTTCATCTCCTCGCCTGCACTGCTGCCGCCTACAGCCAGCAGTCCTTCACAGCTGTAGAGCCGACCACCACTGCTTCGCACCAGCCTTGCTGCAACCACTTCACCACCTTGCGCTCTGCTCATCTTCCTTTCCTTCACCACCGCTTTGCTGTCGTCTGCTCTGCAGCGCCCGCCTATGCCAAGGCCGCCGGCCGCCTCTCGCCTGCTACTCCACTCCTACTGCTCTGCCGACACCTTCACGTCCGCTTCGCCTCAGCCACCTCTCTGCTCTGCTACTCGCTTCCTCCACCACAGCCTTCGCGTTTGCTGCTTCTCTTCGGCTGTGCGCAGTGCCGACGGCCACCACCTTCGCCTCTCGCCAGCGCCTCTCGCCAGCCGCTGCTTGCGCCTTCGCTCCTTGCTAGCCAGCGATGCTTTCACCTCCTTGCAGCCAGCTGTGCACTGCGCTTTATGCCTTTTGCTGCTTCAGTCACCTCCTTGCCAGTCACAGTCCTTTGCAGCCCTCTTCTCTTCGCCACTTCGACTGTGAACACTCCTTGCAGCCCAGCCTTCGGCCACCTCTTTGCATAGAATATATATATATATATATATATATATATATATATACTCTTTAAACTGCCTTGACGACTGTCAAGTCACCGCCTCTGCTGCAACGTCTGCTCTTTAGCTGCAGAGCCAGCCGCCCACTGCTTGCGTAGCCAGCCGCAGCCGCCGACAGCCACACAAATCGTTTAAAAAAAAAACACTTATATATACAATAATGTTTTTTTTTTGTTTTTTTGTTTTTGTTAAAAAAAATCGTTTGCAGGCTACGCCCCCTGCTGCAAGCCTTCTGCGTAAATGTTATATATATATATATATATATATATATATATATATATATATAAACTATTTTGGCCGCCTACTCTTCGTTTTTTTTGCCTCTGCCCATTAACAGCGGCCCACATCAATGCAAAGAATATATATATATATATATATATATATATATATATATATATATACTCTTAAAACGGCCTTTGCTCTTCCTTCAACCGGCTAATCAGCAGCGGCGCACACATACATATATATATGTATCTAAATAGATATATATATATGTATATATGTCTATTTATTTATTTATTTTTCTTTGTTGCGAAGACTCCCCACAAAACTACAAAACAACAAAACGATAAAGGAAAAACAGCCGCTTCACTACTTTCTACCAACCTCTCGCAAACCTCGTCAAAGATGAAAAAACTGAAAGTACTTAAATCTGAATAATGGCGGGATTTCTCTACCGCAATGGGGTTAAAAATTTTTTCTTGCTTCTCATAAAAAAAATAAAAACACACAAGGCGCCTTTGAGATCACACACTCAATGCCCTAAACCTCAAAATAAAAAGAAATAGTGGTAGTAATGCAAGCTTCTCAACCGGTTTTGAGTCTTCTCCCCGGCAGCGGCGCCAATGGAGAGACGAAAAACCCTCTCTCTTGTAGTAAGAGGAGTACGATCCACGTGTAGCTCAATCCAATGGGATTTGCATCCCTTTCGGAGCTAGGGATTCGACCCGTACCGGTGCACAAGAGCTTATCCACAAATGGAGAGAATGCTCATGGCTACCATCACTTGACACTAGACTAAGCATACACACAAGCTCAACTTGTCCTCATTCCTACACACCCATTCATTCACAAATACAAGCAAGAGGAATACAATCACTATGCACTCAAGCAAAGAGAAAGACCTCACTCCACTCCTATCTTCCTACAAGCATGCATACATTCAAGCATCAAGCTTCCATGAAAGCTTCAAATCAATCCATGTACTCAAAAATGAAATACTAAAAGCATGCATAAGAGTAAAATGATTAGAGAAGAGGATGAGAAAGACTCATGACATTGCTAATGATTCAATGAAGAGATTAACCTCATACAATGATGTAGATGGGGTGAGAGAAGAGTCTTCACCTCTATGGAGAAGAGGGAGAGTAGGTCTCTCAAAGGAGCTCTTGCATGAACTAAGCCCAAAAGTGTGTCTAAGCTCTCAAATGAGCCACCTTTTATACAAAAATTCTAGGACTCCCATAAGTCCCCATGTGGGATTATTATCAAACCCTCTCCCACATTCATCTACAAAGTGGAACTCTTTTCAAGAGCCCTAAGTATCGTTTTTGTTGCATCCTGGTATTGATCTTCATTTGCAAGCAACACTGACCACTTCAAAACCTATACTGTTGAGATGAACGAAAAGTGGTCTGACTGACAGCAACAAACAAGGGTTAAGGAGGATGGGTTGTCCACATCATATAATGGCCCGCGACCGAAAGTCAAGAAAGTGGATATTACGGGACCAGGGTGGAGGAAGCTCAACGTGTATACATTGCTAAGGACTTGACTTCAGCTGAAGATGAGCTCGTCGCTCTCCTTAAGGAATTTAAGGACTATTTCGCTAGGAATTACAAGGAGATGAAGGGGGTACCGCCGGAGGTGGTACAACATACGATTCCAATCATAGAAGGGTCAAGGCCAACCAGGCAGAAACCATACTAGATCAATCCTAAAATAATTATGTGGCAATTGTAAAGGAGGAAATAGACAAGCTCATTGTTGCGGATTTCATCTATGAAATCGAACACACGGATTGGTTGTCACCAATCATAATAGTGCCAAAAAAGAATGGAAAACTTAGGATATATGTTGATCTGAAAAAGGTCAACGCAGCTACTAGGAAAGACCATTATCCACTACCCTATATACGAAACATGTTTTGGAAAGAATGGCTGGGGAAGAAGCTTACAGCTTCTTGGATGGATTCTCCGATTACAATCAAGTGTCCATAGCACTAGAGGATCAGCATAAGACAACTTTCAATACAATGTGGGGGACATTTGCATATAAGGTTATGCCCTTCGATTTCAGCAATGTCCCAGCAACATTTCAATTGATGTGCACAGCCTTCAAGGACTACTTACAAAAGTGATTGGAGGTATTCATTGATGATCTGTGTGCACACTCTCGATGGGCAGACCATCTGGCCTGCTTGAGGAAAGTGTTCGAGTGATGTCGATTATATCGTATATCCCTAAACCCTTTAAAGTGTCAGTTTTGGGTCAAACATGGTGTGATATTAGGATACATTGTCTCAAAGAATGGGACATCCACGGATGATAGCAAGGTCAAGAGTTCAAATTGGACTATCCAGTCTGCGCTTCGCTAGTCGTTAGTTAAACGATGCAGACGTGAACTACACCATAAAGAGAAGGATTGGCCATGGTTTACGTCGTCATATCGACATTACCTCTTGGCCAACAAATTCGTATTCTTCGTGGACCATCAAGCCTTATTATACTTGGTGAATAAGCCTTGCACCACGGGGAGAATCACACGATGGTTGCTATTATTGTTGGAATTCGACTTTACAGTCACGATAAGAAAAGAAACACATCATGTGTTAGCCGATCATATGTCAAGAATTCTAAATGGGAAACCAGCAATTGGTGTTAATGATGATCTCCCTGATGCTTGTTTGTTCAAATTGGACATGGTATCCGAATGGAGCGAGGAAATCTCAGATTATCTAGCTCATGGTTTTCCGTAGGAAATACCTTTGAACAAAGATAAAATGCAGCGGCTTATCAAACTTGCTGCACCTTATCAACTGATTGTGGGAGAACTATATAAGCTAGGAAAAGATAATGTGATAAGAAGATGCATTAGAGAAGATGAGTTTGTCGCAATATTAGATGAAGCTCATTCAGGGATAGCAGGCAGGCATTTTGCTGGAGAGATCACAGCTCAAAAAGTTCTTCAAGCATGACTATGGTGGCCTACGTTATTCGGAGACACCATAGAATTTATCAAAAAGTGCGAAGAATGTCAGTGTTTTGCTATCCCACAACAAAAGGACAAGATGCTGCTCACCCCTATTATTGTAAGACAACCATTCGAGAAATGGGGAGTAGGTTTTGTTGGACCTATTAGTCCAGTGGCACATCAATCCCAAGCCTGATACGTGATCGTGGCCACCACAAACTATGTCACAAAATGGGCAGAAGCCAAAGCCTCAAAGAGAGCTGATGCACAAACAACGGCAAAATTCTTATACAAGCAAATTATCTCGAGGTTCGGCTGCCCATTAGAATTAGTTAGTACGCGGCTCACATTTTATTAATGAGGTGATTGATCATTTGCTTGCGGGATTCTTAGTGGTCCATCAGAAATCATCACCTTATTATCCACAGGGGCTAATGGTCAACCAGAGAGTACAAACAAAATTTTGTGTACTATCTTGACAAAAACCTTGGAAGCAAGTTGAACAGACTGGGAACATAAGCTGAACACAGCCCTATGGACATATCGAACATCATATAAGGTAGCGAGACAGGGTACACTCCCTTCCATTTAGCTTATGGTGTTGAAGTAGTTATGCCTATGGAATACCTAGTCCCAAGCTTAAGGATTGCATTACAAGAACGTCTGACGGAGAATGCATTAGCTAAAAGGCTAATTGACTTAGAGAAGCTTGATGAGACCAGGCTAATAGCATCACATGGACTCATGGTCAAAAAACTACACAAGAAACAATGGTTTGACAAAAATCTAAAATAAAAGGAATTGGAAACGGGGGACCTCGTCCTCATGTATGGTGTAGGAAGCACTTGGAAAAAGAAACTCAATACCGAGACCTGGGACCATTCCGAGTATCTAAGATCACGCCTCAAGGGTCTATTCGAATTGAGACAATTGATGACATACAGATGGAGGGTTACATCAATGGAAGTAAATTAAAAAAATATTTTGGACCACTGACCCAAGAGATGCTCTTGCAATAACATCTCTTAAAACAATAGAAATAGCTCGCAAAGGAAAAAATCCAGCAAGCTCAAGAAGAAGCTAAGGCCAGGGAGGCCAAAGCTAAACAATTACTGTAGAAGAGACTAATACATGTCAACATGGCTTTCGTGACTCTCTTGGGATGAAGAGGAACTAAACATTGAGATAGCACGACTCAAGGTGGGACTTACTACAACTAAAAGCCATGCAATGAGAATTACATTAATAGATATGGGGTCAAGTCATAACTTGCTCTTGTATGAAACCTGGGTAGCATTAGATAGACAACGCCTCGAACCCACTGATGCGCAAGTACGTAGTGTTCACTTGATAACTATGAGAGCTGAGGGATTTTTAGATGTTAACATTTTCATAAGAAATAATTCGTTTGTCATACTTGCAGGTTCCATGGAAGAGGAAATGATTCTAAGACGATCCTAGATCTGCCACTAGTAAAAATGCAATATCCAATGGGAAGAGGACAACGTTGTTGAGCGTTGAGCGTGAGCGACAAGGTCATGTCCATACCCTTATGGAGCTTGACAAACAAAGGGAAACAGATCATAAATGATGAACAAACAACACCGAATACAGTGGCAACACCTCATAAAATAGAACAAGCATTAGTCCTACACGAAACTCACACAAACCGTACCCACAAAAATCTAAGGGTACACAGAAGTGGGTGCCCAAGATTCAACTTAAAAATCAACCTGACAAAAAGGACACCATGAATAATATGGGACCACAAGAAGAATCTGCAAAAAAATCAAAAGTCAGACCTTGCTGCACAAACAGATGGGCAGGACTCCAAGCATCCCAAGAGACCTCAAGGGTTCCATAAGAAATGGGTCCGAAAAGACTTACTGCGAGCACCAAGGCAATACGGCAATACGGCAATATGTGTACCCAAACCCTGTTGAAATTACAGCAATGTGATGAGTTATGGTGGATCAAATACTAGAATCAACATCATTAACAAAGTGATTAGTAAATAATTAAGATGTGATTAGTGAGTAATTAACAAATAGCTTAATGTAGGCATGGATAATCAAAAACCAGCAAATTCTCATTAGGCTAATGCCTCAATTTATAGAGTTTATATCCAAGCATCAAATCCCACAGATTTCTCCTTGATTCACTCCACCTCTCCCAAAATATCTCCACCTCTTTTGCTTGATTCTCTCCACCTCTTCACTTTTCCCAGAATATCTTCCATAATATCTCCACACTTCCTAAATCTTCTCATGCTACCCTTTATTCTCTCCCAGTAGATTCTTCTCACCTTTTCACAGGTTCTTTCACATTTACACATTCTCTTTTATAGCCTCTAACCAAGGGCTTGTTCCCCCGCACACACCCTATTCACTTGTATATTTCAACACCTCCCCTCAAGTGAATACTCCTAGAACACCTAGACCCTATACCAAGTTTCTCTCTTACTTTATACTCTGCGACTAGTGCCTAGCACACCTCCCCTCAAGTTAACTTAGCACACCTGGACCCTGTACCAAGTTTCTCTCTTACTTGATAGCCCGCAACTAGTGCCTCAAGTCCCTAATCTCATAGTCCTTGACACACTCTCTCTCTCTATGTGTCCAAGGCTTACTATTAGTGCCCGCGACCTTGACTAAAGTGCTCACACATACATCTACCACGTGGCCTACATCATCGGTGGCTCAGAGGTGGTTTTACTTTGTTGGGGTAGGTAACATTGGGTTGTGGCATCTCTCTCTCTCTCTCTCTCAAAGATTTTCAGATGGCTCCTCACTCTTTGGAGCCTCACATCTTCTCTTGTCTTTAGTCTTCTTGTCATGGCAGCTTCTCTTCACGCATCCGTCTCTTCTTTCAGTCCGTCTCTTCTCTTCACGCGTCTGTCTCTTCTTTCAGTCTTCTTGGGGCAGCTTCTCTTCTCGTGTCCATGTCTTCCTTTAGCTTTTCTTCTTGGTGTGGATCTTCCTTTTGGAAGGAGATGTTCTTCTTCTTTCATGGCTGGGGCCATGAGCTTGTCCGTCAGGTCTTCTTGCTCCATGTGAGCAACATGTTTAAACATTTTGTTGAGAGTTCTTTTAGGCTTTTGATGTTTATCTTGTATCATTATGCAATGTAAACCCAAATCCATGCGGGAGGTCTTACCTCTTGCCTTATTCTGGACAAGGGCAGTGTCTGATCCCATATTTACACTGATGTAATGTGCCCAATACATAATGCATATAGCATTCATTCTTATGCACATTCCCAAATGCAACTCTGGCTGTGAATAATCTTGAATTTGAGTGAGATTTATAGGCATTAACCAAAGGTTAAATGTAAAATGATGATTATCACAATTTTATCAGCATAATTTTACCAAAAATTGCATTAAATCAAGGGTAACCAATTTGTACGGAATGGTTAGAGTATCAAACCAACTCCGAATTGCAATCAAAAGTTATAGGGATTTGTATCAGATACTAGTTAATTTGAACCCTCAATTGCACCAAAATATAGTGATTAGCTCTGATTAATCATTGATTAGCAAATTAATCCATTGTTTTGTGTGTAAAAAACAGAGTATGCAGGGAGTCCAGATCTGATGTCTTAGACTTCAAATGAGCTCAAATGCTTTCAAGGCCATCAATAGCAATGAGTCTAGTAGAGGATTAAGTCAATAAACACAAGATTTGACCAAATATTGAATGCTTAATCTCTGTTTTACCAAAGTCACCTGCAGATTTGATGAAGAGCTTGGATCTCACTCTAGACTTGATCAAATTCAATTCTGACTTCACCAGCTTGTAGAGCATGCTTGAAAACCCCTAGTGGGGGGCTAAGAGGAATTATGTTGATTTGATTTGATGAAGTGAAGATCTCAATTTTTCTCAGAAAAACTTGCGCTGGAAAAAAACGTAAATCCTTCTAGATGCGCCGCGGCGGTTTGAGCTTGTGATTGGCTTCGCTGGAGCTCCTATGGGTTAGCTATCTTGGGCTAGAAGGGTTTGGGCAATGGTTGAGTGTGCAAGGAGAGGGAGCTCCTCCACCACTGGCTGGGGGTATAGAGGTGAGTTGAAAAATAACTAAAAATTTGATGAATTTCTAATTATCTACTAATCCTAATTATTTAGATAATGGGCTTATAAACCTGATGGATTCTAGGCATGGCTCTGATACCATGTTGAAATTATAGCAATGTGATGAGCTATGGTGATCAAATACTAGAATCAACATCATTAACAAAGTGATTAGCAAATAATTAAGATGTGATTAGTGAGTAATTAACAAATAGCTTAATGTAGGCATGGATAATAAAAAACCAGTAAATTCTCATTAGCTAATGCCTCAATTTATAGAGTTTACATCCAAGCATCAAATCCCACCGATTTCTCCTTGATTCACTCCACCTCTCCCAAAATATCTCCACCTCTTTTGCTTGATTCTCTCCACCTCTTCACTTCTCCCAGAATATCTCCACACTTCCTAAATCTTCTCATGCTACCCTTTATTCTCTCCCAGTATATTCTTCTCACCTTTTCACAGGTTCTTTCACATTTACACATTCTCTTTTACAGCCTCTAACCAAGGGCTTGTTCCCACACACACCCTATTCACTTGTATATTTCAACAAACCCCACTCAGTGACCAACACCACAAGCAATTCAAGTCATAAAAAAGAGAGTAGTAAAAGCATACAGCATCAACTCCCAACCCAAGCAGGAACCTCGCCAACCTTTGTGTGGAGGAATAAGACAACTCAGCAAAATGGGTTGGGAATTGCCAAAGCAATGACAACAGCCACTCCAATCACAGAACTAAACAAGGAGGAACCTAAAGGTAAAAACAAAGAAGTTCATCAAAGGGACATAGATAGAAGCCCTCCACCACAAGACACAATAACAACATTATTTAGTTGGGTGGAAGGAGCAATGAAAAACTCCCACATAGACCTAAAAGGACTACATCAACAAATACCCAAAAGTGCCCAGATGACCCCTTGGTTCTCGTGGGTAGTAAAACAGAAAAGTGTCCAATGGTTGCACAATGGGTACAAGGTAAGCAGGGTATCATTCACTCATTATGTGCATGTTTAACTACTTGAGCATGAAAAAAGAAAACCAAAAAGGTATCGATCTTATGCATTCATGATTTAAAAAGGTTCACGCTATGAACCAATTTCAAAAAGGTTCACACTGTGAACCAATTCAAAAAGGTTCACGCTTTGAACCAATCCAAAAACGTTCATGCCATGAACTAATTCGCAAAGGTTCACACCGTGAACCAATTCAAAAAAATTGTCACACCGTGAAATGGTCATTTCTCATGGGCCAATCAAGCAACGCCACGTGGTTTTCTTCATTAAGGCAACTGCCCTATTCGATGGTTGCATTGTAAAATCAAATTTCTTTCCTCTTCCGTCATTTTGCATCGTGTGACCTTTGCTTTTCGATTGCGCGTCGCTTTCGCTAACTAATCACTGTGCATCTTCCATCTCGGATTTTGGGCTATAATCGACTGTCTCCTTTTGAGGTGGGAGCTTGATCCTTTCCCTTTTTGTTTTCTTTTTCTTCTTGTATTTTTTGATCTTCATGATTGATCAATATCTTATCGACAATGCTTATTGTACATACATCATAATTATTCTAAAAATTTCTTCATGGTGTCCTCACATGCATTAAGCATAGTCGACGTCTTGACAACGAAAGCAAAAATGAAAACCCTCATAAACAAACGGCACCTCACATGCATTAAGCATAGTCGACATCTTGACAACGAAAGCAAAAATGAAAACCCTCATAAACAAACGGCACCTTCACTAAAGATTCATGATATTATCACCCTTTGTGGTTTTACGAAATCTAACCGGTTTCACAGAACCTCACCGTTTCACAAAACCTCAGTGTTTTACGAAACCTAACCACTTTACAAAACCTCATTGTTTCACAGAACCTCAGTGTTTTCATGAAACCTAACCAGTTCACGGAACCTTACTGTTTCACGAAACCTAATCGGTTCATTGAACCTCAGTGTTTCACGAAACCTAACCACTTCACGGAACCTCACTGTTTCATGGAACCTAACCACTTCATGGAACCTCAATGTTTCACGAAACCTAACCACTTCATGGAACCTCAATGTTTCACGAAACCTAACCACTTCACGGAACCTCAATGTTTCACGAAACCTAACCACTTCACGAAACCTCACTATTTCACGGAACCTCAGTGTTTCACGAAACCTAACCACTTCACGCAACCTCACTGTTTCACAGAACTTCAGTGTTTCACGAAACCTAACCACTTCACAGAACCTCACTGTTTCACAGAACTTCAGTGTTTCACAAAACCTAACCACTTCATGGAACCTCAGTGTTTCACGAAACCTAACCACTTCATGGAACCTCAGTGTTTCACACACGGAACCTTAGTGTTTCACGAAACCTAACCACTTCACGAAACCTTAATGGTTCACGAAACCTCACTGTTTCATGGAACCTTAGTGTTTCACATAACCTAACCACTTCACGAAACCTCAACGGTTCACGGAACCTCACCGTTTCATAGAACCTCACCGTTTCACAAAACCTAACTACTTCACGGAACCTCAGTGTTTCACAAAACCTAACCAGTTCACAGAACCTCATTATTTCACGAAACCTAACCAGATCACAGAACCTCACTGCATCACAGAACCTAACTTCATGGCCTGTAGGTTCACAAAACCACTTTGACCTTGCACCTTCATGCCACAGCCTTCACCTGTCTATTAACACACCCTATGATTACTCCTACACTAACACACTAATCAATTCAACTAATGAATTACCCATTAATCAAAAAAAATAAAAGAAAAGAAAAGATGGAATCAACCCCACCAGTCGAAAGACTAATGTGCTGTTCATGTACAGATGTCGACCTTAGAGTCGGAAGCTCTCGAGACCCCAACTGTAACTCAAGCCAGCACCACTGGATCCCCAGAGAAAGTCAGAAAAAAAGGCTAGTGTGGGCCTAGAAGTTTAATTTTTTGGGCCCTTATGCCCAAGCCTTTCATGGGGCCATCATCAGAGCAACAAGAAGCGCTCACTCATGGCCCATGGAAAGGTAGCCCTACATTACCACAGCCCAAAATGCCTCCAAATTCTTGGAAGAGGCCGAAGTCTGGACAAGGTTGGCTTGGGGAAAATGGCACAAATACTCCCAACAAGAAGTATCGACACAGAACTCTGCGTGCCACCGAATACCTCAAGACCTACGACAAGGGCACCAAAAGGGGAACTATCACCAAGGCTGATGGCACTACAGAGCAACTCCTCATCACAGAAGAGCTTATACAGGATGCTTTGCAGGTCCCACCTACAGTCAAGGTCCACGCCCATGCAATCAACAAAATGCCTCTAGATTGAATGCTTAAGAGAAAAGTTCTTACAACTCAAATGGGGCCGAGTACGAAAACATCCATAATGAGGCTATGGAAAAAGCTTGTAGGGCCATGTTATTATTGATGTGAAGCCCATGGACAGATATAACAGGGTGCCCTTGAACAGAATTGCAAAGGTACATGAGGAGAAAGAGGAGGAATAGGCCTACTATGCCCATAGAGAGATGGAGAACTACTTGAAGGCCTACCAATCCAAGATTTGTAACCCATACCTACTCACACAAGTTCTTAATCACGTAGCAAAAAGGCCTCTCCTAGAGCCCGAACGAGCGGAGCACTTGCAGGGGTAGCACTGCTGCCAAAACAACCAACACTAACCAGGTGAAGATATGCAAGAGGGGTAGGCTGTCTTGATGGAGACCCAGGAAATAATGAAGGAAATCAAGAAGGGGAGAAAGAAGAAGACAAATAAGAAGATGAGGGGAGTAATTCCAGATATAGCTGCCGAATCGCAAAGATTAGAGGCGGAAGTGGCCCAGGAAATCTGAACATACCAAGAGGCATTACAAGAGACCACTATCAGCCAAGCCACATAGGAGCCTCTGCAACAACAAGTTACTCCTCTGACAAGCCCGACTCAACTGATATTCACGGATCTATCCCCACTTAAAGAATCAGCCCTGGGGCAGACACTCCAATAGAGACAACGTCTGAACAAGAAGCACTAGTACAAGCTGAGGAAAAACAAGGCATTGAGGCAGCCATAGCTCAAGTACAAGAAACAGAGGCCCCAAATGAAGCAAGCAAAAGACAAAGAAGTGCAGAACCATCCAGTCCAAGCAAAAGAAGGCGGTTGGAAAATGAAGAAAGAATCGAGCAGAAAATGGACTATCAACAATTCTTGCAAGAGACCATGGAAGGGCTAGATGAGTTGCTAAACCAACCACAAGCTGGGCTTGAAGAAGACGCAAGCATAAGTGTAATATGGGAGCAAGAACAAAAGGTCTGGCAGTGCCACCTCCTCACAATGCACATGCTTGCGTCTTCTTCAAGCTGGGCTTGAAGAAGATGCAAGCATAAGTGTAATATGGGAGCAAGAACAAAAGGTCTGGCGGTGCCACCTCCTCACAATGCACATGCTCCATGACCGTAACGTCGCTCTTTGTTGGAAGCAGGTTAATGATGCATGCACAGAAGTGCAAACATTAAAAGACCACTTGTGGCAGCAGGTGAAGCTATCCATAAGGATGTAATCATGAAGAGCTTGAAGGCCATGGAGGAGCAAGAGAACACTGTAAAGCCCTTGAAAGTAATAACATGGTCCTCAGCCAAACAATTGTTCAAAGATTAAGGAAAATGTGGACCTCAAGGAAAAATTAGAACAAGCTAAGGAGCAACTTTAGAAAGAGGTCACCCCCACACCAATGAGATCACTACACTTCATGCCCACCAAGTACAGGAGCTCCAAACCAATGCCAGGGAAAAAGAAGAAGAATTGCAAATCCAAATCCAGCAGTAGCTAACCTCATAGTAGCTAACCGTAGCGGAGGAGAGGGCAACTCACTTTTTACAGCAAGAGAGGAAACAAACAAACAAGGCCCATGCAGAAAAGATTAGAACACTTAACGACACAATAAGTGCAAGCCAGGTCAAAGTACAAAGGAAAGAGTTTGCCCAGCAAGAGGCAATGGCACATCTTACACAACAACTACACGACATTCAGAGGCTGGCTACCCAAAGGCTCCAACAAATCACCAAAGCTCAAGAAAGAGAAGCAACGGCTAGGCATGCCCAAGAGGATGCAACCAGAAGATTTGAGGAGCTAGATGCTGTAAGGATGGTTTGGGAAACTGCAATTTCAAACCTCCTCATCAGCAACACTGACTCTCGCTTACAAGAGTTAGAGCATTGGCTGGCGATCCAAGATATAATTCAGCACCCAGAGCCTAACGATGATCTCCACCTCCTCCTTGAGCGTGCCTTCGATTTGGATCAGTTGTTGCCAGTAACTCCTCGAGCCCCTCCTCAAACTCTCACCTTGTTTTTTTCTACACTAACACTCTCTTTACTTCAGTATAACATAAATCTATCTAAAGATATAGGCCTAGGAGAACTAACCCTAATTAAACATAAATCTATCTAAAGATATAGGCCTAGGAGAACTAACCCTAATTAAACAAAATATTGAAAGAGACATGAGTTCAGTGACCAGGTCTTTAGACCTCAGTAAAACAGGTTCTGTGCGGCAGATAGTACCGACATTAGGAAGGGGGGGATGTTAATCCCATTTTGGATTAACAGACATGATCCTCCAATTGAGGACATTAATAAGTGTCATGATGAGAAATAGCACTATAAAAGTTGTACATTATGAGATATTGGCCATCCACTTATCTTGCACGGGGATTGATGTTACTGTTTCAAGCTCTCGTGATTCTTCAACCGCGGCACTGCTTCTCTGGCTGTCTCAGGCTCCATTTCCCCATAGGTGTGTCTGTCATAGTAGAATCCTTGAGCGGAGATAGGTTTTTGAATATAAGCTGAGTTGGGCTCTGAAGAGGAGTCATCTGCTGTGTTTGTTCTTGTGTGGCCTCATTGATAGTGGCTTCTTGCAGTTCCAGTACTTCCTGATATGATTTAATCTCTTGTGTGAGCTCAGCCTCAATCCGTTGTGTTTCCTCAGCCACGTCTGGAATGATGCCCCTCATCTTTCTTTTCGTCTTCTTTTTCCTCCCTTTCTTGATTTCCTTCATTATGGCTTGTGTTTCCATGAGGAAAGCTAGCCCTTCTTGCATCCAGCAGCTGTCATAGCACTGGTTGCTCTGGAAGGAGTGCCAACAATTGCATCTGCTCTACTAGTTCAATTTCTGGAAGGGTCCTCTTTGCCACATGGTTTAGGACTTGTGTCAGGAGGTATGGGTTGCATATCTTGGATTGATGGGCTTTGAGGTAGTTCTCCATTTCCTAGTGTATGTAGGATGCCCAGTCCTCCTTCTCTTCATGGACTTTCGCAATTATGTTTAGCGGTACCCTGTTGTAGTGGTCCACTAGCTTCACCTGCATGATTAAAGACATTGCCCTGCATGCCTTCTCTGTGGCCTCATCTCTGATGTTCTCATATTCAGCTCCATTGGAATTATAGGAGATCTTGTTTAGCATAACATCCAAGGGCATCTTGTCAAAGGCATGGGCATGTATCTAGACTGGTGGTGGGAGCTACAGAGCTTCATGGATTAGATCTTCCATGATAGGACCTGCTCTGTTGTGCCATCCGCCTTCGTTACTGTACCCCGCTTGGTAGCTTTGTCATATGTTTTGATGTGCTCGACAAAGCTCCAATGTTGATATTCTTGGGAAGAATCTATGCCATTCTACCGAGGCCCACCTTCTCCAGTTTGTCCTTTACTTCTGCCTCTTCTAAGATTTGCAGGCATTCCGAGCTGTGGTACTGCAGTGTCACCTTTCCATGTGCCATATGGATCTCCTTTTGTTGAAGGAAGGCTTGGGCATATCGGCCTAGGTAATTCATCTTTGGTCCCCGTGTTGGCCTTTTCTCTTTTTTTTTTGACGAACCGGGGAGCCCATAGCACCGGCCTATGTTACCATGGGGGTCTCTACGGCTTCGGGGTTTGAGGTCAACATCTGTACATTTAAAGAAGATCAGTCTCTAGACTGGTGGGATAGGTACCACTCCCTTTTTTTTAATGAATGGCAAGAAGGTTAATCGAGAGATGAGAAGGGTATTAGTGGTGTGAGCAATACATAAGGTGTGTTAGTGGAAGAGGTCAATTATGTAGCATGAAGGTGCAAGTGCTCAAACCGTGAAAGTGTAGGTCATGAGGACTAATCTCGTGAGTCGGGGAGAAATCCAGGAGAAGGATTTTCATGAAAGTTGAAAGCGTGAGAAGGATTTCTGTGAAAGTTGAAAGCGTGAGCAGGATTTCTGTGAGACGCCGTGAAAGTTGAAAGTGTGAGAAGGATTTCCATGAGACAAAAATCCGTGAGAAGGATTTCCGTGAAAGTTAAAGATGTGAAAGTTAAAAGCATGAGAAGGATTTTCGTGAGAGGGAAATCCATGAGAAGGATTTCCGTGAAAGTTAAAGGCTTGAAAGTTAAAAGCGTGAGAAGGATTTCCATGAGATGAAAATCCGTGAGTTTTAATAGAGTGAAACTGCAGGTTTTAGCAGTTCCGTGAAATTGCAGGTTTTGGGTAGTTCCATGAACCTATAGGTTTTGATAGTTACGTATTTATGTTTTGTTTTTTCTCAAAGATTTAATTAGTGCATGTTGTGCGATGAGACCGCCTACTAGCGGAGTTTAGAGTGAACTCAGAGAAAAACACAAGAAATTGTTTAATATGAAAATGCAGACAATTGTTTAATGTGCAAGATTTTGTGTGCCCGAGACATTCAATTGATCATGGTCAAAGTTTGAAAAGATAAAAAAGAAAAGAAAAACAAAGAAGGGCCCAAGCTCCCACCTCAATGCGTGAATGTCGATTAGAGTTCAAAGAAACATGGAGGGATGCGATGCAAGACTGATTGCATTGAGCACACGATGGAAGACTGATTGCGTTGAGCACACGATGCAAAATGACCAAAAAAAGGAAAGATTTTTGAATTTATGGCGCAGTTATCAAATTGGGCGGTTGCCTTAATGAAGAATGCCACATGGCATCTTGCGATTAGCCCGTGATGAGAAGTGACCGTTGCATGGCGTGAATTGTTTTGGATTAGTTCACGGTGTGAACCCTTTAAGATTGGTTCACGGCATGAACCTTTTTGTATCCGTTCTCACGACGTGAACTTTTTCAGATCATGAGTGTGCAAGATTGATACCTTCTATTTCTCTTCATGCTCAGTCATTCAAACATGCGTATAAAGGAGTGAATGATACCCAATTTTACCTTGTATTCATTTTGTGACTAATGGATACCTTCATCTTTTATTGCCATGGGAACCATGGTGACACCTTGGCACTTCTAGTAGGGAGGTGTTGTCGCAGGCATTTTAGTTATGTGTGGGAGTGTTTGATCCTTCCCTCCACCCAGCTGAATAGTTGTACTACTGAGTCCTATGGATTGGGGCTTTCATCTGTGTCTATTTGATGAACTTCTTTTTTTTCCTCCCTTCAAGGTCCTTGTCCATCTCCTTGATCGAAGTGGTTATTTGTATTATTTTGGCAATATTCAACCCATCTTGTTGAGTTGTCTTCTTCCTCCATACCAATGTTTGTGCAGTTTGAGCATTGGTTTTAGTTGGGAGTTGGTTTCGCATGCTTTTACTTCCCCTTCCTTTGTATTTGGAGGTGTTTGCAGTGGCGGCCACCATAGGGTGGGGTTTGGGCATCCACACTATCATATTGCCTTGGTAGTATCCTTGTGCCAGTAGTAAATCTTTTTGGACCCATTTCTTTGTGAATGCCTTGTGGAGTGTCGATTTGTTTGGCGTACTGCCATTTTTTATTTTTGACTCCCTTTTGAACCCTTCTTATTGTTTCCTTATGAACCGCCTTCTCCTCCTTGTGGGGATGGATTCTAAGTTGAACTTTGGGCACCCATTGTTGTGTACCCTATGACTTAGGATGCTTTTTGCGTAGGGATTGCGGAATTGCTACCTTTTTTGCTTTTCATGAGTTGATGTCACCGTGCTTGGTGTTGCTATCTCCTCAATCATGGCCTGCTTTCCTATGTTTGTCAGTCTCCATAAGGGTAGAGATATGGTTTCAAGTTTTTGTCAAACCAATGCTTTCTGCGTAGTTTCTCAACCATGTGTCCATGCGATGCAATTAGTTTGGTCTCATCAAGTTTCTCTAAATCAATTAGCCTTTCAGCTAATGCATTCTCCATCAAACGTTCTTGCACTACAATCCTTAAGCTCGAAACTAGGTATTCCATAAGCATTACTGCCTCAACACTATAAGTTAGACCGAAGGGAGTGTATCCCATCGCTACCTTTTATGATATTCCGTATGCCCATAGGGCTGTTATCAGCTTATGCTCCTAGTCCGTTCGACTTGCTTCCAAGGTTTTTGTCAAGATAGTACACAAAATTCTATTTGTACTCTCTACTTGACCATTAGCCTGTGGATAATAAGGTGATGATTTCCGATGGACTACTAAGAATCCAACAAGTAAATGATCAATCATCTCATTAATGAAATGTGAGCCGCGATCACTAACTAATTTTAATGGATAGCTGAATCTCGAGATAATTTGCTCATATAAGAATTATGCTGTTGTTCGTGCATCAACTCGCTTTGAGGATTTGGTTCTGTCCATTTGGTGAAATAGTCCATGGCCACATCACATATCAGGCTTGTGATTGATGTGCCGCTGGACTAATAGGTCCAACAAAATCTATCCCCCATTTCTTGAAGGGTTGTTTTACAATAATAGGGGTGAGCGGCATCTTGTCCCTTTGTTGTGGGATAGCAAATCGGGGACATTCCTCGCACCTTTTGATCAATTCTATGGCCTCCTCGAACAATGTAGGCCACCATAATCCTGCTTGAAGTACCTTGCAAGCCGTAATCTCTCCAGCAAAATGCCCTCTGCCGGCTATCCCTGAATGAGCCTCCTCCAATATCGTAGACGAACTCATCTTCTCTCACACATCTTCTTGGAACATTGTCTTTACCTAGCTTATATAGTTCTCCTGCAATTTTTTAAGGTGCAGCAAACTTGATAAGCCACCACATTTTATCTTTGTTCAAGGGTGTTTCTTGTAGAAAACCATAAGCTAGATAATCCGATATCTCCTTGCTCCATTTAGGTACCATGTTTAGTTTGAACAAACAAGCATCAGGGAGGTCATCATCAACACCAGTTTGCTGGTTCCCCATTTGGAATTCTTGACATATGGTCTGCTAACACATGCTGTGCCCTTTTCTTACCGTAATTGTGAAGTTGAATTCCAATAGTAATAGCAACCAGCGTGTGATTCTTCCCGTGGTGCAAGGCTTGTTCACCAAGTATAATAAGGCTTGATGATCCATGACGAATACAAATTTGTTGGCCAATAGGTAATGTCGATGCTTCTTAACAGCGTAAACCATGGCCAACCCTTCTCGTTCTATGGTGGTGTAATTTACCTCTGCATCATTCAAGTGACGACTAGCAAAACAGACTGGATAGTCTAATTTGAATTCGTCGGTCTGTGCTAGTACGCATCCAATAGCAAAGTTCGATGCATCAATATGCACATGAAATATGAGATCCCAATTGGGGGGTCGTAGAATTGGTGTGCTAGCTAATGCCTGCTTTAATCGATCATATGCTTCTTGGCGTTCCTCAGTCCATTCAAAGACACTGAGTAGCTTGTACAATGGCCTAGCGATTCAACATAGAAGATTATGAAGTGATAGTAATACCCAACGTGGCCCATAAATCTTTGCACACCTTTGTAATTAGTAGGTGTGGTGGTAGCTCCAAGATCAACTTGACCTTACTCTCATCCATAGATATACCATTCTTTGAGATAATGTGTCCCAATATCACACTGTGTTTGACCCAAAATTTATACTTTAAAGGGTTTAGGGATATACGATATAATCGACATTGCTCAAACACCTTCCTTAAGCAAGCTAGATGGTCTGCCCATCGAGAGTGTGTACACAAATCATCAATGAATACCTCCAACCACTTCTGCAAGTAGTCTTTGAAGACTATTCACATCAATCATTGGAATGTTGCTGGGGCATTGGTGAACCCGAAGGGCATGACTTTGTCTGCAAACGTCCCCCACATTGTATTGAAAGTTGTCTTATGCTGGTCCTCTGGTGCTATCGACACCTGATTGTAGCCTGAAAATCTATCCAAGAAGTTGTAAGCTTCTTCACCAACCACTCTCTCCAAAACGTGTTCTGTATAGGGCAATGGATAATGGTCTTTCCTAGTAGCTACATTGACCTTTTTAATATCGACACATACCCTAAGTTTCCCATTCTTTTTTGGCACTATTACGTTTGCTGACAACCAATGTGTATGTTCTATCTCATAGATGAAATCCGTAGCAATGAGTTTATCTATTTCCTCCTTTACAATTTTTGCATACTTAGGATTCATCTAGTATGGTTTCTGCCTAGTTGGTCTTGATCCTTCCATGATTGGGATCATATGTTGCACCACCTCATGTGATACACTCTTCATCTCCTTGTAATTCTAGGCGAAACAATCCTTAAATTCCTTAAGGAGGGTAACGAGCTCATTTTCTTCAGCTGAAGTCAAGTCCTTAGCAATACATATGGGTTTGGCTTCCTCCCTTGGTCCCACAATATCAACTTCCTTGACTTCAGTCGGGCTATCATATGATGTGGATAGCCCATCTTCCTTAACCCTTTTTGTCGTCAATCGGACCACTTTTCGATCGTTTCAACAGTGTCGGTTTTGAAGTGGTCTGGTACTGAAAGCAAGTTTGGTTCCTCATTCTCACTTTTTGTTTTAGTCATGAATTTTTTGGTCTCTCGCTCGGCTTCTGCCAGAGCTTTATTCTGTTTGAGACGCCCAGCTTTCATAAACTTAGGTGTTTCTGGCTCTTGAAGGATGACTTTCTCCTTGTGTTTCCCCTCCAGTGATATCTTACTCAATTCCTCACCCTAATCCTTAGAAAACTCATCAGGTATCTTAGTGGCTTTGAGGTATCTCAGTCACTGGGCATCTGTGGGTTTTCTTTGTAATAATAGGGCATTTCGTCGGGTAATATATCGTTTCTATTTTCACCATCTTTTGAGGCGTTGAGTGTTTGTACGGCCTTGTGATCTAGTCCCTTCTATGCTAGAGGCCTCCTCTTTTGATTCTTCATCAATGGTTTGCCAATTAAGCATACAGACAGAGGTCATGAGAACAGTTCCAGATTATTCCACATATTGGGTCCCTCTGGGTTGCATCACATCTATGGTAGCTAGCACATGCATATAGTTTTCACTAAAATCCGGAGGAGGAAGTGATGCATACATTTTCGTTTCCTCTTCTTCTTTGGAAATTTCCACTATGGGTTGGTATATTTGTATGGATGTGGTCCGCTCAGTTGTGACCGAATAATTACTGAATAGTTGCTCTTCCATGGGGTGTGCTCTCCATGTTCTCAGATCTATCTTTAAAATTTGTGAATCCCTACGCACATACACATGCTCTTGCACCATTTTGGATTCCCTCATAAAGGGTCTCCCTAATATTATGTCATATGAGTCTGGTTGCCGTAGTAAGTCCATTAGTAAGTCCATTACCACAAATGTATGATGGTAGCGAAACGTAAAGAGTTTGAGTTTCACATTCTCCAAAAGCCCACCAATGGGTCTTGAAGATGTTTCGTCTGCCATTTTAATGATTAGATCTGCTCTTTTTATATCAAGTTTTTCCCAATTTTTCCAGCAAGGTTTTGTGATGATGTGATGTAACATACCCATCTTCACCAATAAAGAAATGTCCATGTAATAGATAAATTTATGAGTTTTTACAGTATAAAAATCAATGATTTTATTAAATGAGTCATTTCTACTTAAAATCTTCAAATTCTGAGCCCAAATTTAGAATTTGCGTACGATTTTACCCTAATATAGGATTTTACAGCATCCAAAACGAACACCGGATTAAGCTTATATGCAAATTTCAGTCATTTTTAGTTATAAAGCGACGACCTTTAAACCTTAATAAATGCAGACCGGGCGTCCGATTGAGGAACGGTCTGCACCCCAACGACTAGGAGAACATCCCGGACCAAAAAAAAAAATTCACCTCCCGGGGCGGTCCGGCACGCAAATCAAGGTCGGCGCCCCAAATTTGGGGACCCCCTCATTTGCCACTTTTTAGATAAGGCAATTTTCCTCTATCCCCCTCTTGCTAGGAGGCAGTGTCCTTAACTCTTCTCCCCCTCCTCCCCTCCCCAACGTGTGAAGAGACTTACATCAGCCTTCTCCCCTTCAGCAAAACGTTTTTGTGTTAAGGACATCTCACAATCCCCCCCTTCCCCCCATTTGCATGGACTTTAATAAGAGGTTTTTGCCTTAAGAGAGGGTTCATACGCTGTGGTCTTTTGCTCATATGGTGAGCAAATGATCTCAGAATTGAGATCTTACTGGAGCGTTTCGACCGCGATAGCGAGCCCTACAAGACGACGTCCAAGATGGCCCCTTCCCGAAAACGTCAGAATATCACCTCGGGAGGAGCGCGCAATAACAAGATTAGGGAAGATGCTCCCGATGTGGCTCCAATCCTCCCTTTACAAGCCCCTCAAGGAAATGGGCCAGGTTAGCTTGGTCGTCTTTTGAAAAAGAGTTTTTTTTAATAATATTAGTGTTAATAAATGTGTATATTTTTCTTTTAAAATAATGACATAAAATTGTATGAAGTTACGAATTGAGTGATGATGTATTCAATGAATTGCATTAAAATTGTTATCTTTAAAGAGTAAGTTTTTCCTGGCTTCGACGCTAACTCCGTACGCTAACTCTGTTTCATGCTTGTGCAGCCGAGCGACGTCGTTAGCAAAGCCCGAGAATAGCCCAAGGTATTCCTCATACCATTGGGAGAATAAGGTTCGCCGATTGAGGCGAGAGATTATGAAGCTGCCTAGTTCTGAGGGCCCATGCTAGTGCGGTGATCACCCTAGTGTGCAGACATCCCTCTGAGGGACGGGAGGATCGAGCGATGGAGCCTGAGAGGGCGACAGGCCGGCTTGAGTCCTCGCCAGCCGGCCGACGATGAGGTGTATGGTCCTGTAGGGTTTTGCCTAGCATGTAGAGGCTAGAAGGGCGAATTCTAGATCATCGGTAGTATAAAGGAAAAGAATAAGGGAGCCGGTTTGGCTTGTATGGAATTGATTCATGTATAATTTTTTTATATATATCTTGTCTTTGGCATTATTGTATTGTGGAAAAAGATAGTTTTAACAAACCTTGTGAAAAGGGCCTTGATTAAGGAACATGTTTATTTATTTCAAACAGTGTGGTAGGATTAATTAGAAAACAAATTGATGCGTGAGTAGGGTGGAAAGTGGGAGGATGGAATGCCCCGACGGCACCATCCTACGGACGGGTGGACCCGATTAGTCGGGTAGCTTTCCAACAGATTAAGTGAAAACCCTACGCTAGATAAATAGGTTCTTGGGCAACTCTATTCTAGAAGACTAGGCCAGCGGGGCTGTGCCTTGCATAGATGAGGAAAAAAGCGTTGCCTCTAGAAATCAAGTCTAGTAGTTGCCCAATTTATGATCAATTACCATATGGGTGATTTGATTTTTAGAAGATCACGCTCCCCCTGCTGCTGCAGGATAGGACTAGGTCTTACCTATGAATCGTATCTTTGAATCTCTACATGGTCAAGGTATCAATAAATAGGAGATTTTCTCCAAGTTAAGACTTAGTGGACTATCTTAAGTGTTTCCCCTATTTTAGAAGGGGGGAACCTTACAATTGGGTATCAGAGCCGATCTTAGCTCCTAGGAATTGCCATTTAAGGATTATTTTGCAATGAATGTTTTACCTAACATAATGCTATTTAATAAAAACATCCTACTAAAAAAACAAGTTGAATTGATGTTTGAATGATTGTAGGAAGAGAAAGAGGCCTGCTTGAAGTTTCTAGTTTTCCAATGCATCTTCGAGACTGCTAGTCACTCCTCAAATTTCGAGTTTCGTAACACCATGGTGCAGATACTAGAGAAGATGTCCCTCCCTCATTTCTCTCGTATTGAAAGAGGATGGGGTAGAGATTTCTAGATTCATGGTCCGAGATATTTCTTCATCCGAGCAGATCGAATTGGGAACCTTACCACCGACCTAAAGCAAAGACATGACACTAGGTTATGAAAGCTTGATATGTGAATTTCTATAGAACTTTCATACACACACGCACACACTCACCCCAAAAATACACCTAACCGAAACCACCCATTTAAGCACCGTGTATTTGTATGATTATTCTAATAGTGATATACATATGCACTACATCAAGCTGATATATTATTGGGAGATTACCAATTGGGTGTAGTGCTAGGGTTATGGCTATCTCTCTACTCATGCTAATGAAGCATATTATCTTGCTAAGCGGGTTGATGTTGTGAGTTTCATGGAGAGTTTGACATAGAAACACCACTGTCAAGATAATTGTAACCATAAAATAAATTCAATGTTTTACTCTCCAAAATAAGTGTTGTGCAAGTGTGAATCTTTTAATCTTAAAATTGTTTTTACAATGATGGCTAGGACGATCACCCTCTCATCGGAGATGCTAAACTCTGGTGGAAACAGTGGTGCCGTGACAAGGGAGTCATCGAGCATTCTCAAACGTGGGAAGACATCAAGCAGGCCGTGAAGGAAAGATATCTTCCCATGAATCCATAAAGATGAATGAGTTTTTTAGTCTTAGGCAGTGCAGCTTAACTCTTGAGGACTACTATTCCAAATTTATCACTCTTCGAAAGTATGCCCCAGCTATGACTACTTCCCAGCAGCAAGTGGCTCATTTATGCCAAGGGTTAAATGAACCCTTAGATTCTTGCCTTGAAGCAATGAGGCCAAGCACATTACAGGATGCTCTCATACGAGCAAAGCCCCTTGTGAAAGAAATGAGGACTAACAAACCTAAGCCTCAAAAGAGATCTTACCCCCCTGAGGCAAATCCTAAAGATCAACCCTGCAAGAAACCTAGCAAAATTTCCCCTACTATAACAGAGGGCGACAAAGCAACTCTTTTGTCCCCCGCTCGTATGCTGCTTCTTCCAAAGAAGGCCCTGTGTGTTTTGAGTGCAATGAGCCGGGACACTTTAGGGCCAACTATCCCAAGATGGCAACATCATTTCCCCAAGGTGGCAGAGGAAATCAAGGCCGTGGAACCCCTATCCACCAAGGTGCAAGAGGCAGCGGGCATGGCAAAGGCCGCAGAGGAGCAGTTCCTATAAGACCGCCTGTATTATAAGTGAAGAACCGACCTTGGAAATGGCTGAAGAAGAGCGCGCCACCGTCCATGTAGCAGTAGAACACCAAGGTCCGAATAAATAATTTGGTGTAATCCAAACCCCAGCCACTCATCATGGTAAGCCATTCCAGCTTTTGATTGATTGTGGCAGTACCCATTCATTTCTTTCTCCTAGGTGTTTGCAAAAATTAAACTTGGGTCAAAAAATAGCTAGAAGAATGACTGTAGAGGTAGCCAGTGGAAAAGAAGTAGTATCTAACCACTCTATAGGAAACCTTGATTTTGAACTGGGTAATGAGCAAACTCATGGCCACTTTAGAGTCTTGCCATTAGGAATTTATGATGGAATCCTTGGGATGGATTGGTTAATTGCAAACAGAGCTAGCACTCATTGTAACCAGGGGAGTATCACTTTTGAAAATGAGCATTGGCCAAGTAATATCCGTTCAGGGGATAATAGAAAAACCTAAATCTAGGGTAGTCAAGGCAAAACATCTTCTCAAGGAAACACGTAAGGGTCATCAAGTTTTCTTAGTCAAACTTAACAAAACCATTGAACCTAGTAAGGAGACAGAACCCTCTTGGCTCCAAGAATTCTCTAACATCTTCCCTGATGAGCTTACAGGGCTACCGCCTCTCCTCGAGAAGTTGATCATGAAATCGAGGTGATCCCTGGAGCTCAACCCATCTCAAAAACGCCCTATAAAATGTCCCTTCCTAAAGCCATTGAACTTAAAGTGCAACTTACCCAACTCATTGAGCAAGGATTCATACGCCCCAGTAGCTCTCCTTGGGGGGCACCTGTTCTTTTCCAAAAAAAGAAGAACGAAACTCTCTGCCTCTGCATAGATTATCGAGGACTAAATCAAGTCACACTGTCAAGAATAACTATCCTATCCCTCGCATCGACGAACTTCTTGACAGGCTTCATGGGGCCAAAGTCTTCTCAAAAATAGATTTGAGGTCTGGTTACTATCAGATCAAAGTCAAGGAAGCGGATATACCCAAGACAACCTTCAATACTCGTTATGGCCACTATGAGTTTACTGTAATGTCATTCGGGTTAACCAATGCTCCTGCAACCTTTAACCACCTAATGCAAGATATATTCCATCCTTACTTGGATGAATTTGTGCTTGTTTTTTTTATGACATCTTAATCTACTCCAAATCAATGGAAGAGCACGAGGAGCATGTGCGTAGAGTTCTGCAATTATTATGCAGACACTCTATGTAAAGAAGAGCAAATGTACCTTCTTTACTCATCAAATTGAGTATCTTGGGTTCATCGTCTCCAAAGATGGCATTTCAGTAGACCCCGCCAAGGTCAAAGATATTCTGGAGTGGCCACCCCCTAAATCAGTTCATGAAGTTCGTGGGTTTTTGGGAATCACGGGATGGTATAGGATTTTTATCAAAGATTATGCCTTGGTAGCTGCACCTTTGACGGATCTTCTTAAGAAGGATTGCAAAATAGTGTGGCTGCCAATCCATCAAAACACTTTTGATCAGCTCAAGGTCATTATTACTTTTGCCCTAGTCCTGAAACTTCCTGTTTTTACCAAGGAATTTGAAGTGGTTATTACTGATGCTAGTAGTCTAGCACTTGGTGGTGTCTTAGGCCAAGAAAGACCAGTCGTTTATGCTTCCCGCAAGCTGAAGCAAATTATGCCACCCATGATTTGGATCTCTTAACAGTTGTTCATTGCCTCAAATTATGGAGACATTATCTCTTGGGGGCAAATTCCAGCTTGTAACTGACCACACAAAAGTCTGAAGTGGATCTTCACCTAGCCTAACCTCAACATGCGGCAAAGGAGATGGATTGAAATTCTACAAGAATATTACTCTAACATTAAATTCCACCTTGGGAAAGATAATGTGGTAGCAGATGCACTTAGCTGCAAATCTTTCTTGAGTGTAATTTCAATGCCAAATAATCCCATACTGGTCAAGGTGGAAGAAGTCTCATCTCATGATCCATATTATCAGAGGATGATGAAGTTAGTAGAAGAAGGGGGAAATTTAGAGAAAGAGAAGAATCTAATCAAGGGATACTCCACTCATGAAGGAAGCCTCTACTTCAATCACAGGCTATGTATCCCTAAGGATCCTGCTTTAAAGAAACTAATCCTCCATGAAGCTCATGATAGTCCTGCTGCAAGACACCCAGGCTATGCAAAAACATTAAATGCCGTAAGAAGGAGCTTTCATTGGGCAGGCTTGAAAAATGATGTCCTTCGATACTTGAAGAAATTTCTCTAATGCCAAAGGATCAAAGCTGAAAGGGTCAAGATGCCTGGGAAACTTCAACCCTTGGATATTCCCCAAATGAAGTGGGAGTGCATTAGTATGGATTTTGTCACAAGTCTCCCCACTGTTCAAGGAGGATATGACTCCATTTTGGTAGTAGTGTACTTACTTACCAAAGTAGCTCACCTTATACCAGCAAAGAAGACCTTCAAAGCTTCTGATGTTGCTCGAATATTCATCAAGGAAGTCCTCAAACTTCATGGTCTCCCAAAAAGGATAGTACGTGACCGGGATTCTGACTTCACTTCAAAGTTCTAGCAGTCCTTATTTCAAGCCGCCCTGGGAACTCAACTTTGCTTTAGAACAGCTTATCATCCAGAAACCAATGGCCAGACTGAGAGAGCCAACCAAGTAATTGAAGACATTCTCAGAGCATATTGTAGATGGGAACCAAGAAGGTGGATTCAATACCTTCCTCTGGTAGAATTTGCCTACAATGCATCTCATCAGAGCATAGGAATGTCACCATTCAAAGCACTCTATGGGCAAGAATGCTTGTCTCCTCTAAATTTCTCCGATCCGACCATAAGAGTTGAGGCATCCAGGAAAATGCTCGAAGAGATGGAGGAACAAACCAAGGCAATCCAAAAAGATATTAAAGCTGCCCAAGATAGACAAAAGCATTATGCTGACACCAAGAGGTCTGAAAGGATCTTCAAGGAAGGAGACAAAGTTCTTCGAGTGCGACCCAAACGAAGTTCTCTATCACTTGGGAAATATAAGAAGCTCAGCCCTAGGTATTGTGGTCCCTATACAGTTCCCAAGTGTCTAGGTAAAAGTACCTATAAACTCCAACTCCTAGTCCATATCAAAGTCCACAATGTATTTCATGTAAGTTTATTAAAACCTTATGTACCCATGCTCGATCATATTCTTGATAATGAACAAGTTGTAATCCCTACTCAAGGAGTCCTTGAATTACAGCCCAGTAGGATCATAGATTCTAGGGAAAGGCAACTCCGAAATAGAACTCTTGTAGAACATCTAGTACAATGGAAAGATTACCCTGAACAGGATGCAACTTGGGAAGATGAAGCCACACTCTTAAAGGATTATCCCCAATTCATAATGAGATGAGGACATCTTGATTTCTTTAAGGGGGGAAGGATGTAACATACCCATCTTCACTAATAAAGAAATGTCCATGTAATAGATAAATTTATGAGTTTTTATGGTATAAAAATCAATGATTTTATTAAATGAGTCATTTTTACTTAGAATCTTCAAATTTTGAGCCCAAATTTAGAATCTGCGTGCAATTTTACCCTAATATAGGATTTTATAGCATCCAAAACGGACACCGAATTAAGCTTATACGCAAATTTCATTCATTTTTAGTTAAAAAGGGACAACCTTTAAACCTTAATAAATGCACGACCAGGCGTCCAATTGACGAACAGCCTGCACCCCAACGATCAGGAGAACATCTCGAAAAAAAAAATCACCCCTTGGGGTGGTCCAGCACGCAAATCGAGGTCGGTGTCCCAAATTTGGGGACCCCGCCCAAAATTTAGACCGTACACACTTACCAGGGTGCTCATACGATGGCCGCACAAGAACCAAAGGATGGTCACCCACTGTGTGGTCCCACACATACCGCTACGTGGACACCCATGCTGTCCCTGACCTGATAAGGTACATGCGTACCACTCCTTTCCCTGTTAACCGACACCGTACCTTTCCCCCATAGCCATGCAGGCCACTGATCTACAACCTTTGTTGGTACACCGTCCTTTCGTCCTTGCTTTGCGCAACGCCCGTACTCGTACCCCGCAGTTATATAAACCCCCGCGAGGTGCTCCATGGAGGCAACACGCATTTCTACGTAGCTTATACTCTGCTGTGCCGCTGTCTGTATCGCCGTCTATCCCTGTGCAGTGTACTTGCTATAGTACAGCCGCCCCCTTACAACCACCCCTCTCCACACCCCCCTCATTTGCCACTTTTCAGATAAAAAGGTAATTTTTCTCTATCCCCCTCTTGCTACTAGGAGGCAGTGTCAACTCTTCTTGCCCCCAAAATTTGGACCGTATACACAATGGCCGCACAAGAACCAAAGGACGGTCACCCACTATGTGGTCCCACATGTACCGCTACGTGGACACCCATGCTACCCCTGACCAGATAAGGTACATGCGTACCACTCCTTTCCCTGTTAATCGACACCGTACCTTTCCCCCATAGCCATGCAGGCCACTCTGGTACACCATCCTTTTGTCCTTGCTTTGCGCACCGCCCGTACTCGAACCCCACAGTTATATAAACCCCAGGGGTGCTCCATGGGCAACACACATTTTTGCGTAGCTTATGCTCTGCTGTGCCACCGTCCGTACCGCCATCTATCCCTGTGCAGTGTACTTGCTATAGTACAGCCGCCTCTTACAACCACCCCTCTCCACACCCCCTCATTTGCCACTTTTCAAATAAGGCAATTTCCCTCTATCCCCTTCTTGCTAAGAGGCAGTGTCCTTAACTCTTCTCCCCCCTTGTGAAGAGACTTACATTAGCCTTCTCCCCTTCAGCAAAACGTTTTTGTGTTAAGGACATCTCACAATCCCCCCCATTTGCGTGGACTTTAATAAGAGGTTTTAGCCTTAAGAGAGGGTTCATACGCTGTGGTCTTTTGCTCATGCGGTGAGCAAACGATCTCAAAATTGAGATCTTACTAGAATATTGCCTCGAGAGGAGCGCACAACAACGAGATTAGGGAAGATGCTCCCGATGCAGCTCCAAAGATTAATCAGCTAACCAATGATTAATCAATGCTAATCACTATATTTTGGTACAATTGAGGGTTTAAATTAACCATTATGTATCTGATATAGATTCCTATAACTTCAGATTGTAATTCGGAGTTGTGTAGTACAGGACACTTCACCTCTACCACCACCTGTTCTACCAAGGCTCTTCAATCAATACTTGGTTTCAATATCCAAGATAGATCCGAAGAAGATACAATTGACACACCGGATCCACCCAATCATCAAGAGAAGAAGGGGATCAAACGATCAACCAAAAAGAGCTTGACCTAAAGGAACAAAGGGAAAGACCATCAACCCCTAAAGGAGTCAATGAGTACCCAAATACCGAGGAGGAGATAAGGAAGCTCGAAGATGCCATGACCTTAGTAGAAGAATGTCAACGGCTTCATGAAGCCAAGCTAAGGGCTAACCAGGTCAGGGATACAATGTATCCAAGAAACGAGCCAACAAGGAAAAGAGAATTGGACGTACCTACTCCAATTCTAGAAGAAATGGAAGAGGGATCTCAAGCAAACACAATGTCTAGGATGTTTGAGGAAAATGCGTAGGGTGAGTCCATCCATTCCTCCCCTAGGAATGGATACGAGACACACACATGGAGGAAACCCTCAATTGCCAGAGAACCCAGAGACATAGGAAGCCTTGTGGCTATACTGCCCACGTCTGTGCAAATACGTTGGGGCAACTGGTACGCAAATCACCAACACTATGGACACACATAAAGGAATGGGTAGAAGGTGGCTCCGACACTACAGAGGATGTTCTGCCACCTCTGGCAGAAAGAACCCTAAAACACACAAGGGAAACCAGAGTTGTCAAGACACCAGTTAATCAATTGGGACGTTATTACGAAAGTGATGACATAAATGCTACAATCATAACGGGTACCAGGCACTGGCTATCCTGGATGGTGGGGCGGGGGTTCACATGTAAGGTTCCCCCTTCTAAAATAGGGGAAACACTTAAGATAGTCCACTAAGTCTTAACTTGGAGAAAATCTCCTATTTATTGACACCTTGACCATGTAGAGATCCAAGGATACGATTCATAGGTAAGACCTAGTCCTATCTCGCAGGGGGAGCGTGATCTTCTAAAAATCGAATCACCCATAGGGTAATTGATCATAAATTGGGCAACTACTAGACTTGATTTCTAGAGGCAACGCTTTTTTCCTCATCCATGCAAGACACAGTCGCTAGCCTAGTCTTCTCTAGAATAAAGTTGCCCAAGAACCTATTTATCTAGCGTAGGGCTTTCACTTAATCTGTTGGAAAGTGTGTGCAAAAAACAGAGTATGTGGGGAGTCCAGATTTGGTGCCTTAGACTTCAAATAAGCTCAAATGCTTTCAAAGCCATCAATAGCAATGAGTCTAGTAGAGGATTAAGCCAATAAACACAAGATTTGACCAAATATTGAAAGCTTAATCTCTGTTTGACCAAAGTCACATGTAGATTTGATAAAGAGCTTGGATCTCACTGTAGACTTGATCAAATTAAATTCTGACTTCACCAGCTTGTAGAGCATGCTTGAAAACACTTGGGGCTAAGAGGAATTAGAGAAATTTGATTGGATGAAGACAAGATCTATAATTTCCTTAGAAAAAAGTGCGCTAGCTAAAATGGCAATTTCTCCTTCGTCCGACGGCGGTTTGCTGTGTTGTTTTGTATGGCTGGAGCATAAGGGTTATGGCTAGCTAGGGTTAAAAGGGTTTGGCCTAATGTTGAGTGTGCAAGGAGCTAGAGCTCCTCCACCAGTTGGGGGTACAGAAGTGAGTTGAAAAATAACTAAAAAAAATTGATTAATTTTTAATTATCTACTAATCTTGATTAATTAGATAATGGGCTCATAAACCTGATGGATTCTAGGCATGGCTCTGATACCATGTTGAAATTAGAGCAATGTGATGAGCTATGGTGGATCAAACACTAGAATCAACATCATTAACAAAGTGATTAATAAATAATTAAGATGTAATTAGTGAGTAATTAGCAAATAGCTTAATGTAGGCATGGATAATCAAAAACCAAAAAATTCTCATTAGGCCAATGTCTCAATTTATAGAGTTTACATCAAAGCATCTAATCCCACTGATTTCTCCTTGATTCACTCCACCTCTCCCAGAATATCTCCACCTCTTTTGCTTGATTCTCTCCACCTCTTCACATTTCCCAGAATATCTCCACACTTCCTAAATCTTCTCATGCTACCCTTTATTCTCGCCCAGTAGATTCTTCTCACCTTTTCACAGGTTCTTTCACATTTACACATTCTCTTTTACAGCCTCTGACCAAGGGCTTGTTCCCGCACACACCCTATTCACTTGTATATTTCAACAGATCTAACTCTACTTCCTCTGACGTCTGATGAAAAGTATTGTTGTATGGTGGAAAAATCTATGTGGGAGCCATCATTTGGACCACATGATTTAATTCGAGTACATGAAAATATTAAAGATAAAAAAAGTTAAAATCCTCATAAATAATACGGCCACACATAACTTTTTAAATTACAACTTGGTTAAGAAACTTAAGTTGCCTCAAGTCCGAAGTTCTCATAAATATATAGTATCATTAGCCAATGGCTATGATAAAGATAAGTGGGATACTATGGTAAACCAAGTTGGGATAAAAATTCAAGCGTATGAAGCACTTTTAGATTTTCAAGTGATATGTCTGTCGACCCCGTAGATGTAATTCTTGGGAGAGAACAGTTATTTTCATTTAGGGAAACACTTTCAAGAAGCTATTTGCATAATACACTAACAATTGAGCATAAAGGAAAAAATTATTACATTGTAAGGAGAGCACAATGTACCATCTTCTCCTTTGATCTGTAATATTGAGGTCCAAAAGCTTCATCAAGATAATGAAATAGAACAAATATTTTTCTATTATATGTAATGCCTCAATTTAAAACCCATTGTGAAAAGCTTGATTCAAGTATTTGTGAAGTAGTTAATTCTTCATTGAACAATTTATTAGAAGAATTCAAATATGTTTTTCCAAAAACATTCTCAAAAGATCTACCTCCGGATAGAGGGATAAATCATCCCATAGAAGTTTTAAAGGATTCAAAGCCAATTAGTAAGCCACCTTATAGAGTAAGTTTGTGTAAAAGACAAGAAGTTGAAAAACAAGGCTTTATTAGGCCAAGTAAGTCTCCCTGGGTTTCACTAATATTATTGGTGAAGAAAAAACATGGATCTATGCGCTTTATTAGGCCAAGTAAGTCTCCCTAGGCTTCACTAATATTATTGGTGAAGAAAAAACATGGATCTATGTGCTTACATAGATTATCGTGGATTGAATTCAATCACAATAAAAAATAAATCAGGATAGATGAGTTGTTTGATCAACTCAAAGGTGATAAATATTTTAGTAAGATAGATTTTATTGAAAGACTAAGGTCATGTAAAAGGGTAGGAGAAGGGTGTGTGTGTGTGTGTGTGTGTGTGTGTGTGTGTGTGTGTGTGTGTGTGTGAATGGACTTATGGTCCACTAGCTCACCTATTTAAAGGCAAAGCTAAAAGACATTTGGTATGGTGCAAAGGCCAAGTTGTATGTCTAAACAACTTAATAAGCAAGATCTCTTCTTGTATTTTTGGGGTCTCTCTCCTCCACATGTTTGAATCTAGCATGAGCACCACGTTCTCTCAACATGGTATCTAGAGCTTGGGTAGATTAGGTCACACTTTTTGTGGTGTAGACTAGGTTATCCTACATCTCATTTTTTGTGGATTTGAACCCCTTGCCTTGTTGTTGGCCCAGCACATAAGCACTACTTTGCAAGCTATGCTTAGATGCGTGTGTTGTTCTGCTTGCCAACAAGCATTCACGCTGGATGCCAACTACCTATGAACTTGCTTGTTGTCATGCACCTAAGTCCCCAGCCAACATCGCCTACAACAGCACCGTCTCCAAGCATGGCTTTTGTCACCTCAACTGAAAGGTTTAGCACTTGGTCTCGTGAAGGAGCAGAGCTGAGCAAATCTAAGAGGTGGAGCTCATTTGATAGAAGGGTGCATTAAACCCTGACTAGTCTTATTCGATGTGAGTCAAATCTTTTTTCTTTTTGAGTCGCATCTTCTGAGCCTTCTTCCTGAGTGGGTGAAGTTAAGCGGCTGTATCTCATCGAGGTGGTAGGACGTACACATCGTGCTGCTCGAAGATCTGTAAGCAGCAGAGCAGCAAGGGACCTTCTACTCAAAGACCTTGGTATGGGCATAGCATAGCAGGTATGAGGCAATGTGGCAGGTCTTAGGTCGGGATGAGGAGACATCTTCAAGTTGACTATCAGCCGTGAACTACAGGCTAGCTTGCACTCCATGTGGTAGCCATTGAAGCTTCCATTAAAGCTTCAAAATTAAGTGTTTTTTAGCACTAATCTTCTCTTCTTGGCTATAAATATCTTAAGTGCTCTTGTGAGGGCTTGTTCTAGATCTTCTTTTGAGTTTGAAGCAGTGGGCATACACCATGAGGTGTTCATAAGCCTCATTGTCATCAAGCTTCATCAAGTGTACAAGGTTCCAAAGTGTGCTTATAAGCACTAAAGGTGTTGCTAAACACCACTGGTGGGCATAGCCATTAGCAAAGGGGAGCCTCTTGACATTACGAAGTTCTTCTAAGCACTAAGAGTGTTCTTAAACACTAATGGTGTGCCTAATCACCAATGAAAGTGTCATTTGACACTAAAAAAAGGTGCTCTTAAGCACTAATAGTGTTTCTTAAACACTAATGGTGATCATAATCACCAGAGAAAGTGTTCTTTGACACTAATGAAGCACATCTTCATCAGAATTTGAGGATGGGCACACACCATAAGTGCTACACCATAAGCTTCACCAACATAATCATCTTTTATATAACATCCTTGACTTGATTAAGGGTTGGTGCACTCTCATAAGCCATTCCTTTTCTACTTAAGCCAAAATCTCAAAAAAAATTTGGTTTTCTTCTTCATAAATCAACCCATTAACACTCTTGTAATGTCCCTTCAATAACCAATGTCAAAGGAAAACACCCAAATTAAGACGTTCTCAGGAGAGGGCTTCCACGCTTTTGGCAAGTTCTTGTCAAGTATAAGATGATGTCCAAAGGTTTTTGGCCATTCATTTCCGACACTCACGTTATTGATCGAACTAAGGTTGAAGATATTGAAGATGACGAGAGGGCACAAGCCATCATCATGCTCCATCTTGAGGATGAGGCTCTTATTCATCATGTGGACTAGCTTTCGACTGCAAAGGAGAAATGGGATGAGCTCGACAAGCTCTATGGAGCTCGTGGTAAGAATTCCAAGATCTCTCTTAAAATTAAATTTTTCAGCTTGGAGCTCAAAGAGGGAGAGGGCATTGGAGCCTTTATCTCTCATTTGAAGGGCCTTACGGCTCAACTTGCATCAGTGAATGCGAGAATGGATGAAGATGATGCAGTAGGTATTTTGTTAAAAGCAGTCAAGAAGGTGTACCCCACCTTAGTCACCACCCTGAAGAACATACCTAATCCCACCCTTGAAGGAGTCATTCAATCTTGTCTTGATGAAGAAAAGAGGCCAAAGGGAGGAGCTGAATCTTCAAGTGCAACAACTTCATCGAATATCGAACAAGCTTTGTCACATCAAGTGATCAAAGTAAGATGTGTCCATTGCAAAAAGGTGGGTCATTTGGCAAATAATTGTTGGATCAAATATCCCAACAAGATGAAATGTAACAAGTGTAAACAAACGGGACATATCACTTCTAAATATCCTAACAAAGAGTCAGAGGCTAACTTTGTATCAGCCTCTAACTCCACTGAGCACTTGTTTTAAATCTCAATGTAAGAACACCTATATTCCTAACCTTGTACGCCTAATGTTATAAAGGCAACCTATGTCCAATACCACCTATTCCAATTCTTTCATAGTTGGTATTGAGAGGGGGGTATTAAAAGACTAAGGTCATGTAAAAGGGTAGGAGAAGGGTGTGTGTGTGAATGGACTTATGGTCCGCTGGCTCACCTATTTAAAGGCAAAGCTAGAAGGCATTTGGTATGGTGCAAAGGCCAAGTTGTATGTCTAAACAACTTAATAAGCAAGATCTCTTCTTGTATTTTTGGGGTCTCTCTCCTCCACATGTTTGAATCTAGCATGAGCACCACATTCTCTCAACAGATTTAAGGTCTGGATATCATCAAGTAAGAATTATTATTGAAGATGTGCCCAAAAACAACATTTAGAACATCTTTTGGGCACTATGAGTTTTTAGTTATGTCTTTGGTCTAGTTAATGCTCCCACTACTTTTAAGACCATGATGAACACTATACTTCATCCTTATTTAGGGAAATTTGTGGTGGTTTTTATTGATGATATACTAGTCTTTAGTCAAAATGGTCTAAATATGATTTCTTCAAAAAAGAAATGCACTATCTTGGACACATAGTGTCCGAGGAAGGGATTTGTATGGATCTTGATAAAGTTGAATCTATATTGAGATAGAAGGCCCACATCTAATATAGATGAGTTACAAACCTTTTTAGGATTTGTAGTATTCTATTGAAAGTTTATAAGGAATTATGCTAAGAGATAGCTGTCCCAATGACAAATTAGCTTAAAGGAAAAGAAAAACAATTTAGTTGGACTCATGATCAACAAACTAGTTTAAAAAAATTGAAAGCAACAATAACTACTGCTCCTATTTTGCAAATAGCTAATCCAAATGAACCATTTGTATTGGAAACAGATGCTAGTAATTTTGTTGTAGAAGTAGTATTATTGCAAAAGGGAAGGCTAGTTGCGTTTGAAAGTAAAAAGTTGGACAAAGCTCAAAGTAACTATTCAACTTATAAAAAAGAACTATTTGCAATTGTATGTGCTCTTAAAAAGTGGCATCATTATTTATATGGTGCTAATTTTGAAGTATTGTATGACCACGAAAGTAAATGGTTAAGTACTCAAAATGAGTTAAAAGGTCAGAAGGCTAGATGGACTGAAATCCTACAAGAGTTTAATTTTCAAATCAGATATAGAAAAGGAAAATTTAATGTCGTGGGGAAGATGCTCTAAGTCGAGCACCCATTTGAGTTTTACTCAACAAGAAAGTGAGCTGCTGGATCACTTAAAAGGAAAATGTGCTAATGACCCTAGCTATCAAGTAGTGTGAAATTACTTGATTAAAAAATGTAACTCTTAAATAGAGAGTAAAGAAAATGCAGCTGCTAGTGATAAAAGATAGTGATTCAAAGGTATCACTTAAAAAAGATAGTGGTTCAAAGGAATCACTTAAAGAAGGGTCAATAAGTGAAAAAGAAGGGTCAAATAGCGAGTAAAGAAAATGCAATTTCTAGTGATAAAATAGTCACTTAAAAAAGATAGTGATTTAAAGGAATCACTTAAAGAAGGGTCAATAATTGAAAAAGATCGTTCAAAAATTTTATCCATCGATAATGGGTATTTATTATATAAAGGTCACATTTGTGTACCCAAAGAAGAAAATATCCCTGAAAATATTTTACTAGAATGTCATGAGACAATCCACGTGCAGGGCACCCGCGAATTTCTAAGACCTATGTACTTGTTAAAAGAAAATTTTATTGGGCAAATTTAAAGAAAGACGTCCAGAATTATGTTATAAAATGCCCCAAGTGCCAAGTCAATAAAGCTGAGCGCCTAAAAGTAGGTGGAATGTTACAACCACTTCAAATACTTGAGGGTAAATGGAAAAGTATTTCTATGGATTTCATAGTGGACCTACCTCAAACAAGTAGAGGGCATGATTAAATGTGGGTAGTAGTGGATAGGTTAACCAAGTTGGTACAATTTATATCAACTAAAAAAGAAGTTAAAACACCAGAATTGGCAGAATGTTTATCCATAATCTATACACATTGTATGGATTGCCAGCAGATATAGTAAGCAACCGAGATACAAAGTTTACAAGCCATTTTTGGAAAGAAGTGTTCAAAAAATTAGACACCAAACTTAGTATGAGTACGCCTGAACATCCACAAAGTGATGGACACACAAAAATGGTTAATCAAGTCCTAGAAGATATGCTTTGACCATATGTTAATCATAAGCAAAACAATTGGGATGAGTATCTTCCATCTAAACATTATGCGACTGGTTTTAGTCCATTCATGCTAATGTATGGATTTGTCTGGGGACCCAATTAGGTTAATGTCCTTTGCTAAATGTACATTATCGGCATGTTGTGTTGGAGAAGGTTGAGTTGGAGGGTCCAATATTGTAGCAGCTCGAGGAGGCTAAGGGGTGGTTAGGGAGGGATACCAAGGTTTGGGATGTCAGTGGCTACATCCATCAAGCTATCCACCTTTTTCTTGGTAGCAGAGGTGACCTGCTCTGGTTGAGGTCCAACTTTGAGCTCTGATAAGTGTTGTTCGAGCTAAGTGATGGTCGTATCATCCTTTACATCGATGGCCCTCTGATGGCCCTCTGAAAGTCTTTACGATGCTTGGACATTTGGTTGTCCCCATGAGCTCTTGACAATGGTGTGTCATTGTCTTGGTTCTTTAGAGTGCTACAGTAGCTCAAGTGAGCTCCTCCTGGGTTTGTGCGCTGGCCTATCCAACTCTATGTAAGGGACCTCTAGCTCGCATTGCAGACTACCGATCGTGGAGTTAGTTTCAAAGGGCCTAGACCTGTAACCTATTATTGAGGGTGATGGTAGCATTCTTCTTGGTCTCCAATTGTGGGTGATGTGCACCAAGTGATGTGCACCAAGCGAAGAGCTTACTGTGCTGCACACATCCATCTACTCCTTTTGGCAAGCCATGTAGGAAGTTATGTTTCTGGCAAGGTTTTGGAGAAGTGAGGAAAAGGTAGCCCCAAGAAGTCCAAAAGGCATCCTTGCTCTATGAATGGAAGGTAGCTTAAAAGAAGCTTTCTGTAAAGGAGGTGGTCTTCTGATATCTAGCAGTGGGTCTTAGTGATGTTTTGCATCTCGTAAGAAGTAAAATGGGGCCGCTTTTTAAGTGGACTGACCTCCTGGCACTTCCGGTGTACATTCTCGGCGAAAGGGATTGAGTTGTGGGAGGGACCACTAAATTGAGCTAGCTCTACACAGTCTTGGCTTTGGCACTTGGTACTACCTGGCACTGCCTGGCTGCCGACCATGTGCACGTATCCATCAGGTTAGTTTCCAAAAAATATGCAAAGGTTTTAGTTGTGATGGCCTCTTGGTCCAACCTTTTCTTCTTATGGTTTGGAGAGTCGGCACGGGGGAGGGAGGGACTAGGGCTAGGTGCAAAGAAGGCCTGCTCGCGATTGCCGTGCTTTGTTAGCTATATGGTTTAGGAAGCTCTTCCAAGCCCATGGCATAGTAGATGACTTTGGTGAGGACCATGGCGGCCCCGAACTTGCTAGTCTGATTTGTGCAAAATCTATCGAGCTCATGGTGGAAGTGGTAAGCCCAGTTTGATGGTAGACCTTGCTTGAGGTGGCAGGCGAGGAAGAAGATGTTGAATCTATTATACCTGTTTATCCAGCAGAGATTGGTTAGCATGGTGAGCATTCAGGCAGGGGTGGACAAGTTTTGGCTAGTAATATTCTCCCATTTGGCTCCATCCTTGTTTTGATGGGGCCCCTAATAATGTCTAGGACTATGCCATGTTCTCCATTGAGCTTCTAGTAAAGTTCTATAGCTCGGGGCAGGTGCAAAGCCTCACCTAGGGACCACGTCGACGATAGTGAAGGCCAGGGTCAAGTCGACACTTGTGGCATCACGAATGACGATGCTCGTGTTGAGGTGGATATCATAAGATAAAATGAATAAAAAATAGATGATGAGGCCGGGCCACCCCAAATGGGAAGAGCGGCCAACGTGCCAAGTCCTATGGAGGTGCTCCATGACCTCTGGTTTCCTAGCAATCTGGTAGCACTCCTCGTTGTGGTAAGTGAGCTTGTGCTCCACCTTCTTGTTAGAGTGGATGCGACTATGGATCATGTGGCTGGCAGCTTCATGGAGCAGCTCCACTCCTAGTGGGGCGAAGTCAATCGCAACAACTACTTGGTATTCCAAGAGTTTGGTGACTTTGGTGGCCTTCCTCTTCTTGGTGGGTGTAAGGAGCATAGTGTGTCTGAAGAAGTCTCTGAGGCCCAACAGTAGTCGCCCCATGAGAATGGTGGAGGGTGCAGAGGGTTGGAAGGTAGGGAGAATGCTAGATAAAGCTGGCAAGAGTTTGGCTAGCTGGAAAGGGAATAGTTGGAAAATGAGAGGGGGCACCTCTGCTTTTATAGTATTTAATTTGGGAAGATACGTATGTAGTAGGTACGTACGTTCGCAAACCATTCTTAGAAATGTGCATATAGAGAACGACGTACATGCATCCGAAACTTTGAATGTGTATGCTGAGATGTGAACATGCATGCACAAAATGTGGATACGTACATGTGCAGATGTGAACATACGTGCATAGATGTGACGTGTATGCGCATCTTGCACAGTTTGTTTTTTGGGTGGTGATGGAGTGCTTGACTTAGTGGTATTCTGATCACTAGCAATCAAGGTGATGGGCCGTATGTACCATGGGTGAGGTTTTCACTTGCCATGGCCCCCTATCCTGAGATGTACCTAGAAGGCCAATGATTAAAGAACCAGTTGACATAAATAGTATTGGCATGTTTACATGCTCTCCTTCACCAGTCTCCTTCCCTCTACTTTCTTCTGTTTCTGCTTTCTTCTTTGCTCCTTCACACTGCTTTCCTTGACTCCTTTTTTCGCTTTCTTCGACATTTTTCCATGAGTCCTTTTGAGTGGTAACCTTCTCTATATGGCACAAGTGAGGTAGTTATTTTTGGACCTTACCAAGGCTTGTTAGGGAGGCCGATTGTGGAAAGAAAATGGCCGGTGTGTAGGGCTCTCAGCTGCATCAGAGGCTATTGAGTTGAGGTGGAAGGAATATCATGTTTTGGGCTCGGAGACGGTCATGGGGCTCCATGAATTGGTTAATTTTTGCCTTACCCTTTGCTAAGGTTGCACGTGGTCAGAGGTGAGGTCTTTAGCAATAACATTAGGAAAATTTTGGACTCAACTTTGGGGCTTTTTCCTTTAGAGAGAGAAAGGCTTTCAACCAATAGGAAGAAGAGAGCCACCGTAACGAAACTTTTGATAATTAGACGTTTTTCATATGTTCTTTATATGAATATATTGTTATTAAAGAAATACGAAATGCATTTGACCACACTTTATAATGTCATTTCTTTAATATATATGAAAATTAGAGTGTTGTCAGCTCATTTAAAAAATCTCAGCTCATTTAATGAATGGTTTTCAATCTAAAAATTTCCCTCGTTCAACTCATTTAATAAAAGTGCTTTTTTCCTCTAAAATTTTGAAATGTTCTCTTCAAAGTTCCTACGTCATTTAATGAATGGATTTCCCTCTAAAAATTTCGCACATTTTGGAGGTTATCTCTTCTTCCATCTTCTTACATCTAGTTTTATTTTCTATTTGCTTCAATGGAAACCAGACGTCCTAGGCATCCCTACTCCTCTACGCAACAGTTTTGATATGGATAATCAAAGGTGGATTCCTACCACAATCTCTATTGGTAGTTGGATTATGTTGCAGACTAGGAAGTAAAAAAAATAAAGAATGAGTTCATCAACACTTACAAAGGCAGAGTTCAAGACTTAAAACTCTCTGACACAGGTAGGAGCATTAAGGAAGTCCTTATACAACATGCCTACATGCACTTAGAACTGCGTGCAACGTTTGCCTGATGGAATCCCACTCCATAGACCAAACTGTAAGTAAATGTATTTACATTATGTTTATGTAATGTGTTTCATTTCTATACTTATGCTTCTATTGTATTCATCTGTATAGATATATATCCTTCAAACTTGGTTGACTCTGGCAACCTATAGATAGTATTGTGGGAATCTTCGATGTTTTCCATGCATCTATTGGTGACCAGCTATACAAAGAAACATCCAGCAGGTCTTTGGCAGAGAGAGGAGTTTTCTTTTATAATGAATTTTACACGGCACCTCATAGTGTTACAGGTTATGGATCTTTGAAAGCATTACCACTGCCTTCATTCGATAGTCCAGAATGGCCCATGCCAAGAGCAGAAACAACTGAGTGCTTTAGATTAAAGATATACCAAGATGTGCAGAGGTGTATAAGACCAAATGTAGCAAATCATCAGGTGAAAATCGTTGTCTTTATGCCATTGCATGTTTTTGTTGACTTCTTTTATGAGAAGCAGGTCAAAAAAACATCGTCAATGTTTATCTGTAAATTAGAGAAATGTTTGGATTTCTTAGGTCAAAATTGGGATGTGAAAGAATTAAATGGGGTTACTTGCAAAATCCATAAGAAATCTATTGTCTGTAAATATATGATTGGCTCCCAGAATTTTATTTTGGCCTTTCATTATATGAGATGGCATTATGTCAATGCAAAACTTGTAGCAATTGATGAGGACTTGGAAGATGACATTGAAAATCCATTGATGTTATTAGAGATATGGTTTGAACATGAGCTCTGACAGTACTCAATATATGGTCAAAAATCTCACTGCGTCAAGTGAGAATAGACTTGGCAAATGACCTACATGTGCCTAATGATTATGTGTTCAAGTGCAACGACCATAAGGTATGTTATTTAATCTAACCTCGAAAAAGTATTCATTCCAAAACTACGCCATAATCATTATTACTTATATACATTACTTTGATTTTTGGAAATAGGTACCAAGGAGAAAAGAAAGGACCATTCAATGTAAAGACATTACAAGGAAGCAAGTTTTCATGGTGCAAATGACCATCACATAGAGATAAATGGAGATAAATGTATTTTTGATAGCATATAGTTACATCAATCATGACAACATTTTGTATTTCTTAGAGTAATAGAAACTAAGACAAATATTCTACATTTTCTTATTGGATGTTTAAAACATTGATAGCATGTTCTCATTTTTTCCTACGAAGCGTGGTATTGTGTGTGGGATGATTCTTGTTGTTGGGGCGATGAGGCTTGTCATTGAGGGGGTGCTTGCTCTTCGGGACGCTCTGTGAGATTCAAGCTCGATGTCAGTGCGCGCCAACTATGCTATGTGCTGGCACGTTAGGTAGGAACATGTGTGAGACATAAATGACCGCGTCCAGCTGGTCATAGTGTGTGGACATTAGCTAGGGTTAGATGTGTGTGGACACAACTCATAGTGTGTTGTGTGTATTATGGATTATGGCTTTATGTATTGTGTGAGAAGGGAGATGGCTTCTCTCTATGGTTAGGGTTTATAATATACATTAGGGTTTGCTCCTGTGTGTGTGTCTCCTCTCCCTCTACCTATTTTTCAACATGGTATCAGAGCCTTGTGCTGTCTATTAGGGTTTATGAGTGAGTGAGAGAAGAGGGAGAAGAAGCTGTGAAGAAAAGCTGTGAAGCTTGCCATTGATGCTGTGAAGCTTGGAGCACATTGATTACTATCAGATCTGAGAGCTTGGCCTACCGGGTAAGGTATTCTAAACATCCTTGAGCGGATTGCAGGTGATACAGGCAAAAACAAAGCAAATTAGGGCAACCCAAAGCAAAGGAAATTTTTGGTTTTTGAAAGCTTTCCATTAAAGCTTGGAAGCACTGACACATGTACTTGACAAGGAGGAATGTATTGGCAACTCATATGCAAGCCTTAAACTGATTTTGGAGCAAATTTGGATGCATCTGAATGTGTGGAATTTACTGGTTTTTTGAGCTCTCACAAAACAGAGAAAAGGAACTCAATTTTTGATGCATTTGGAGCATGTTTTTGGCAAAAATCAAAGCATTGATTGGTTACACACTTGCCTAGGTGTGTTGGACACTTGATTCTATCATCAATTAACATTATAAACACTCCCAAATCCCTCAGGAGGAGCAGGCGACGCTGACTGGACAGTGCAAAAACAGAGTAATTTTTAACTATTTTGCAAAGTGGAGGATCAAATTCAACTCTTTTGCTTGACATCTTCCAAAATTGGGTTAGCAATTGGTTGCTAAACACACTAGAGAAGGAGGCTATATGATTGGATTGATCAATTATCATCAATTGAGCTGGGAATGAGCTGATTAAACAGGCTGTCTACCGGTTACAGAGAAACAGAGTGAGTTTAATCGAACAATTACTCATTCGTCTTAAACAATTGGACTAATTCTTTTTACATGGAGTTAGTGGACCTCATTGCTAAGCTAATGAATGCCTGGTTGCTCAATTTGGACAAGGATTGAAGAAATTAGAGCAAAATTACTACTGGTTTTTCTGGGTTTTTTTTTGTTTTTCCCAAAACAGAGAAAGGGGTTTTACAAAATTGATATGTACACATGTCGGATGGTGTTGATACTCAACATTGAGGTTGTTTAGGTGTCAATGCAAGTTACCCACACTTGATTGAACCACTACATTGTAATTTGGAGCCTTGGAAAGCACATCAAATCAGGGTATCTTGGATTGTGTGAGTCAGTTCATTTTGGAGGCATACAGGTTGATTTTCTACATCAAAATTGAAGTTTGTTGGCTACTTTGGAGTACCTGGAACACTCATTGGAGTGTGGTTGAGCTGAGGAAGGCTTGTTTACAGATTTGGAATTGTGCAGAAGGTGTATTTGCATTGAGCAAACATGTCAGATAATCCAGTATAGATTGTTGGTAAAAAGTTGGATAGGAAGAACTTCCAAGCATGGAAGTACATGATCAAAAGTTTTCTAAAGAGAAAAGGTTTTTGGAATCTCATTACAGGTGCTGAGCGAGAGCCAGAACTACCCTGACAACCTACACAGCAGAGCAGGTTATTAAGCAATGGTCAGAAAGAGAATTCAAAGTGTTGCATTATCTGTCTATATGTATTTCGGATGCTATGCTCATACACATACATGATGCTGAGAATCCCAAGGATGCATGGGATACATTGGTGAAGTTGTTTGATACAGACAAAAGTGCTCGCAAGTCTTAGTTGCGACAACAAATACATAATGTGAAGCGGAATAGAAGGAGCATTCATGATTATGTGCAAGAAATAAAGAAGTTTGCAGATGCATTGGCAACAATAAATGCCCCCATGCCTGATGATGATTTGGTAGACATTACCTTGCGTGGTCTTGGTTAGGAATATAAATCTTTTGATACATCCATCTTGGTTCGGAGTACACGTTTACCAGACTTTGATGAGTTGGTTTCACTCTTACTTGTTGAGGAAATCAAACTCGGTGATTCCTTTCTGGATGCATCTACTAGCCATGATGATAATGGCAAAAATCAGGCTTTCTATTCGCAAAGAGGTTTTAGAGGCAGGGAGAGATTTACATCACGTGGCCGTGGTAATGGTCATAGAATAGATCGCAGGACAGGTCATCACAATAGAATTTTCAGCCTACATATGGTGCTAGAGGTGGTCGTGGATATACACCTCAGAGAGGCAGAGGTAATCCTCGTGGTAGAGAACGTTGGCAAGGCCAACAAACATCTATGCAAGATGTGGAATGCCATTACTGTGGGAAATTTGGTCATATGGCAAGAGATTGTTTCCGCAAACAGAATGATTTGAGAGGGGGTAGAGCACAACATCGTGGAAATTATGCACAACATGGTGGTGAAAATTATGCATCAAGCAGTAATGATGGCAGCGCAAATCACTTGTTTGCCATGAAACATGTTGTGGGATCTATGATGACAAATGCTGAGAATGATGACACTTGGTATATAGACTCTGGAGCATCAAACCATATGACTTGTCATGGTGAATGGTTTGAGCATATGAAGCCTATGGATGTGAAAGGCTATGTGGAGACAGGAGATGATACTCATCATGCCATTACACATGTTGGAAGTTTACCATTGATTATGCACAATGGTCAAACAAAGTCTATGTCAGATGTATTGTATGTGCCTTCTATCACGAAAAGCTTGGCCTCAGTTGGTCAAATGGTGGAACAGGGATGTAGAGTCATTGCTAAAGGCAAGAAAGAAGGTAGGTTATTTAAGCTGGATGCTGGGATTCCTGAGTTAAAATCAGCCATGTTCTCTAAAAGCAAAAATGTGGTACAGGACATTGATATGTGGCATAAGAGGATTGGACATGTCAATATACAAAGGTTAAAGAACATGCAGGAAAGAGGCATTGTTAGTGGATTGCCTAGATTCAAGTATGATGGGAATATGCATGTTTGTGAAGCCTGTCAGTTTGGAAAGCAGACAAGGTTGCGGTTTCCTAGAGAAGGCAACATGAGTAGCAGGACACTTGAGATAGTACCATAGTGATGTATGGGGTCCTGCACAAAACCCATCCATTAAAGGCAGTTTATATTATGTGACATTCATTGATGACTTCAGCAGAATGACATGGATATACTTTCTCAGAGAGAAAAGTGAAGTGTTGGAAAAGTTTATGGATTTCAAAGCTTTTGCAGAGAAGCAATATGGTTCTTGGATTAAGTGTTTGAGGACAGATGGAGGAGGTGAATACACCTCAAATGCTTTTGAGCATTTCTTGAGAAAGCATGGTATAAGAAGGCAATTGACTTGCAGGTATACACCTCAGCAAAATGGTGTGGCTGAGAGAAAGAATAGAGTCATTTGTGAAGTGGCCAGGACAATGCTCAATGAAAAGAGCATGCCAGATTATTATTGGGCAGAAGCTTGTGCTACTGCAGTGTATATACTCAATAAAACACCTACAGCAGCCATACATGGAAGTACGCCAGAGATACGGCTTACAGGTTTTCAGCCAGACATTGGACACAAAGTAGTTGGATGCATAGCTTATATACATGTGCCTGATGAAAGAAGAAGGAAGTTGGATCCTAAGGCAAAAAAGTGTGTATTTGTTGGATATGCACAGGATCGCAAGCCATACAAATGTTACAATCCACAAACTAAGCAAGTGGTTATCTCACGAGATGTGGTGTTTGATGAGCTTGCTAGTTGGTACAAAGCAAAGGATGAGGGTGTCATTGAGTCACTTGAAGCTGATGTGCATGTGAACTTGTTGCCACCACAAGCAAGTTCTAGTTCTACTACTATGTCTGGGCCAACAGAGCAGAGGCTGAGAGTAGTACTGTACGTCCATGGTCAGGATGCTTGAGGCATGAGAGTGTGAGCACTGGGAGTAGTGCTATGGATAAAGGAAAGAAGAAGGTTCAAGGAATTGGAATTACAGGTTATGAGTCATCGAGTTCAGAGAGTTTGGATGAGGAACTTGGCATACTTGTTTTACGCACACCTGGTGTGCAAGGCAGGATAGATATGTGCCACCACATGCTAGAGTGACAGGTGTTCAGAGTGATCGGCATGCATTGTGCAGAGATCCCAAAGAGTCAGATATCCAGTTGACAGGTTGACATACCGTGATTTTGCTATGCATTATGCATATATGACGTCTTTGGTGAAGCATGTGGACCTACATGCTATACAGAAGCTATTGGAAAGCATGTATGGGAGAAAGCAATGGATGTTGAGATGGACGCATTGGTTCATAATGACATATAGGATTTGGTTGCATTACCACAGGACAAAAATGTCATTGGTTGTAAATGGGTTTACAAAGTGAAATGCAAGTCAGATGGTTCCATTGAGCGACATAAAGCAAGATTGGTAGCTAAGGGTTATGCACAAACCCAAGGATTGGACTATGATGAAACATTTAGTCCAGTGGCAAAGATGGGAACAGTGAGAGCAGTCATTGCTATGGCTGTAGCAAATGGTTGGGAAATGCATCAAATGGATGTCAAAAATGCATTTCTAAATGGTGATCTACAAGAAGAAGTGTATATGGCACAGCCAGAAGGTTATGTACACCCAAAGTATCCCACTCGTATGCAGATTGAACAAGGCATTATATGGTTTGAAGCAAGCACCTCGTGCTTGGAGTGATAAGATGAGCAGATATCTTATCTCCCTTGGATTTCAGATTTCTACAGCAGATTCTTCACTCTATGTGAAGAAGACAGATCATGGGATTGTTTTACTTGTCATCTATGTGGATGACTTGATTATCACAGGTGATCATGGTACAGATGTGATGCATGTCAAGAAAACATTGAGTGGGTAGTTTGACATGAAAGACTTGGGTGAGTTGAGACTTTCTTGGAATTGAAGTGATCAAAGACCATGCAGGTACATGGTTAGTGCAACGCCAATATGCATTGGATATGTTGGCAAAATATGGCATGACAGGGTGTAAGCCTATGAGTACACCTTTGGAACAGAATGTGAAGTTACGATCTGATTTTGGTGAGGAGTTGGATGATCCATCTATGTACAGAAAGATGGTTGGTAGTCTCATTTACATGACTATCTGTAACGTCCCTCCCAAGCCATGTATGTATGTGTCTCTTTTAATATAGATTTCAATAAGGAATGAGAGTGTACTTAGAGAAGAGTGAGACAATAAGGCTAAAAACATTAGGAAAGTGTTAGAATAACAATATAAGCTCCAAAAATCCTAAAAGAAATAAGAACATAAGGATAGTTCTATTAAGAGATAAGTATCCCCAAAAATAGAATTTTGAATTTAAGTGATAAGAGGTCATATTTAGAGTACTTTTACACATTTAGAGTCCATGCATACTAAAAATGTGAAAAAACGTGTTTCTAAAGATGGCGCGTTTGTGGCTATATACAGACGTTTTTACCTATTCTGCCCGTGCTAGCATACAGACCAGATGCCTTCCCGTTCTTTTGACTGGTTATATGACCATATTCTGAGTTTTTATCAGAGAGTTATGGCCGAAACAATTTGCTGTTTCTGTCAGGGTCTTTACATAGAGAAAACTCTGAGAAGACAGCAAGTAGCCTCAAGGTAATCCTAGAGTTTGAGATGCATATATCCCTTCATTCTTATCTAATATCTCAGAAAAGAAGCTTAGATTGCTATAGTCTTTCGGAGGAAGAGACCAAAACTCCATAGCTTTTCTTTTAGAGAAAGAATAGTATGCCGTAGCCCTGTAAGAGAAGGCTATTTTGCCATAGATCTTAGAAAGAGAGAAGAGTCACAGTATGAGTAAGAGGAGATAAAGCTTGGAGATGATTGGATGATTTCAATCATAAGAGAAGGTATTAGAAGACTCTATATTCTAAAGCTCTTGTTAATAACGAGCAAAGGCAACGATAAACGACAAATTTCTATGAGGTATATACATATTTTGCTTTTCAATTATATATCATTCTTAGGGGTTGAGGTATGGCCCCGGCTTCTCTATTGATTGTTACAGTGATCTATTTGATTGATTTACCATTTAAAGTTTGTATTCTTTTAAACAACATCATATGCCTTAATAAAGAATGTCTTATCGCAATCTCAAGTTGAAATGCTAAAATCTGTGTGAGAAAAGGATTGTTTTCTTAAGAAGGTAACATGGATTCTAGTCCTATGGTTTAGTGAGTAAATGGATTGTTATCTTGGTTAAATTAAGGTACAGGTACAACTTCTCCCTGTCTTGATGCTGTCCCGTTCTTGTGCTTGTATAGCCGGACGACGGAGACGTTAGTAAGGCCCGGAGTTGGCCCATGGTATCCCTCATACCATTGGGATAATGAGGTTTCCCGATTGAGGCGAGTGATTATGATGCTGCCTAGTTCTGAGGGCCCAGGCTAGTGCGGTGAATTAGCCCACCCTAGTGTGCAGACATCCCTCTGAGGGGCGGGAGGATCGAGCGATGGAGCCTGAGAGGGCGACAGGCCGGCTTGAGTCCTCGCCAGCGACCGACGATGAGGTGTATGGTCCCGTAGGGTTTTGCCCAGCATGTGGAGGCTGGAAGGCCGAATTCTAGATCATCGGCGGTATAAAGGAAAAGAATAAGAGAGCCAGTTTGGCTTGTATGAAATTGATTCATGATTAAACTTTGTTTTTATAAATCTTGTCTTTGGTATGATTGTATTGTAGAAAAAGGCTGTTTTAACAAACCTTGTGAAAAGGGCCTTAATTAAGGAACATGTTTATTTATGTCAAACAGTGTGGTAGGATTAATTAGAAAACAAATTGACGCGTGAGTAGGGTGGAAAGTGGGAGGATGGAATGCCCCGACGGCACCATCCTACGGGGTGGACCCGATTAGTCGGGTAGCTTTCCGACAGATTAAGTGAAAGCCCTACGCTAGATAAATAGGTTCTCGGGCAACTCTATTCTAGAAGACTAGGCCAGCGGCTGTGCCTTGCATGGATGAGGAAAAAAGCGTTGCCTCTAGAAATCAAGTCTTGTAGTTGCCCAATTTATGTGATCAATTACCCTATGGGTGATTTGATTTTAGAAGACCACGCTCCCCCTGCGGGATAGAACTAGGTCTTACCTATGAATCGTATCCTTGAATCTCTATATGGTCAAGGTGTCGATGAGTAGGAAATTTTTTCTAAGATAAGACTTAGCGGACTATCTTAAGTGTTTCCCCTATTTGTGGAAGGGGGGAACCTTACAAGTGGTATCAGAGCCGATCTTAATTCCTAGGATTTGTTTTTCAAAGGTTAACTATCAAGGGATTAAAACAAGTGATTGTTTATCATATGAGGACGAATCAATCATCTCTACTGGCCATAGAAGTTATTTGAATATCCTCACATGTTGAGACAATCATCCTATGAAATTGTGCTTATATCTTGGGGGTGCACACGCAAGATATTTGTACAATAAATTTGAGAAATAAGATTGGGGAAAAAACCTTTTGTGAGGAAAAACATAGGGCGATCAAATCAAGAAACTAGTGAGAGACTGAATGACTACAAGGATAGACAGAAACTTGTTTAGAGAAATTTTCAGGATATATCTCATTAACTTGTATATTATAAATTATTAAGATTATAACTCCATTAAGATTTGAATAGTTGACGTGTGAATGCCATCCATTGGATGCTTTACACTAGGACGATCATCCAAGATCTTTAATCCATCTCAGACAAACATGGGTCTTGGATGTGTAATTCCCAGAGGATCATGCTCTTAGATGTGTTAATCCCAAGATATCAGATGTGTAATTCTCAAAAAAATGAAGATCTTAGATGTATTAATCCTGACTGCCTTCAAATGTGGTGCTATGATAAGTATTTGATAGTTTTGAACTTTTAATGGATACAATGAAAGAAGCAAGCTCACCCTTGCTCGCGTCTAAAAATCGTAAGAAATGCCAAATTAGTTGGAAGCATTGTTGTCAATCTAACGATTGGAGCTAATAAAAAGTTAGAAGCATTGTTGTCAATTTAACCCACTGGAGCTAGAATCACTTATGAGATGCCATGAAAGTACACCTTCATGAAAGGTTTTGTCCTCCAGGATTTCGAGAGGATAAAATGAATGAATTTTTGGAGCTAACCCAAGAAGGGAAGACCCTAAAAGAATATCACCAAACTTTTGTTAAACTTCTCCGATTTGCTCTAGAGATGGATGAGGTAACTCTTCTCCATCGATTCATTTGGAAGCTTAATCTACCTTTGAATAACCTCATCAAGAATGTAAAACCATCCTCTATTTCAGAAGCCATAGTTATAGGCAGAGACTATGATAAAGTTTTTATATAGAAAGTGTCGAGAAGGACATGAGTCCTTTCATGTTAATCAAGAAGAGGTCTCCTAATTCAAGAGGAACATCAAGCCCACCCCTGGCTACAAGGAATCATGAGCTAGAGCAAAAATTAGGTCAAGAAATAGGGATAGCAAGGTTAAAGATAATCGAATTCAACAAGTATTTCTATAAGTAAATAGATGATTGGTACAAGATTCATGTAAAGTAATATGCATGATAAATAGAAGTATTCTACAAGACGATTCTAAGATTATGAAATTACTATCATAGGTTAGATTGCGTAAAGAATTGATTCCCTTATATTTTTCCACCACCATGATAATTTGTTAAGTACCATATTACATGGGGGTATAGAATAAGGAATTCTAAGGTTCATATCATATGAGAGGTATATGGATGCAAGAAATTAGGATAATAAGGCCAATTAACTCTAGAATAATAAAGACCTTTTGGAGGTAAAATAAAACAAGCCAAACACATGAAATAAGGGACTCGGAACAATGTTTAGATAAAAGAAGATTTTTAACTAGTGGGGACACCACTTTGAAAGAGACAAGAGGATTTACTTAGATACTACCCCAGCTCGCGAGATGAGGACATCTCGAATCTTTTAAGTGGGGGAGATTGTAACGTCCCTCCCAAGCCATGTATGTATGTGTCTCTTTTAATATAGATTTCAATAAGGAATGAGAGTGTACTTAGAGAAGAGTGAGACAATAAGGCTAAAAACATTAGGAAAGTGTTAGAATAAAAATATTAGCTCCAAAAATCCTAAAAGAAATAAGAACATAAGGATAGTTCTATTAAGAGATAAGTATCCCCAAAAATAGAATTTCGAATTTAAGTGATAAGAGGTCATATTTAGAGTACTTTTACACATTTAGAGTCCATGCATACTAAAAATGTGAAAAAACAACGTGTTTCTAAAGATGGCGCGTTTGTGGCTATATACAGACGTTTTTACCTATTCTGCCCACGCAAGCATATAGAACAAATGCCTTCCCGTTCTTTTGACTGGTTATATGACCATATTCTGAGTTTTTATCAGAGAGTTATGGCCGAAACAATTTGTTGTTTCTGTCAGGGTCTTTACATAGAGAAAACTGTGAGAAGACAGCAAGTAGCCTCAAGGTAATCCTAGAGTTTGAGATGCATATATCCCTTCATTCTTATCTAATATCTCAGAAAAGAAGCTTAGATTGCTATAGTCTTTCGGAGGAAGAGACCAAAACTCCATAGCTTTTCTTTTAGAGAAAGAATAGTATGCCGTAGCCCTGTAAGAGAAGGCTATTTTGCCATAGATCTTAGAAAGAGAGAAGAGTCACAGTATGAGTAAGAGGAGATAAAGCTTGGAGATGATTGGATGATTTCAATCATAAGAGAAGGTATTAGAAGACTCTATATTCTAAAGCTCTTGTTAATAACGAGCAAAGGTAACGATAAATGATAAATTTCTATGAGGTATATACATATTTTGCTTTTCAATTATATATCATTCTTAGGGGTTGAGGTATGGCCCCGGCTTCTCTATTGATTGTTACAGTGATCTATTTGATTGATTTACCATTTAAAGTTTGTATTCTTTTAAACAACATCATATGCCTTTTAATAAAGAATGTCTTATCGCAATCTCAAGTTGAAATGCTAAAATCTGTGTGAGAAAATGATTGTTTTCTTAAGAAGGTAACATGGATTCTAGTCCTATGGTTTAGTGAGTAAATGGATTGTTATCTTGGTTAAATTAAGGTACAGGTACAACTTCTCCCTGTCTTGATGCTGTCCCGTTCTTGTGCTTGTATAGCCGGACGGCGGAGACGTTAGTAAGGCCCGGAGTTGGCCCATGGTATCCCTCATACCATTGGGATAATGAGGTTTGCCGATTGAGGCGAGTGATTATGATGCTGCCTAGTTCTGAGAGCCCAGGCTAGTGCGGTGAATTAGCCCACCCTAGTGCACAGACATCCCTCTGAGGGGCGGGAGGATCGAGCGATGGAGCCTGAGAGGGCGACAGGCCGGCTTGAGTCCTCGCCAGCGGCGGCCGACGATGAGGTGTATGGTCCCGTAGGGTTTTGCCCAGCATGTGGAGGCTGGAAGGCCGAATTCTAGATCATCGGGGCGGTATAAAGTAAAAGAATATAAGGTATTCTAAACATCCTTGAGCAGATTGCAGGTGATACAGGCAAAAACAAAGCAAATTAGGGCAACCCAAAGCAAAGAAAAATTCTGGTTTTTTGAAAGCTTTCCATTAAAGCTTGGAAGCGGTGATGTATGGTGGAAATACATGTAAATATGGCAAAGAGACATGTATCTGACAAGGAGGAATGTATTGGCAACTCATATGCAAGCCCTACACTGATTTTGGAGCATTTTTTATGCATTTGAATGAGTGAAAATTTTTGGTTTTTGAGCTCTCACAAAACAGAGAAAAGGAAGTCAAAATTTGGTGCATTTGGAGCATGTTTTTAGCAAAAATCAAAGCATTGATTGGTTACACACTTGCCTAGGTGTTTTGGGGACTTAATCCCATCTTCAATTAGCATCATAAACACTCCCAAATCCTCCTACAGCAGGCGACACATTTTGCACAGAGAAACAGGGCAGTTTTTTGATCTTTTTGATGCGAGGAGGTCGATTATCACTTGTGTGCTTGATTACTTCCAAAATTGGGTTAGCAATTGGTTGCTATACACACTAGAGAAGGAGGCTACATGATTGGATTGATCAATTATCATCAATTGAGCTGGAAATGATCTGATTAAACATGCTGTCCACTGGTTGCAGAGAAACAGAGTGAGTTTAATCAAACAGTTACTCATTGGTCTTAAACAATTGGACTAATTCCTTTACATGGAGTTAGTGGACATCATTGCTAAGCTAATGAATGCCTAGTTGGTCAATTTGGACAAGGATTGAAGAAATTAGAGCAAAATTACTACTGGTTTTTCTGGTTTTTCCTAAAACAGAGAAAGGGGTTTTACAAAATTGATATGTACACATGTCGGATGGTGTTGATACTCAACATTGAGGTTGTTTAGGTGTCAATGCAAGTTATGCACACTTGATTGAACCACTACATTGCAATTTGGAGCCTCGAAAAGCGCATCAAAACCAGGGTATCTTGGACTGTGTGAGTTAGTTCATTTTGGATGCATACAGGTTGATTTTCTACATCAAGATTGAAGTTTGTTGGCTACTTTGGAGTACCTGGAACACTCATTGGAGTGTGGTTGGGCTGAGGAAGGCTCGTTTACAGATTTGGACATGTGCGGAAGGTGCATTGCATTGAGCGAACATGTTGGATAATCCAGTATAGATTGTTGGTGAAAAGCTGGATAGGAAGAACTTCCAGGCATGGAAGTACAGGATCAAAAGTTTTTTGAAGGGAAAAGGTTTTTGGAATCTCATTACAGGTGCTGAGCCAGAGCCGGAACTACCCCGACAACCTACACAGTAGAGCAGGCTATCGCTCATAATAAGCAATGGTCAGAAAGAGCATTCAAAGTGTTGCATTATCTGTCTATATGTATTTCGGATGCTATGCTCATGCACATACATGATGCTGAGAATCCCAAGGATGCATGGGATACATTAGTGAAGTTGTTTGATACATGCTCGCAAGTCTCAGTTTCGCGACGACAACACATACATAATGTGAAGCGGAATAGAAGGAGCATCCATGATTATGTACAAGAGATAAAGAAGTTTGCAGATGCATTGGCAACAATAAATGCCCCCATGCCTGATGATGATTTGGTGGATATTACCTTGCGTGGTCTTGGCAAGGAGTATAAATCTTTTGATACATCTATCTCGGTTCGAAGTACAGGTTTACCAGATTTTGATGAGTTAGTTTCACTCTTACTTGTTGAGGAAATCAAACTCGGTGATTCCTTTCTGGATGCATCTACTAGCCACGATGATAATGGCAGAAATCAGGCTTTCTATACGCAAAGAGGTTTTAGAGGCAGGGGGAGATTCGCATCACGTGGCCGTGGTAATGGTCGTGGATGGTAGGATAGGTCATCACAACAGAATTTTCAGCCCACATATGGTGCTAGAGGTGGTCGTGGATATACACCTCAGAGAGGCAGAGGTAATCCTCGTGGTAGAGGACGTTAGCAAGGCCAACAAACATCTATGCAAGATGTGGAATGCCATTACTGTGGAAAATTTGGTCATATGGCAAGAGATTGTTTCCACAAAACAGAATGATTTGAGAGGGGGTAGAGCACAACATCATGGAAATTATGCACAACATGGTGGTGGAAATTATGCATCAAGCAGTAATGATGGCAGCGCAAATCACTTGTTTGCCATGAAACATGTTGTGGGATGTATGATGACAAATGCTGAGAATGATGACACTTGGTATATGGACTCTGGAGCATCAAACCATATGACTTGTCATGGTGAATGGTTTGAGCATATGAAGCCTATGGATGTGAAAGGCTGTGTGGAGACAGGAGATGATACTCAGCATGCCATTACATATGTTGGAAGTGTACTATTGGTTATGCACAATGGTCAAACAAAGTCTATGTCAGATGTATTATTGTATGTGCCTTCTATCACAAAAAGCTCGGCCTCAGTTGGTCAAATGGTGGAACAGGGATTACAGGTTTGTTTCAACGAGCATGGTTGCTTCGTTGAGGATTTCAAACATGGATGTAGAGTCATTGCTAAAGGCAAGAAAGAAGGCAGGTTGTTTAAGTTGGATGCTGGGATTCCTGAGTTAAAATCAGCCATGTTCTCTAAAAGCAAAAATATGGTACAGGAGATTGATATGTGGCATAAGAGGATTGGACATGTCAATATACAAAGGTTAAAGAACATGCAGGAAAGAGGCATTGTTAGTGGATTGCCTAGATTCAAGTATGATGGGAATATGCATGTTTGTGAAGCCTGTCAGTTTAGAAAGCAGGCAAGGTTGCGGTTTCCTAGAGAAGGCAACATGAGTAGCAGGCCACTTGAGATAGTACATAGTGATGTATGGGGTCCTGCACAAAACCCATCCATTAAAGGCAGTTTATATTATGTGACATTCATTGATGACTTCAGCAGAATGACATGGATATACTTTCTCAGAGAGAAAAGTGAAGTGTTGGAAAAGTTTATGGATTTCAAAGCTTTTGCAGAGAAGCAATATGGTTCTTGGATTAAGTGTTTGAGGACAGATGGAGGAGGTGAATACACCTCAAATGCTTTTGAGCATTTCTTGAGAAAGCATGGTATAAGAAGGCAATTGACTTGCAGGTATACACCTCAGCAAAATGGTGTGACTGAGAGAAAGAATAGAGTCATTTGTGAAGTGGCCAGGGCAATACTTAATGAAAAGAGCATGCCATATCAAATGGATATGAAAAATGAATTTCTAAATGGTGATCTACAAGAGGAAGTGTATATGGCACAACCTACTTTCTTGGAATTGAAGTGATCAAAGACCATGCAGGTACATGGTTAGTGCAACGCCAATATGCATTGGATACGTTGGCAAAATATGGCATGACAGGGTGTAAGCCTATGAGTACACCTTTGGAGCAAAATGTGAAATTACGGGCTGATTTTGGTGAGGAGTTGGATGATCCATCTATGTACAGAAAGATGGTTGGTAGTCTCATTTACATGACTATCACACGCCCGGATTTGAGTTATGCTGTGGGGCTAGTAAGCCAGTTTATGCAGAGCCCCAGAAAACCTCATTTGGATGCAATGAGACGCATTATGCGATATGTAAAGACCACTGTACATTATGGTTTTCTTTATGAGAGTGGTAAAGGCTTGGATATACATGGCTACACAGATGCTGATTGGGCAGGTAGCTCATATGACAGAAGGTCTACTAGTGGTTATGCCTTTACACTTGGAAGTGCCGTGGTGAGTTGGAGTAGCAAAAAGCAACCTACTGTTGCTTTATCCAGTACAGAGGCATGTTAGGTAGGAACAGGTGTGAGACATAAATGACCGCGTCCAACTGGTCAAAGTGTGTGGACATTAGATAGGGTTAGATATGTGTGGACACAACTCATAGTGTGTTGTGTGTATTATGGATTAAAGGGAGATGGCTTCCCTCTATGGTTAGGGTTTGCAATATACATTAGGGTTTGCTCCTGTGTGTGTGTCTCCTCTCCCTCTACCTATTTTTCAACATGGTATCAGAGCCTTGTGCTGTCTATTAGGGTTTATGAGTGAGTGAGAAGAGAGGGAGAAGAAGCTGTGAAGCTTGCCATTGATGCTGTGAAGCTTGCCATTGATGCTGTGAAGCTTGGAGCACACCGATTACTATCAGATCTAAGAGCTTGGCCTACCGGGTAAGGTATTCTAAACATCCTTGAGCAGATTGCAGGTGATACAGGCAAAAACAAAGCAAATTAGGGCTACCCAAAGCAAAGAAAAATTCTGGGTTTTTGAAAGCTTTCCATTAAAGCTTAGAAGCGATGATGTATGGTGGAAATGCATGTAAATCTGGCAAAGACACATGTATCTGACAAGGAGAAATGTATTGGCAACTCATATGCAAGCCCTACATTGGCATTTTTGATGCATTTGAATGAGTGAAAATTTTTGGTTTTTGAGCTCTCACAAAACAGAGAAAAGGAAGTCAAAATTTGATGCATTTGGAGCATGTTTTATCCAGTACATCTATGGGTAGGGTTTGCAATATACATTAGGGTTTGCTCCTATGTGTGTGTCTCCTCTCCCTCTACCTATTTTTCAACACGCTCTTGGGTTGGTTGCTCTTCAGGATGCTCTTGGGCTGTTTGCTCTTCCGGACGCTCTTGGGGTGGTTGCTCTTCTGGAATTGAAGCTTGCTATCATTGCGGGGTTGAAGCTTCCAAATTGAAGTCTTCAGATTCATCAGATTCTAGAAGCTCAACAACAAACCTGTCGACTTATGTTCAGGGGTACTGCCATGGGCGATGGTCCTGGTCGCGGCCGTGGTGGAGGGAGCATAAACGCAACAAGGATATTAGGCGGCCTACTATGAATGTTGACAATAATATGCTGAATGGCCTCTTCCCTGAACAGCCCTAAATCCACATCAGAGTATTCTGATAATCGTGGATTCTACAAAAAGCCAAAAAAAAATAGATATGTGCTGTCAAAGAATGAGGAAGGAAAGTAAGATATCATTTAAAAAAAAGGAGCATGCCTACATTTTCTGCGGGTAACGAGAGAACTAAGTGTAGCAGCAACTTTGCATTGTAGCACACCCTCCAACCGCAACTATGGCCATCCGGTTGTGCTGGCAGGACTCTGCATCTCACAGTCCTTATGTGTTCTAGTAGTGTGTCCTGGATTATGGCCTCGAGAGCAGTTATTAGCTTTCTAACCGATCTGCACGAAACAATACTGTTGTCAATATTGAAAGTTCTCTCTCTCTCTCTCTCTCTCTCTCTCTCTCTCTCTCTCTCTCTCTCTCTCTCTCTCTCTCTCTCTCTCTCTCCAACTCGTCGATATATAAATACTGAATGTATGGAATTACTGTCTCATGGTGGCATGGAATTCTTCACCTGAATTGGCCAAGTAACAAATCTTGGATTCCATATCGTAAAGGATCAAACTTCAGTGTGAACTACAACATGCAATTAGGAGTATCAGAAGTAACATCAAAAATATATAGTAAATTTAGGCCACAATACTAAGACTATAAATGAGATTGCATGTTACTTACTCTTCATTGTGTGCCATTAGAATTATTTGATCTACATCAAAATTTATCGAACTAAACCACGGACATACATCAACCAATGAAGTATGTTGTGCAATAAGAACCAAGGAAAGAAGGGAATCTACAATATATACACGATTTTGAACATCGAATGGGAGATTTGATATAACCAAGCTGTACAAGAAAATTACATTATATTAGTTACTTTGAACAAGCAACCCACTTTACAATCACGATGATGAAAAGGACGTAGCAAACCTTAGAACTGTTATGATAATTCTATCGTTGACCTCCCTTAAAACATTGGATAAAACATCAATCTCCTCCGCATCGAAAGGGAAAAATTGCGCGGTGCCTCGCACCGGAAGTCTAACGTAAAACGAGGGGACAAAATAACTCTAAGCTCTCACATTCGACTTATGCATTTCTTGAATAGCCGATTTCTTCAACCGTAATTCTTGGATCTCCTGCATCCTAGCTTGGTCGCCAATCCTTTGTGCGTTGAGCCTTGTGTCACGTGAATGATTAGCCTCGCTTACTTTTGTGATCTTAACTTTCTTCATCATCAAAGGCGAGATTTCCAAAATTCCCTTCATTCTCGTCTCACTAAGTAGGACGAGCTCCAACGTACGGTCATATCTGAACCTAAGCAAACGAAGCGAGTTCATGTATTTCGGCATCACAGTGATTCTGTGTGCATGCGCGGTAAGGACATAGCTATCCCTGAAAAAACTCGACAAGCCAATCTTCTGCAGGCTCTTGCAAACATCCTAGGGCAGAGCCCTGCCAATGCATATTAATGCCAAAATTCTCGCATGTAGATCGGACTACAAGCTGGAATGGCAACTTTGGAACCGCGCAATGCATATGTTTCTCCACCTTCCTTAGTTCAAGAAGGACGGATCTATGTTGGTCGTATCTGCGTCTCCTCATTGAGCGTAGTGCAGATATTTTCTTTCTTGAACTTGCTTCTCTACACCTAATTGAGGATCATCTGTAGATGAGAGCCTTGCGGTCTCCTTTGTACGCGCCATCTAAAAATAGTCATAATGTTACATGATAAGCTTCTCAATAAATACATAGGACAATAATACAAAAACTACTGAAAAAGTTAACTTGGATAACAAATTAGCTTCAAATCACTACAATGCGTTATGGATACTTCAGACAAAATCTACATCAACTCCTCGCGTTGTATTGATTTCTCAAAGAGACCCTTCATTTGACAAAATAACACAAGAACAATACACCTAACAACACCTATGACGATAAAATAGGTCTAAATCACTACAACGCGAGAGGCACATCAAAAATAATCGTCATACCCTCAACGCGCTGTAGTGATTTCTTACACAGAGTGTTTCATTTCATAAATTAGGTCATGGAAATAAGTATAGCATACATGACACAGAACAATGTATAGGACAAGAAAGTATGTCCAAAACACTATAACGTGATATGGCTACATCACAAAAAATTGTAATTCATTCTTCGCGTCGTGGTGACTTGTCAGACATTGCCTTTCGTTTGACCCAATATCTAATGAACGTAGGTAAAACATGATATATATGATTGAATATAACATTTAAGACCAGGAGTGATTTCTTGATAACTCACCAAAGAATTACGCGCAGGGAAAATGTTGAAGTGATGGACGCTTGCTTGATAAACCGCAGAGATGGCGTAGATGAGGCACGGTGGAGGAATACACGCGCAGCTGAAGGAGGCAAAACAAAATGGGGGTGAAAGACAAGGACACTTGACATTTACCTAGGACGAGTACCACATTTACCGAGGACAAACACGACACACGTGCGAAAGAGCATGTCCACACGTGTGAAGGAGGACGTGGGACCATACTCATGATGACTATTACGACGATCAATCAATTTTTGACACGTATCATCATACGTGCGCAGAGCACGTGTTATGCCATCATGCATGTCTGCCACACGTGTAGAGACCGTTAGTTTCCGTGGATAAAGGTGACCAACATTCATTATTCATTGCTTCTTGCTCTCGTGTAATTTTTCTCGCAGTCATCTTGTGCAATTTTTCTCGCAGTCATCACCTTCACCCTACTTCTTGCTCTCCTACAATCAACTTCGTTGGTTGCTTCTTGCTCTCCCAATGAATTTCGCAGTATGTTTTCAAATATTTTTGTGTTTCAATTTGGCCGAAGTTGTATAATTGTTTTATAAATATTCCATCAAAGATTGCTACTTTTAGATTTTTAAGAATTTAATTTATTTCTCCCAAATATTTCATCAAATCACTACAATGCGAAGAGGGATCTCGATGAGAACTAACATATCCATATCGCGTTGTAGTGATTTTTCCCACAATGATAATTTGCTTACATAAATTTCTTGAAAGCACTACAACGTGAGAAGAGGTCTTGGTGCGAACTCTCTCAAGTATATCGCGTTATAGTGATTTGTCCTACTATCGTTCTTTTTTTGCTTTTTCAAAGATTTCATTGTTTAGATTTTTAAGAAATTTATTTTTTTTAAACAAATAATTGATCAAATTACTATATCACGAAGAGGGGAGTCAGTGAGAACTCTCCCATCCATATCATGTTATAGTGATTTGTCCTACTGTCGTTCTTGTAGTGATTTTTCTTACAATCATCATTGCCTTTGAAATATTGCATCAAATCACTATAATGTGAAGAGAGGGCTCCTTGGGATTTCTCCCACACTTATCGTATTGCAGTGATTTTGGCACATTTTTCCTTGAAATTTTATTTTCTCACTGATATTTCATCAAATTACTACAACGCGACTAGAGATGTCGGTGAGATTTATCCAACGCTTATCGCGTTATACTGATCTTGTCTAATCCTTTCTTATCTTACACAGAACTTTCGTTGTCTTGACATATTTCCTGGCTTGTAGATGGAACCTTTTTGGGATTGAGGTTGAGTCTGATGCTAGCCTTCAGGAAACCCCAGATGAAAAGTTGTTCGACTTCCTTTGTAAAGTTCGACAGCATCATCACCATCCTAAAATCTCACGCATGTTTAATTTCAATTTCTCCATCGAAGACAGAAGGGTCTGTCGTTGATTCTTTATCAGGGTACAATAATGATCTGATATCATATTGAAATGCAAAAATTGATATACATGAACATATGCAATAATGTTGCTATTCATAAAATATCACAATAGAAACAATAAACCAGTTAATAGAAAGGAGCTTACTTGATTGCATGTATTCTCTTCTTGATGCCACCACCTCCTAGCTTCATTTGCTCAATATCCCTTAGTTTTTTTTGTCGTCTAACGGAGACCTAATGAGGTCTACTTATGTCTTAATTCAGACATTTGTTTTTCAAGTCTTGAAATGGTTTCCTTATTGCTTAATAACTCATGCACACAATGCTCCATGGTTTTCTTCAAATGAATGTTCTCCTTCTCAAACAAATCTCTTTCTAATTTAAGAACATTGCTTGTTGCTTCCAAATGATGTGCAACAAATTTGCAAGTAGGCTCTAAAAACAGTAGTGCATACCTTTTGTGCAAGGAGAGAGTGGTGGTGGAGCCCAGGGGGAGGGGGTGTGTTAGGATTTGGCTTTTGCATTAAAATCGTGGTGGGTTATGTCTATTGAATTAGAAGGATTTTTGTGTTGATCTTTCAAACAAAAGATACATATGCATAACGACCTCTCATGGAAAGGGTATGTGTGTCCCATAATATACTTAAATTGATCAATAAAAAGATGAATTTGGCTTTAGAACGATAGGAATACAATTACATTTATTTAATCAATTGAAAATAAGTATGTTTGTCTTGAACTTTGAGAATGAGAACATCAATGAAAGACTAGCGAATGTGTACATCGTATCAATCCATGGAAAGTTTACATGTATAGACCTATCAAAGGAAAGGTATCTTTGCCTCAAAAGTAAGAGTACACGTATAGAGCTATCAAAGAAAGAGTTCCTAGATGCCATTGTATGGAGGGAAGGATACCAAAGGAAGAATAAAATAACTGCCAAAGGAAGAGTATGTGTGTCAATCTACTCTTATGTCAATTGATCAAAGACCTTAAGGATAGGTCTAGAGTAAGAAAGAATGATATGTGACCAATTGAAGATAGCTTATTTCAATGGGAGAAGGGTACATCTGTACGACTTTAAAAACTATGTTCATTTGTACTTGATGGGTACACTTGTGTTGATTGAGGAGAAAAAATATATATTCATTAATTGTGTGTAGACGCATCTATATTTAAATTAGATACTCTTTTGGATGCATTATTTTTAATGTGGCATCTATTAGGAAAACAGTTTTTAAAAAATGTTTAGAGATCTCTTTTTCATGTGCTTGACGGTGCATCGATTCAACTAACTATTGACCCGAAGACACATTGATTTTGGGAATGTACCAAACTCTAGTTAGATACCATGTTGAGTGTTTTTTGATCCACGAGGTGTCAATGAAATCACATATTAAAGAAGTAAACCTAAACGCAAGGATGCTATTCAAACAATACTTATTTGAATGGTTTTCTGAAACAAGGTACATGCTTATTTGTTTGAAGAAGACTCCTCTCACAAATTCTTTACGCATGAACATGTTAGCCAACTTCACTTATTGATAAAGTTAATTGCTTTGGCTAGCAGAGAGCCACATGCTTCAGAGGTTAAGGAAGTAAATCTTACTCGCTTAGACGAAGAACCAAAGCTAATGTCATTAGGAAAATTTTGGACTCAACTTTAGACCCTCTAAGAAGTGCCAACTAAGCTTAGAAAAGATAATCCAAAAAACCTAACAAATAAGGTGAAATTGATTTTGACGTATTTTCTCTTGGCATTTTCTTGAGATATAAAAGATATATTTCTATTCTTAAGTGTACATAAAAATGATAGAATATTGCCAGTTCTCGAAATCTTCAATCTGTTCATGTACTATATGTATTACGTGAACAATGAATTGGTCAATTCTCCAAGTTTAATCGCTTATATCTCAAAATCTCTACGTACAAGCCGAAATAAAATATTTCTTAAAATTTGAACCAAGGATCATCCAAAAATAGTTCGAGCTCCCTCCCTGCAAAAAATTTCATCTCAAATTTCGAAGGTTTTCGACTTCCCTCCCTACAAAAAACTTTACCTGAAATTTTAAAATTATTACATATCAAAGTTTACAAATATTGGTACCTTTAAAATCAAAGTTTTTTTTACAAATTTTAAAATTATTACATATCAAAGTTTGCAAGTATTGGTACTTTTAAAATCAAAGTTTTTCTTGCAAATTAGTTGGACTCTTTATTTCTTTTTATTATTTTAACACCTTTCTCTTTCCATTCAAATTTTTCTACTAATCAAAAACAAAGAAAAACACAAGGAGAATCAAGAAGATAGCAGAAAGATCAAGAGCAAGAAAGAATAGAGAAAAGAAACATTTACAACCTATACATCGAGCTTGAATATGAATATAAACCTCTAAGTAAAAGAAATAAACCTAATACTTTGTATACTGCTCCTTCTAAAAAAAATATTGAAGATGCAACAAAAGAAAAACATAGATTTATGGATTGATGAGAGGTTATATCCAAAAAAAACCCTTTTACAAACTCCATACCCCCATATAAAAATATGGCATTTCTACTTAACTTTATTGGAGATAACTATAATGAACTCCTAAGATATACACATAATATGGATTCTATTAAATTCAATAGACCTTGAATCTAAAAAAACCAACAATTTCATAAATGCAAATATTTCAACCTAATTAATCTAAAAAGACCTTTATAAAGAGCCCTTCTTGAGACATTTTATCCTTTTTTTTAAAATAAAATTTTAATGTGTTCAGTGTTCAATCCCTCACCGTGAGGTGTAAAGCCTCATTTCCTTTAGTACCCTGATGGCATTTCCTTTAGTACCCTCTCCTGCAATGCAACGCAATGAGACACTTTTGAAGGCATGGGATGACAAGTTTTACTTTGCCAAAGAAAAGCGTAAATGAGAAAAGCCCGGCGACTGTCCTGTATTATATATATGCCCCAACGGAAGAAAAGTAATGAGAATTCTATCCGGTCACCCTTCCTGCCTGAGGGGACCTGGGGACGTGTCACGTACTACACACGAGTGTTTAGCCCTCACTAACTCCTTAAGCCGGCAGTGAGTAACGTGACCCGTTGGCAGGTGGGCCACAGTGACTCACGGGCGCGCGCAGCTCTTATTTCTTTCGTACACGTGTGATTTTCTGTGAAATTTTTAATAATGAATTTCTGGCTGCGTGTGTCAGACGAGGACCCTTCCAAGTTCTCACACACAACGCGTTACGCCCCTGCTCCTTTGCCCGCCCGGCTGCGCCGGCACTGGACCGGCAAACGTTCCCAATGCCCATCATGACCCTGGCGTCTGCCAGTATTTAAATGAAAGAAACTTTACTTACTTCGTTCGGAATTATTTCAGTGACCACTACAATTCCTTATTTGAATGTTGAGGAAAAACAGCTCAAACACCTGAACCAAAAAGAACATAAAATTGCCATGGGGAAATTTGCTCATAATTTTCAACCAAAAAAAAAAGGTTTGGGCTACTGATTAGCTTTACATGATAATGTGCCTTTTCTTGGAAGGATAATTAACAAGGCTTAATGTGTAATTAAGCCTAAACAACCACTAAATCCACAAGGTAGCTGGACCAGGGTTGCACCCATCTCCAAAGAAAAAGATTAAGAAAAGCACCCATGTTGTGGGCTCCGAAAACCCACTCAAAGAGATTTTATAGGTGTGATAGTAGAGTTGAATTGCCACCCCACACAGCCAAGCTTGTACATTTAAGGTTGCCTTCTACTTTCCTGTTTTGCTTTTTTGTTTTTTTCTTGCTTTTTTCCTACCAGTCGACCACCCACTTCTACTGACCATAACAGAGCTTTAATGAAAAGCAGTTGCCTTCCTGTTGTAGCACAATGTGCAAACCATAACCGCTGGAATCATAATTTGTTATCTCCTTGCAAGAGGTTTGAACTTTGCTCTCTTCTTCCTGCCATAACTGCTGCATCGAGATGCAGGCAAAAAAAAAAAAGGGCAGAAAATTACGCCATTTAACTGTCCCTACAGGCTACGGGCACCCATCATTGTAGCCAGGTCCTCCATAGTAGAAATAGTAGCCCCATTCCCCATTGTAGCCATCCTGGACATCATAGCAGGCAGAGTTCTCTGAGAAAGTGTTGAGATTCCCGGGTGCCCGGAGGTTGTTGGTGGCATCAACGACTTGCAAGTTGGAGAAATAGGAGGCCCTGCCAAAGCCCTCTGATGGGAAATGGCCACTGCCCATCTGTGTGGACGTGTGGCGGCCATTCGGCTCCGAGTTGACCACCTCCCCTCCCCACTCCACCATCGTTGCTGAGTCTGCTAAGTATGAAAACAGAGAAGATGGCCAGTAGCCCAACACACAGCTCTGCCCAAATGACATCCACCAATCACCTGCTCTAGGATCCTGATACAGTAGAGAGTCCAAATTAACCAAATAAATAGCCTAATGTCTGTTCAATCTGTCTTTTTTGGGAGTTCAATTATATCAAGTGCCAAGTCGGACTCTAGACTTGTGCATCAACAAGTCCAGGGTGTCACCACTGAAGCTAGAGCCTGCTGGCTATATTTGATGCGTTTATTAAGCTACCATAGGTTAATTTACTTCTGAATACCTTCCAGATGAGGATGTTTATGTCGAATTGTTTATCATCATAAGCTGAAACAGGCGAAATGGTGGCACCCAAGGCAATTTGATCGCTTATTTGTACAAATCCTGAGCAGAGTAAGTTATAGCACCCGGTCCCTTGGTATGCATCACTCTGAGAAAAAAAAAACCATGGAAAAGAACTAAGATTTCAAGCCACAAAACTTAAGTTAGAGAAGGGATAAGAGAGCAGATGGAGGGTCAAATTTACCGTCCAATACGTGAACAACCGAGTGTTGTTATCCCCATAGAGGTCAGGGCTCACCTATGAATTTAGTTAAAACTTCAGTCTAAACAAGCCCAATAGAAAAAGAGAGGATTTACTGCTTAAAAGATGAGGTTAAGCTCACCTGCCAACCAGCTTCTATGCTGTTCAGGTCACCTTCAAATGACCCAGCCAAGACCCATACTTGAGAAAGGCTGAATTCATTTGGCACATCTATAGAGGGGTCCCACACATTGATGATAGCCTTAGCTCCATAATAGTTATCCCCTTCAACATAAGCTATGGCATGCTGCAAGACAAGGAGGAGCTTCTCAGAAAAGTAAAGTGCTTTCGAGACAAGGCCTGCCCTAGGCAAACAGACACATGATGCATGGAGGGAGATCTTAACATGCTCAAGCCTGCAGATGACCACCAAGGCAAGGCGGCAACCTGGAGTCAGTCAACAATAGTTACAAGAAACTATGAAATGGAAACCGCAATAGCTCAGTTGGTAAAAGAGGACGAGTGCTATCCCAAAGGTCCAAGGTTCGATCCTCGCTGATTACGTTGGATGTGCACCCTTGTACAAATTGCCGACAGTGGTGTGTGAGTTGTATACACAAGCCAAGTGTAAATATCCATATCTTGTTAATTTCAAACCTTCCTCAAAAAACAAAAAGAAAAAAAAAGAAACGGAAACAGTTTTGGGGGCGCTAAACAAGGTAACACCATGTCAAGAGGGAGATGAAAAATAAGGGTGAGAAGGGTGAAGAAAAGGGAGAGAAGAAACACATGGAGATGTAAGAGATCAAGAGAATGGCCAATGAGGTGATAGCTCAAGTGGTAGAGATGTGAAATTGGGGGCTTTGGAGGAGAAACACCCACTGTTATTGGGAAAACATTTCCCTTACTGTTTCCCCTGCCATTTCCCCACCTTGGAAATATTTCCCCCCAATGAAAACTTGTTTCAGACTACAAGCAAAGGGGAAGCACCATTCTCCCTAATGGAAAAGAGGGTCTAACTGCTACTTTTTACTTGTTAATTACAAGATAGTCAAGGATTTTGGTCAAGCAAGCTAAAAACTGGTGGAGACTTTTCAGCTTGTAACTTTGGGAGCAAGTAAGAGTGCTGGCCACACATTTGATCTTTGATTACTAAGAACTAGCCAATTAGGTGGTCTAACCTACTATCCATTCAACTAGAGGGTCTAGCCTGCTATCCATTAAACAAACTTACTATCCGTAAACAACTAATAAAACCTCCCTAGAGTACTAATTGCGTGCCTAAATATCTAATAGAACACTGACTTGACCTAAGTTAGCAAATGATAGTGGAGGCTATACAGGATCTAGCCAGCTTACTGCCCATCAGCTTAACTCCCGATATAGCCCTTGCTAGTGAACGAATTAGAGGGTTTTGCTACCGAAAATGTGATTATTGATGGCAGATTAGGGAGTTTAACCTGATGGCCATTCTCGTTAAGAGCGTTGCGAATTTGAGGAGATTTTGGAGGGGGTTGGATGGGCTTGTGGTGCTTTTTTCCGTAGTGTATCATCTTTGTGGCACGCAGCAAGTCACCTTCTGTAGTTCTTCTCATGGGGACTGAGCCATTTGGGCACTTCTCTACTTGCTGCCATAGCTGTTTGAACTTAGGAAAATCACCATTCTTCTCAATCTCTTCTGCTTCTTCTTTTCCCCTCAAACCTTCAGGTAGTGTAGGAGGTGACATCTAGACAAAAAATCAACCCCAAAAAAAAAAACCTCTGCTTAGTTTGAAAAAGATTGTATACAACCCTTTTTTTTCCCCCAGAAAAAACCTTCAACCCATTCATGAGTTGGCATAAACCAGCATTTAAATTGGCATAAGCCCGTCTTCATATAACTTTAATTATAAGTTTATCTGCAGCAAAACGCATTACTAAGGAGCTAGACTTCTGCAGCTTTATGGCTCCAAAACTAACCTGAACTTTGTGGTTTTTTAGCTTTGGGTGGTCAAGTGCAGGTTGCTGAGAGAGCAAAACACAGTCGATAATGTCTCCATCTGGGCTCTGCAGAGTAGAGCAATGGCCTTTAATCAGAGGAGCTTAGTGTCACTAAAAATCACTAAAATGTTCTGATATAGCAAGCAAAGACTGGAAGCACCTCGAAGGTCTAAGCTTAACTACAAAAGTAATTAACGTTTAAGAGCTAAATGTATCCAAGAGAAGAAGACGAAATCAAAACAATGCCAAATGTGGAAGACAGGCAATGATGTGGTGATACCTGAATGCTCTTAATTGCAGGCTTGTTCAGACGCTGGAGGTGGTCTCTAGTTCTGGCGAGCTTTTGGCTGTTATAAAACCTTGAAGAAGACACCGGCAAACTGTAGAAGCTTGTCAACATGAGAGCTAAGAGGAGGCACCTCCATAGCTGGGACTCAAACTTAGCTTCAACCATTTAGGCCCCCAATTTGGCAACACCGCCACTCCAGAGGGGGAGGAGGTACCGCTAAGCTGGCGTTACAGGGCCCATTTCTTTAGTGGTTTTCTTATAGTAGCCACTCTCTGCAATGCAAGCGTGTAGTGGGGGGCAACGCATGGAGTACTGCCATGATAGGGTTCAAGAGGGGCTTCTCTTCTTCATATGAGTTTATTTTGCATGTAGGAACTGAAGAGTTTTGGCACCACAAGAGAGCTGTTGAAGTGGGCTTTGAGAGCTCAAATAGGGGCAACCGCCCAAGAGTCACGTTTCACTTGGTCTCCTTCTTCACTAGGGCCTCTTGTGTGTGTGCGTGTGTATGTGTGTTTTTATATAATGCACCAACCTAGCTTGCCTGCCTGCGTGAAGACACTAAAGCAAGAGAATTTTTACAAGCCCTTTCAGAAGCCCATGTCGACTTTAGTTTGTTGAAATGTGGTAGCTCAAACAAAAGGGGGTGTTTCTAGACAGGGGGAATCAAGAAGCTCACGGACATGCTCATGTGGGTAGAGCTCACATGGCCAAATTGAGAGAGAGAGAGATACGTTGTCAAAGCTAGAGAGAGAGAGAGAGAGAGAACATGTGGCACTTGACCAACAGCGACGCTCCTTGGATTGCTTTCAATTTGTTGCAAGCGGGAATAGGAGGGAAACGAGAGAGAGAGAGAGAGAGAGAGAGAGAGAGGGAGATGATTGCCTTTGCTGTCTGAAGGGGAGAGTGGTTAGAACGTAGAGAGAGAGGGTGCGACAAAGGCTCATGATATGGTGGGTGGGGGAGAAAGCTCAGAGTGAGTGCAAAAAGGAAAGCTATGTAGTGGAGGGAGCAGGTATAGCACATGGCCATTGGCGACTGTTATTTCTCTCAACCCAAGAGAGAGGAAGAGGGCAGGAGAGAGAATCTAGAGAGAGAGGGAGGGGGGCTACCTAGTCTCTTTTGCAGAGGAATCAGTAGAAAAGGACCCATCTTGGCTCACATTGCAGTGCCTAGGATATGGTGCTTTTTGGTGGCTTGCCCAACTTTTTGAAAAAACCCATTGCAGAGTGGGATTTTTTTGCCTCCTTGTGTTGAGAAAAAAACACATGCTTAAAGCCAACCGGGAACCAGCTTGCGTCCTCCTCCTTAGCTCAATCTCTCACTACACTAGTTACTAGTAGCCTGTAGTCTGGTACACGCTCCTCTGCAGCATGACCCCCCAAAAAAAAAAACCAGCAGAAAACTATTCCAATAATTTGTGCTAAAGGCCAAAAGCCCCAACTTCCAAGCCAAAAAAAAAAAGGCCAAACCAAAGAAAACAAAGGAGGAGGATTTATGAGAAAACCAATAACTAGTAGCAAGAGCCGAGAGAGAAAAACAACCCTGTAAGTGCTGTCACACCATATCCATTCAAAAAAATATTTTCCACAAGCATTGTAGCAAGTACTCAGTTTTATTTCTATAAATATATACTAGTATTGCACCCGCTGGGGCTAACCAAGGTTCCAAAAAAGAACTATTCCCTCTCTACAATCATCTCTCTCTCTCTCTCTCTCTCTCTCTCTCTCTCTCTCTCTCACACACACACACACACATGCACATGCACATGACCCTCTCCCTCTCTCTGTCACTTACACACTCTCAAATGTTGAAACTCTCTCTTTCTCTCTCACATGCACACACATATACACACCTGCTGTCTCTCTCTCTCTCTCACACACACACACGCACACACATGTATACACTCCCTCTCTCTTCTTACACTCTCCCACACATAGAACCACTCTCTCTCTCTCTCTCTCTTTCAATCTCTCTCTCTCTCACTCACACACACACACACGCATACGCACACATACACTCTCTCTCTCTCTCTCTCTCTCTCTCTCACGCACACATACACATACACATATGTAAATATATAGTATATACAATATTATGTTTTAGATACATATACCTATACATAGACACATATACTTATACATATATACATGTATTTAAAAATATAAATACAAACATCGACATAATTTAATTAATTTTGATTAAATTTTAATGTGCAGAGATGGGTGATAAGCTGTGGTCACTTTTAAATATATAGATAGATATATCATACACACATCGAAACACACACACACACACACACACACACAAACATATATATATATATATATATATATATATATATATATATATATATATATATACATATACATACATACATATAAATGTAAATAAAAACACACACACATGTATACACACATATACATATATATATATATATATATATACATATACATACATACATATAAATGTAAATAAAAACACACGCACATGTATACACACATATACATATATTTAAAAATATAAATACAAACATCGACATAATTTAATTAATTTTGATTAAATTTTAATGTGCGGAGATGGGTGATAAGCTGTGGTCACTTTTAAATATATAGATAGATATATCATATACACATCGAAACACACACACACACACACACACACAAACATATATATATATATATATATATATATATATATATATATATATATATATATATATATACATATACATACATACATATAAATGTAAATAAAAACACACACATGTATACACACATATACATATATATTTTTTATTTAATTTATATTTTATAAAAAGCTACTTTTTATTCTCTTTCTCTCTCTTTTCACCCTCCCTCATTACATCTCTCTCTCTCTCTCTCTCTCTAGGTCTGCCCCATCTCACTCTCTCTCAAGCACATTCTACACATAGATGCAGATGTACGCACATGCATGCATATACTCTCTCTCTCTCTCTCTCTCTCTCTCTCTCTCTCTCTCTCTCTCTCTTACACACACACACACACATGTACACACCGCACATACACTAATCTAAACGCACACTCTCTCCTCCCATACAAACTATCTCCTACGTAGAAATTCTCTGCGCCTCTCTATCTCTCTCTCTCTCTCTCACACACACACACACACACACACACATGTACACACCGCATGTGTGTACATGCGTGTGATTGTGTGTATGTGTGTGTGCACGTATCATGTGCTTGTGTCTGTGTGTTATGTGTGTGTGTGTGTGTGTATGCATGAACATACATGTGTGCGTCGATATACATATAAATCTATTTATATATACATGCTTGCATACCTATAGATACACATACATACATAATATATGTGTGTGTATGTATATTCTCTCTCTTACACATGCACATAATATATATGTTTGTGTGTGTATGTGCAAGCTTAAGTATGTGTGCAAGTGTGCATATCTCTATATGTTGCACGTGTGTCCATGCGTGCAAGTGTGTGTATGCGTGTGTGCACGTATCATGTGTTGGTGTCTGTGTGTTTGCATGAACATACATGTGTGTGCGTCGACATACATATAAATCTATTTATATATACATGCTTACATACCTATAGATACACATACATGCTTACATACCTATAGATACACATACATACATAATATATATACTTGTGTGGGTATGTATATTCTCTCTCTTACACATGCACATAATACAATATTAGAAGATATGTGTGTGGAAGAGGGGGGAGGGGCGGGCAATTTGCTTTCTAATGTATTATATATATATAAGAAACTCATTCAATGAGTAAATGGTTTGATGGTGACAACTAATTGTGAGCCCCAATGCATCTAGGCGTGTGGGAAAGAAACCCCAAACACTTGTCTTCTCCCTCTCCTTTCTCCTTTTCAAAAATTCTCCCTCTCCATTCTCCACTTAAAGGGGTGGGCACTCTTCCTTTATCTTGTAATAGACATATATATATATATATTCACAAAAAAAAATGGAAGTTAGATCCCACTCTAAGCTTTGCCCCAAGAAAATGAGACTAAAAAAAGTAAATCATCCTATAAAAAAAAGAGACAAAACTAATGTATGTTATAAATGAGAGAAACTTGGATCTCAAGGCTTTAAATTCTGCATCTCCTCTTGACGTTCGAAGTTTTACAGATTGGTCATTGGGATGATTATGGGGCAGGTAAGTGCAGGCCACGAGGGGCTGGAGCAGGAACAATTACGGCCAAAATGCTCAGAAACGGACGTGATGCCCTTCAAAAAGCAACTATGCCTACACAAAACCTAACCTATGAGAGAGAAAGGGAGAGAAAATTGATCTTTTATTGCATCTGAGGTGAATGCATACACATTTCGTTTCTTTCAACCTTTTTTCTCCTTGCTTTTTTAGCTTTTTCCCATGACAAATCAAAGTGGGCTCTACTTTCTACGCACGGAGTTTGAGAAGATCACATGATCTCACAACCCAAGTTTTCAAAGGGTAAATTCCTTATATTTGTTTTTTTTTCCTTTTTCCACAATTTTGTTTCAAATTTTGAAAATGAGAGAGGGGCTAGAGCCTAGTTCTTCGTACAAAAAAGGGTCAGTGTCAAAGTACCCTTTCAAGTCACCACCCCTCTCATCGATAAAAAGAATCGCCCAACTACAGTGGTTTCAAGTTACCCTCCTCCACTTTTTACCACACTCCCATTTTCAACCCTTGTTGTTATCCGCCACTTTTTACTTTCAATATAAAATATGTTAATTCATTTATTTCTTCCAAATGATCTCTTCCTCTTCTGTTTTCTCATCTTCCAAGCCTTTTAATTTATAACACACTAATGAGAGAGACCAAAAAAACTCCTCTTTTAATTTTTGCACACTTCTTCTCAATATATTTCATGAAGCCAAAAAATATGAGGAAAGTCCTCTTTTAGTCGCGCCGCTGATTGTCTTATATGCTACCTAGCAGTTGGGATTATTCTCCAAACCTTAAAAGAAACTTCTCAACTAGTATATGTGAGTTTAAAGAGGGCACGTTAGACAACTAGTATATGTGAGTTTAAAGAGGGCACGTTAGACAACTCTTTTTCCACCTAATGTGGGGCAAATTGGTTAGCCCAAGGGTCCTCTTTTTGGTTGCGGACGTGTTTGAGTTCAAAACCCACCATTGACCATCTAATACACTACTACCTAGTGGTTGGGATTATTCTCCAAATGTTATAAGAAGCTTCTCAAATGGTGTGTATGTGTTTAAAGAGCACCATCAAATAACCTTTCTGACACCCAACATAGGGTAGATTGGCTACCTCGAGAGTCCTCTTTTTGGTTGCAGATCCACTTGAGTTTAAAACCTACTGACCATTTGGTAACTACTTAGCAATTGGCATTATTCCTCTGACTTTAAAAGAATCTTCTTTTTCTCTCTCTCCCTCTAGCTCGCTAGTATTACGCACCCAGCTCTCCCAATTAATATATGTGGGGCTCAAGTTGCCTTCTATGGATCATGTGTGGTTCGTTGGCTGGTTATGATGTTAAAAGACACCACCTCTCTCTCTCTCTCTCCCCCCCCCATATGGCCCAATGTATTATCAAACAATTATCATTATAAGAAGTCTCGTGACTCTTGTTATAAACATTGATTTCACAAACTCAATCACGCCCATGCATGCATAATTATGCATGTGGCCCACCCCATTGTATGGAGTTCTAACTCTAGTCACTAAAACGATATCCAAGTTCTTGGATCATGCGGAGATCAGCTGAACCAAGGTTTCCAATCTTTTTCAATACACAAAATAGACATTAAGTCACATCAATACACAATAATAATAGTACACTCACAAATGAGAATAAGTTATAAGCTACATATTAAGCTATACTAGCCTAAATTAAACATGGGTCTCTTTAACAACCCTTTAATTTTTCAAGAATTTAACCGCATTAGAGTCATTAATTCTCGTGAGATGGCAACTACACAGTACCAACGTGAATCTCTTCAATAAATACTCTGTGTGATCTTAAATTTAGGCGCCAACTCTTAGAAAACCCATATAACTCACATTTTCTCATGAGCCCATGTTTTGATGTTTTTTTTTTCTCCTCATTTTCAATGCTTCGAAGTGATGAAGGCAAGCCCGTAGCTGGATCAAGTTAACGGCTATTTTATTGACACAAAATCTGAACATAATTGTTATGTAATTTGCTATTTTATTTGAACGTCTTCAATTTCCATGAGATCACAATCTGAATTGGATTAATTAATGAGATTAGTGGGCATCTCTCGGTTTAAGCGATGGGCTTTGTTGAGAGAAGCTTCATGGAAATGAGCCATTTCTGCATGCTCGCTTGAATCCTATGAGAAGTACTCAAACCACGCATGCCGCCACGAGACTTATCACACAAATACACTCATTGCTCCTTCTAAGCACTCGCTTTGAGAATGTAACCCTCTTAGAATCTATGATCATGATAGTTTGATATGATTAGACATCTTATAACACGACATAATCCCCTCTTATTCTCCTTTCATCAAGTTTAATAGTTATTTGAACTAGTGGATTGATCCCTGCTTCACACTTATATAATTTGCAACTTCATATTTTTCAAATTCTTAGCTTAATAGGAGCCTACCCTTCCTAGAACCTCCAAAGTGCATCCCAAACCTCCAAATTCTTGCCACATAGCAGCTTCGTAAAAATTTTTCTTTATATAATAATAATTTATAGAGAGAGAGAGAGAGAGAGAGAGAGAGAGAGAGAGAGAAGTGCATGTGGCTCTTGATCTCTTTATCGTATATATTTATTCAAACTTTGTGCTTATCAATATTATTGTAAAGCATATTGATTCATCTTTCAACTAGCGAATAATATAATAATAATATACAAGATACTTAGTTAGTTTTATATACTACTAGGCACCCCATGCTGGCACGTCAATAATGTAAGTAGGCGCCTTTGTGTCAAACTTAGGGGCTTTACACATATAAAGGCTCCAGAAACAGATTTTTGCCTAGGAGCTTTACACATCTAGACACTCCAAAACAAGGATTTTCAACTAGAATCACACGAGCAAGGAAATGTGCGAGGGAGTTTACCCGTTCATGACTCTACGTGGGCAAGATGGAGCGAAAAATCCAATAATCCTTCCACGTTTTTTCCAAAAATGTCGGTTCCAACCTTGGTATGCAAGTAAAGGTTCAGACTTCAAACATCTGAAGGCTCTATAAACAGAGATTTTCACCTAGAATCACATGGGTAAGGAGATTGGATGGGGGAGTTAGCCCATCCACAACTCTAGGTAGATAGGATGGAGTGGATCCCTTCTACTTTTTTTCCAAAATGACGATTCTATCCTTGGTCTATAAAGGCCCAAAAAGTATCAAATGTTTCAAAAATAAAACGATTAGTAACCAGGGTGGTTTTTAAAATGTTTAAATGGGCCTCACAAAGAATAATAAGATCACTACACAGAAGTATCTAGTTTTGTTTTCAAAACATCCAAAATCCCATGTGTTCCTTATTTGCTTCCCTTTACCTCTTCCTCTACACACTGCCAAAAACCCCATATCTCTCTATGGTTAACCAATTTGGTCTCATGTAGCAAAACCTAGCAACCTTTGCTTAACCCTACCTCTAGTGCCACCTATATTTGCTTAACCTGTATAGCATACCCCACTTTGACCTAGCCCTCCACCTCCACTAGCCTCTGCAACCTTACCATGGTTAAACCCTAGACAATATAATAACATTGCCTTGTGTTACATGTGTGTGTGGGGGGGGGGAAGGGGAGGGGCTATATGTGTGTGTGAGTGTTTGTATACATGCATGTGGGCATAATGGGGATAAGGTTCCCCATTGTCGAGTATATATGATGGCCTGCCTACCCACATATACCCAGCCGCTCCTGGTACTATGCCCGGGTGCCCTCTCCCCTGAACCTCGGCTCGCTCACTCTTGCTGCCCACACTCTGATGGGCGGTCTCAAAGCGAGTCCAGCTCCTCGTAGCCACTACAGGCTATGTAACATTACTTCCCCTTAAGAAGAGTTTTCATCCGCGAAACGAACTTCGAAAATATCTTGGTTAGCGTACTCAAGAGCTCCCACGAGGACGCATCATCCTCGTGATCTTTCCACTTAACAAGTGCCTCTTGGTATACGGTGTGTCTCATGTTCTGATCTCTAAATCCGAGAATCCTCTCGGGATTATGTGGAATAGATGGTTGTTCTATCAACTTCACCAAAAATCTTGGAGAAACTACGTTCTCCTTATGGTCAACGGTTTTTTGCACTCATGTTTATTAACTGACACTTCACTTGCAAGTGTTTTGTGGTTGAGTATGTGTTGGAAGAAGATTTGATCTTGGGGTGTAAATGGATTATTGCCACCCAAGTACCACTGTGCTTTGCCAAGCGATAGGGTAATCATGACGGTCAACAATACAAAGTTAACCATACCGCACTGTAAGGAAGAGGATCCAATCTTAATGGATTTTTATGATGCTGAACGTAAAAAATTACAAGCCTCTTTCATGAAAACCCCTCTACACAATAACCTACCATCTGCGTCAATGACTGACTCCGATAAAGCATCTACTCTACACAATAACGCAAAAAATTACAAGCCTCTACACAATAACCTACCATCTGCGTCAATGACTGACTCCGATAAAGCATCTACTCCAACCCCATCGTCACCAACAAAGTTCAATGCCAAAACCTCGCAATCAATAGCTATTTCTGAAAAAGTCCCCCCCTCTCGTCGCGGGTGCAACCATCTATCTCTAATAACAAGAAACTCAAAGGAAAAGCCCCGGAGCCTTTGCATATTCATCGACAAACCTCACCAAAGGAGACAACCACATGCTCGAACGCCTCATCATCGACAACCACTCCACAAGAGACTCTAGCCTCATCATCATCAAAAATACCCACCATGAGTCTAAAACCTATAGCCTCAGCGCCAACTAATGTGAAGGATGGCTTACAACCTTCCACTTCAAAACCAAAAAGAAAACTTCACCAAGAGACAACCAAAATCAAGGTATCAAGATGTGGGTGGAGAAGTAGCTACTTGTAGCTCAAGGCTACTATGAAGGTGCCAATTAAATTTGGGTGCCTCGATCATCAAAGCCTCTTCCTCTTAATGGTATCAAGATGTGGGTGGAGAAGCAGCTACTTGTAGCTCAAGGCTACTACGAAGTGCCAATCGAATTTAGGTGCCTCGATCATCAAAGCCTCTTCCTCAATGCAACACTCAGAGGCCAAGGAAGAATAGAAGTACTCCACAACATTGTCCACAGAAGCCTATGCGAGTTCCTCCAAGAACTCCACCAAGTCAACAAGTGTGGGTACCAAAAAAACTACTACTGCACGAGAATCTGGAGTGGAATACTCCTCTCCTACTACCAAGTGTCAATAGGGCGATAGGTCGACATGAAAGCAGATACCAGACATACATTGCCATTTTTTGTAGGCCTTTCTTTTTTAATTTTTATTTATCTCTTTGGATTTTTGCTCCCAAATTATCATGCGTTCTTACATCCTTTCGACAAAGGGGTAGAAGCTATGTCTTAGAGGTTAACACACACGGCCAGGTTGTTCAAGCATTAAGATGGTTTTAACCCTTGACCTGAGATAACCATATTCCAAGGTTAACTAAAGACATCATGTATTCCCAAGAATTTCTAAAATAAGGTTAAACTCAATTGATGATTTACACTAACACCTTAGGTACTTCAAAAACTAAGTAGTGCTTGACAAATTCCATGTGGTCATACATTATAGTTCGTGCAATTAATTGAACAGTAAAAATGAAAGAGAGTGGGCATGGAAGAATTACACCTATATTTTGGAGATCTCCTTGATTCGATGAGAAATGCTCGTAATTTGATGTAGATATCCATGTATGAACATTGCGGCAGTCCCAGGACTATGAAAGCGAACCCACCTCAAACTTTTCAACCTGTACAATTAACTAACAAACACTATACCTTGAGAGGCACATCAGTGGGAAAAAATAAGGACTCGTTTAAGGACACAAAACTAGAAACAACTTGAAAACACTAACCTACCTACCAGTCACCACACTAATGCTGAGGATCAAGGTAAGACGATGTTGTAGAGTTTTGGTTGTAGCCCTAAGGCTAAGCCTCTATCCACATCATCCAAATAAATAAAATCAGCCTCGATAGTGCCATGAGTCTCATCCATCCATTCATCGTCAGATTGCCATATCTGCAAACATAGATATAGCATTAGTAGGTTCATGAAGACAGGTCAATCTTGTTTCTAATTGTGCGCGAATAACTCTCCTCTTAATGTGCTCTTGCTCTTTTTACTATATTTTTTTTCTTTTCTTTACTTTTTTGTGTATGAAGCTATATATATACATTTCCTCGAATTTGGAAGTTACATGGTTAGGGGAAAAGGTTAGGGAGGAAGCAATAGAATGTCGAACGTGAGTACATGCTCCCCCTTCCTTGGGTAGATTATTTTTTTTGCAATGATGTTGTAGCCCCTTGGAACCAATTTGTCTAGTGGGTTATAGGTGGTGATGTGGGCAGATAGCTTTTTATGACCCTTGTGGCCACATCAAGTTGCAGAGATGGTAGTGTACGCTCCCATGAACGAACGGAGGATATGGCTTCCGACGATACATTTACAAGGGGAGACGTAGACTCATTGGTTTCTTGGTGGGTATTGACAAGGGTAGGTGTAGAGCGTGCAGAAACTTTTATATCAACGTGTGAATGGCATGAGGAGCTAGAAGCTTCCTGTGACTCCCCCCTTCCTGAGCTAGGTGGTATCGAATTGTTTGGGAATCCAAACTAGCTCTAGAAGAAGTGGTGTGGAGTACTCAGTTACCTTTCCCTTACCACGGTCTTGAATTGTCGTTGGCTAGCAACATTTGGCTTACAAGATTTTACAGGCGATGCAGATGAATTCAGCTTATGTTTAGGGACCCAAATTTGGTCATTCCCTTCGTAGTACCCTTAGGCTGCTAATAATATTTTAGGAATCCAACGTGATGTTATCTTGCCTTTTCTAGGACAGGTAGCTGCTGCTAATAATATTTTAGGAATCCAACGTGATGTTACCTTGCCTTTTCTAGGGCGAGTAGCTGCTTTCCTACTATGAGGCTTCTTGTCTGAACGAGATTGAGCAGTAGAGGTAGCCGTTAACGAAGCTTTTGGGACCCATTTGTATGTACTCTTCGGTAAAGTAAGCGGAGCCTTGGGGACCACACTGCCTGTCTCCACTCTTGGTGTTGAAGCGTTGGGGTGGCAAATAATCAAAGATGGTGTAGCCACTTGACTTTATGATTTTTCCTTATCTAGCGTTTTGTCCACAATTGATGGCTTAGGTGCGGGACCTTAAGTGGTCAGTGAGAGCTGGTTCTTGCGCTGTAACTCGCCCGGTTGCCCAATCAATATTGCACTTGGTGGCTAACATCCATTTGCGCCCTAAGTTTACAGTTCCCTCCATGGTACCAGCAGGCATAACCAAAAAGCATTTAGAGGGGTGGCAAACAATCAAAGATGGTGTAGCCACTTGACTTTATGATTTTTCCTTATCTAGCGTTTTGTCCAGAGTTGATGGCTTAGGTGCGGGACCTTGAGTGGTCAGTGAGAGCTGGTTCTTGCATTGTAACTCGCCTGGTTGCCCAATCAATATTGCACTTGGTGGCTAACATCCACGTCCTAAGTTTACAGTTTCCTTGTCATAGGCAACAGGAGTGTGCATAATTCCCGAGAGAGTGGTTTTCTTCTTATTAAAACCCTTAACTTGGATGGTACTCTTGAATAAGGGTGATTTTCCAAGTTGACACCACACTCCATATGACAGCAAATTGTGTTGAGCTCCCGTATCCAATAATGCATTATATAGCACCTTCCCGTAAAAGGACTCTATAGCTCAATTGGGTATTGTAGAGGCGGGTCAACACAGATTCTAGTGAATCCTCCTCTGCCTCCTCAAAAAATGCTTGCGTAGTCCCCAAGTTGGCCTCTCGTTGGTGCCTAACACGCTGTTGACATTCTTTAGCTTCAACTCTCGCTTGTATCTTCTTAAGCTCAGCTTGTTCTTTAGCTGCCTTCTTCTGATGGATTGTATGTAATTCCTCTTGGCTTAGGGGGTCATAGTATCTTTTGAATTTACTCCCATTGAGGAATCCAACAGTTTTAACTCCGTCGAGAGTCTCGACTCGAATGGTACCTTGCGGGGTAATTTCACATACTCTGTACGGTTCCTTACCAACATATTTTAGCTTTTTCTTTTCGTTATGCAGCACTCCATACATCAGGACTTTATCCCCAACTTTGATGTCCTTGTTTTTCAGGTGACGATCAAACCATTTCTTCCTTCTATCCTTCTCTACAAGGGCATTGTACACCGCCAATTGTCTTTCTTCGTCTAACAAACTGCTCAAGGATATACAAACGCTCTACTAAGGGATTACCATCCGAGCCCTCTTGAGTAGCAACACGAAGACTAGGAATGACAAATTCCCATGGCATGACTGCTTCTTGGTCATATACCATCTTGAATGGTGTGCAATTAATAGCCACTTTGTATGTAGTACGATAGGCCCATAAAGCTATCGTAAGCTTTAGATCCCAATCCGTGCGATGAGCCTCAACTGTCTTTGTCAAAATAGAGATTAAGGTCTTGTTGGTACTCTCGGCTTGGCCATTCGCTTGCCGATAATAAGGAGTAGATTTATAATGGGATATCATGAAATTTCTTGTGAGCTCCTTAATCACTTTATTTATAAAATGCGTACCATTGTCGCTCACAAGTTCAAGCTCTTTGGGTGGAAAACCATTAACTAAGAAGTTAGCAATCTTCTCACTCCATTAAGGCATTGTCTCTCCACCATGAACAAGGAAGTGTCAGGTAAGTCATCATCAACTCCCGTAGGAGCTTCACCACCATTAGGTATGCGAGACAAATGATCAGCCATGACATGTTTTTTGCCAGGTCTCACAACAACAGTGAAATCAAACTCAAGAAGAATCAACAACCATCGTGTGATTCTTCCTGTGGAGCATGGTTTGTTCACCAGATACAACAATGCTTGATGATCCACATAGAAAACAAACTTGGCGGCAAAAAGGTAATAACGAGATTTCTTTACTGCATATATCATTGCCAACCCTTCTCACTCCATAGTGGTGTAGTTCATTTCAGCATCGTTCAACTGGCGAACTGGCAAAGCTAATGGGGTAGTCTAGTTTATGTTCTCTAGGTTAAGTTAGTACACACCCAATAGCAAATTTTGATGCATCAATATGCACATGGAAGATTAAATCCCAGTTAGGCATTCGCAAGATTGGAGCACTCGTCACCAGGGCCTTCTTTAATAACTCATATGCATGCTCACAATCTTTGGTCCAAATAAACTCAATGAGAAGCTTGTACAATGGTCGAACTATCTCAACGAAGAATAAAATAAACCTTCGATAATAACCAACATGGATGATAAAGCACTAGACTCTCTTATAGTTGGTGGGTGGGGGCAACTCCCAGAATGACTGTGATTTTACTTTCGTCGGTGGAAATCCCATTTTTGGACACTATGTGCCCTAGAATAACTCCGTGTTTAACCCAGAATTGGAATTTGAAAGGATTCAATGAGATGCGATATAATCTACACCTTTCAAATACTTTTCGTAAACACATCAAGTGCTTGTCCCAAGAGGAATGAACACAAAGATCATCTAAGAAGGCTTCACAAAAGTCCATTAGATATTCCTTAAAGGCTATGTTTATCAATCGCATTGGAATGTTGTAGGTGCATTGGTTAAGCCAAAGGCTATGACGCGAAAGGCAAACACTCCAAACTCCGTTATAAAAGTTGTTTTAGCTTGGTCCACTACTGCAATTGTGATTTGATTATAACCAGAGTACCCGTCTAAAAAGCTATAAGCCTCTTGCAACTCTTTCAAGCACATGTTCCGAATACGGCAAGGGGTAATGATCTCTTCTGGTGGCTGCATTAACCTTTTTGAGATCAACGCACACTCTGAGTTTCCCATTCTTCTTTGGTACAATGACTATTGGAGAAACCCATTCTGAGTGCTCAATAGGGTATATGAATCCATATTTTATAAGCTTTTCAATTTCCTCTTGTACAATCTTTGCATACTTAGGATTCATTGGGTAGGGACGTTGCTGGATTGGTTTAGCAGTGCTAATCATTGGAATTATGTGTTGCACCACATTGGGTGGAACACCCTTCATATCATGGTATGTCCAAGCAAATATATCCTTGAATTCTTTAAGAAGCATCTTAAGTGTAGCTTCTTCCGTCTTGGTGAGGTCTTGAGCAATAAAAACTGGTTTAGACTCCTCACTTGGATCTGCTGGTTCTATCTCCTTAACTACCGACGGGCCATCGTAGACATCGCTACTCCCATTGGTAAGCGTTCATTGGGCTTTTGTGTAGACGACTTTACGTTCCCCGTGGTAAAAGATTTGAAATGCTCGGGTGCGGGGTGTAAGTCTACCACCGGTTCTTGTTGTGCCATGCTTTTTTCTTTAAATTCCACTTCCTTTTGTTGCTAAGCTAACTCTTGGTTTTGACGCCTTCTCGCAGTACGACTTAGTTTAGGCTTCTCTTTGATTTCTAATTGGGCGATGTTATGAGGTTGCAAACTGCACCACATGACACTTTGGAGGTATTCTCCCCAATTATCCACTAACTTCCGATGAGCGTCATATGCTCCTACATAACTAAGCCATTGTGCAATGGATCTCTCTTTGTTTATTCTAGCTCATACATTAACTCGATAGCGTTGTCGCTTATGTCTCGTCTTCTTCTTACCTAGTTTCTGATTTTTGTTTATATCAGATTCAGACTCACTTGATCGATCTTCACTTGTGCCCCCCTCACTCTCGGATGAACTGCAAGAGGTTACTGTCCTAGGCCTTGAGCACATGGCTTCCACTCTTGGGTGAATATTCAATTCATACCCCCTATCAGGCTCAAAGTCAGTTTCTTCTTGAGATTCAGACTCGGAGTCGCATTCGTTAGAGTGTTCGCTACTTTCAGGGTGGTCAAGGGAGTTTGCCACTTTCTTGCCATCATCAGAAGTCAAGTGCATAACACCTATCATGTTTACTGGCACTAATGGTGGCATATCTTGCCCCTCAGCAGAGGTGTTACCCAACTTGTGCCTCTATTTCCCCATGTGTCTATGGTTGCCGCTAGGTGTACCCAATCTACGTTATCTGACTCAGTCATGCCCGGTAGGACATCCATATAAGGAGAATCTTCCCCATCATCGGTCTCTTTTTGCATGTATAGCAATACTTTAATTGGGCTGATTGAATAGTGGTATCCGATATCAATGATAACCTTGCCTCCTAAAGGATGCACGCGACCATTCTCAAGATCAACTCGAATGACAGAGTCCTGGAATTGTAAGTAGACATGTTTTTTCGACCAGTCATGCACCATTTGTGCTTCCCTCATGAAAGGACGTCCTAATATCATTTGATATGACATAGGATGCTTAGAGAAATCCATTACAATGAAGGTATGTCTTACCTTGTATCCCAAAACCTCATGAAAGGACGTCCTAATATCATTTGATATGACATAGGATGCTTAGAGAAATCCATTACAATGAAGGTATGTCTTACCTTGTATCCCAAAACCTTGATCTTAAGGTCCCTTAGCATTCCAATAGGTTTAGTGATAGCATTCCAATAGGTTTAGTGATAGTTTTGTTTGCCACCATCTTAACCACTATGTTTGTGACTTCTAGGTGAGGTCTTCCCATAGATTCCCAGGAGTTTTTAGTCACAATGCTCACTCCAGCACCACCATCAAGGATTCCCTTTAGAGTTAATCCCTTGGTAGTAATGGGAGGGTTGCATTATTAGATTCGTCACCTTCAAAGTACTGTCCCAACTTGTTAACAGGTATTTCAATGATCGAGTCTTCATCTACATTGGGCTATAGATCCAAATGTTCCTCCACATCTTGAAGCATGTCGGATCTATCCATATTTGCAAATTGTGGTAACCCCACCTTCAGTTCTCCATTGAGAAATGCCCGAACTAAGAATAGCTCTCAGGATCTCCGTATAACTTGGATATGATTGTGGTTCTAATTTCAGAGGACATGAAATCCATTAGTTTGGACACATTCAACGGTACTTTTTGAGATATCGGCCCTTGACTAGGGACTGGTGAAGATGGAATCACTTCCTCTTTGATGGGGTCAGGCATTCCCTCACTAAACATTCTTTCAAGCAAGAAGCGTGTCTGCCCACTTCCTGATGTCCTATCCTCACTTTCTTCCTGATGTCCTATCCTCACTTTCTTCCTGAATGATACTAGGTATAGCTAACGGTTTATGGCTCCTGTGAGGCTGAACTTGTGTAGGAAACACTGTGTCTGGGATCTTGATTTTTCTAGGTTCTGGCTCCAATTCTCTTTGTGTTTCTTCCACCAAACCCCTTAAGTGTTGCACTCATTCAATCTCCTCTACTGGGTTTGGGTAAGTCCCAATCTTTTTCTTAAGGGTTTTTGGCCCACGTGGCTTGTCTTTGAGAGTCTCAGTCAGTCTGGGTAGCCGAGAGGGCATTAGCTGACTTGGTTGTAGGGCAGGAGGAGTTTCCTTTTGTTTTTCCCGATTTATGTCTTTGCTTGATTCTCCTTTGTTGCGCTCATTGAAGCGCTCATTGGTCAGGAGTACAACGAGAATTTAGATGCTTTAGTTGACTAATAAAGTCTCTCATCATCACTGACTCTCCTTCCTCGCGTTTAGCTTTTTGGAGTTGAGATGCTACACCCCAAAGCACACCCTCACGTATGTATTCTTTCAAGAATAATCTCTTGAGAGTGGGATAGTGAGTACGCTCTTCAACCCTTAAAGTTCGATACCAATCTCCGGATTTTCCACTCAAGGTTAAGCCTAAGGCTTTACACTTATGTAGCTCATTGTGCTCTTCCAAGGAATCACACGTGTTTAAAAACTTCAATGTGCTTCCTAACATCTTCGTTTACCCCACTGAAGTTCTGAGTGAGCTTGGCAACTTGTACCGCCTTGCTTCTAGGCGCCCTCTCAGGTATGCCACGCATGTTTTTCGTAATAGATCGTCCAATCATTTGAGCAAACGCTGCAGCAGGCATAGCTGGTGGAGGCACTTCTGGGCTGTCCTGGTTGGCATTGGTCTTGGTATGTATGCAGCTGACGCAGGATATGATATGTGACTAGGCATAGCTCCTCTTGGATAAGGGTTCTGATAAGGCATTCATGGAGCATACACCATTGGCATAACAGGAGGCGTAGAAGCTACATGAGCATGAGTAGCGATAGTAGGTACATATGGTCGATATGCACTGGTATGCACTGTTGTAGGTAATGTACCACTGGTAGCGGTGTTGTACTAATTACAGTGTAACGGGTGCACTTCCGCCATGCTCATCATCGGAGTAGGCATTGTGGATTCCCTAATGGAAAGTTGAGCCAAACTTGTGCATGCTCATCATCAGAGTAGGCATTGTCGATTTCCTAATGGAAAGTTGAGCCAAAGTTGGAAAGCTAAAGTTACTGCTCGTGGGCTCAACTTGCATTGAGATTCCAGGCGAAACAACATACGAAGGATCTACGGGACTCACCGACGAGGGAGTCTCCAATTGCGACAGGGTTGGCTGTTTAGCCTTGCCCGTATATCCAAAAATCTCATAGGGCCAGTTGAAACTAGGTTTACTCCCCTATTCTGCCTCTTGAGTTGGATAATTCTATGGATAACTTCACATATCATTTGTTGTTCATCTAGATTGGTGGCATTAGATGTAGATCGTATGACTTCTAACCAACCTACATGGTATGTGTAACCCGTGTATAGGTCAGTCAGAGTCTCCGTGTGTAGGTCATATTCCCAATTTTCATTGAGAAATATCCCATCTAAACTTGGCGTGCCAAAAGGTTCTCTCGAAGTGGACGCCATGTCACTTCTTGTGGTTTGACTTCTAGGGGCCTTTACTTTAGGAAGAGCGTCAGAAGGTGGTAGCTCAGTAGGGACTTCATTAAATGAAGTGGGTAGAATATCTACATGGACACTCTTTGGGATGGCAAGGTCTACATGAGATGTGAATGACGAATCTACTTCCCCACCTCCTTTGTTTACTTTACTTGTCGCAAGTTCAAAGCGTGTAGCTCTACTAAAAGTCTCTATTAGACGACTAAACATGCTAGATCCGAGTTGTGGGGCCCAAACTGACACGTTTTGGCTTGCTTCCTCAGAGTTATGGATAGGATGCCCTTCCATGACTTCAGAGTCAGAGGACGAGTCACTAGCCGCTATTCGTGGAGTTGCACTTCCTTGGGTTCCAAACTGAAGTCCAAGATGCTAACGTGGAGGGATGGTGTGAGCCTACGTAAACTGAAACTCTTTCTAGTTGCTCAGACTCTAGCACCCGACCAGAGCATAGATGCATGTGACGTGGGTATCCTATGGGCATTGGTAACTACCCTTGAAGCCCACACAAGTGGTTTCTCAGGTGTTTCGCACCCCGTTTTTAATTGTTTTTATCTTGTTTTCAACCTGTTTTTACCCCCTTATGGTCGAAAGTGGACTAAAGTGTGTGATAGCTTAAGACGAGCGTATCATTCAAGGGGTCCTAGCGTGCTTTACAGCACAGTGTTCGCCTATCCGAAGCTCCCGTGGCCCTCAGAATACTCTATTTGTGCCTAGGTGTGAGGCTTAAATTAGAAAGTCCAAGGGTGCCTGTGGTGGGGGGAAAGGTGAAGGCTTTGTCCCACATGCCCACTCCACTCCTTGGGGGGGTAGACTATATATAGAGCTTCACTCCCCTTAAACTTTCACTTGAGAGAAAGCTATGGAGGCTCACTCTTCTATATATATATATATATATATATATATATATATATATCAAAAGAGACCGAGGCCGGGGTCGGGGTCGATTGGGGGTTTTTTCTTTTTCAAATTTTTTTTTTCAATAAAAAATTTCTTTCCACGCGGGTTGGGTTGATTTACACACACACACTCTCTCTCTCTCTCTCTCTCTCTCTCTCTCTCTCACACACACACACACACACACACACACACACACACACACACATGCTGGAGAAGGAGATGGAGAAGATGAAGCAAGAGCACTCCTTGTATTCAACACTCAGAGAATGAGAGGTTTTAGGTTACATTTGACTTTTATATGTGACTTGGTCGTTCACACATGGGCGCCCACACATGGCCAACCGATCCTAACCCTTATCCTGATGAAATTCGAGGTACGCGTCTCATCAGCATCACCCAATCCCCTTACCCTTTACATGTGGTGCCGACAAGCCCGGCCCATGACTCAGAATACGTAAAATAATTATATGACGTAAAAAGTAATACGTCTCAATGTCCAATTAACACATGGAGACTTATGAGCGCATCAAAGACAAACTCACAATGCTCTTTTTATCCCTCTGGATGTAAAGCGTAAGTGCAGAAGCTATGTGGCAGACATAAGAATCTATTTTCTCAAAAAGGAGAGTAGACACAAGAACCTGTTGCTACTCGTAAGAGGTGGTAGTAAAAAAAAAACACACACACACACACAAACACAAGGGAGTCACACATATGGCCTACTAAACAACTCCCAAGGATCTTCAATAGCCATTATATTCTATTAAGCTTATAGCTTACTATTCTTTTTGGCTATGTTAATGTAGCAGCTGCTCCATGAGTACATATCCATACTCATGCATTGGAGGACATTTGCACCAAAGCCTCAGCATCGACAACTTCCAGGTATATCTCTGGATGAGGGGGCCATGGTGGGGGAAAGCCTAGTCAATGGTATAACCCATCTCACCTAGAATTTTTCTTTAAATTACAAACCTCTCCAAATGACGCTACCATCTTCACAAATCAATGATCTTCAATCCTTAGTGAAGATATCTATATTAGCCTCGCAAGTCAATGTAATTCTTCAATCCTCACCAACAAGTGGCTACTTCAACACAAAGCAGTTCAATAAGAGTATATATGACTCACTTCTCGTACTTCATGAATATCTGCTTCCACTTAAATATACATAAAAACATAAAAAGTATATGGGAAGAAGTATGCAGGAACATGTCCTACCCAACAAGATTTCATAAGAAGTATGCAGGAACATGTCCTACCCAACAAGATTTCATAAGAATCCTGCCACACAAAGGGACATCATCCAAGGCCAACCTCTTCAAGTGATGAATGTCGCTTCAATGAATCAAATGAGGAACTGAGAATCACCATCTCGTTCTGATATGTCTATGTTCTTCCGGATCCTTCCCTCTCTTCTCTCCCATTATTAACATCTCTTAGCGTCTCCACTAACACAAATCACCATGTAACCTTGCTTATGATTGCCAAAAATAAAGTGAGAAAAAACCCCCCAAAAAATGCTCACACAAATATAAAAATGCAAGCATTTGCAAAAAACCTCACCCCCCACCCCATTAGGAATTCCCAATAAATCACTAACCTTTTTATTCACTAACTAGCTTTTCTTATTCCTTCCATAGGAACAAAGACCATTGAACATCAAAGCCATCGACGACAAAGCTTGTCCATTCTCCCCACACAAAGGTCTTCATCAATGTGATCATGAGGACCTGATCGACATCAAGAAGGGGGGAATGTTAACCCATTCCTAGGTTTAACAAGAGCTAACACCATTATCTTACATCAAGGATTCAACATCTACATACACCAAAGGGTCATACATTCAAGATATGAAGCAATGGTGTCTAAAGCTACAACTTGGACGGGCATGCGTGTAATGGTGTGACGGAGTATTTATGACGATTCCTACTTCAGAGCGTATGGTAGCATACAGGATGAAGTCCCAAGTGATTTACTTCATGGGGATATATTGTGAGAGTAGTCATTGTAATAGCATTAGGATTCTTATGAGCCTAAAGTGCCCGGCTGGCCATAGTTTGAGTGTGAACACTTATGGCCATGTATATAAGTGATTTTTTCTCATAATACAACATACTCTCCCATTGTGTAATTGAGTCTTGCTCTTGCTAATGTCTCTCTCTAATGCATGCTAGTGAGTGTGTGTGAGTGATGTGAGGTGAGAGAAGGGACGTGTACCCGTAGTGCAATGCGGTAGTCTGACAATGCTCGCGGGTGAGAGGGCGGTGGAATTACTTCTCAAGGAGTTGTAGAGCTTGGAGACCTCAAGGGTTTCGAGGTCAGCCATTGGATTAAAGATCCTCACGACGACAGTTGCAGTTCACCAGGTAATCTCTTGTTGGATGTGTTTCAAGGGGGGTTAGGGTGAGCCATAACAACCCTCTACTAGTTCCCCCATTACCCCCAACACCAAAGGGCTGATTGTCCCCTCATGTACAGGAGAATTAGACAGTCCTAAACTTTCAAGATACTGACCTTCTCCAACAACACCGCATTTGCTGAAGTTGGAGGTTATTTTTGAAGTGTCATACCAGCTGTAAAGCCAACCTGATTTCTAACCACGGGAATCCCTCTTTCATCCCTATGCCTAACCCATAGCTCACATAATAGTTGAACCCTATGATCTCTAATACCACAATAATCACATGTTTGCACCCCTGGTGGGCCCTCTTGACTGCCCTTGTGGTCTTGACCATTATTTGGAACCTCCGAGGTGGTCGATCAAAATTTCTACCGTGATGATCAAGCATGACCTGATTTTCTGCCAAAAATCTAATTTTCTCTCACTAAGGTTGTATCTGAGCTGGAATCCTTCCTCTAAAGCTAGGATTATACCAACATCCCACTGTTTTATGACCTAGCTTTTGGCATGTCACAAAACTTCTCCTTCACATCTGATGCACTAAAGCCCAACGTCTTCAAACTCTGTTTTATTTGCTTTTCCAAAGCAGTTCCCTCCACTTTTGTGGGGGACCTCTTCCTCTTGGTCTTTTTACACTTCCTGGGAGAATGCTGCTTTTTCTTCTTATTTCCCTCATCAGATTTATTCGAACTAGAATCGGTATTTGCTTCTTCCAAACCTAAAATTTCACCCTCTAAATCCTCGTTTGAATCAGACTTTGAATCTGAATCTGAGTGATACTTCTTCTTCTTTTATTTTGACTTTCTTATTCCCAACCTCTTCTCTACTCTGGTGGCTGCCCTAACTAATTCATCTAGACCACCAACAATATCCACATTCGCTACAGCCCCTTTGATTTCCTTTCTCAACCCTTTGAGAAAATACGTGGCTAACATCTCAACTAAAGGTCTCTCAGTTGCATCCAATCTCCTAATAAATAGGCTCCTAAACTTTTGAGCTTAATCTTCCACCAACATACTTTTATGCTTCATCGTTTTCAATTTCCTAAGGATATTAGTAGAGCAAGTTTCTCCTTCCTAAACCTTCCCAAAAGAGCTTTCTTCAACACATCATAAGTGTTGAAATGGGCTAACTCATATTGGCTAAACCAATTTATCGCCCCTCCTTCTATAGTAGCAGTAAACTTTTGTTTCTTCACCTCATCCCCATACAAGGAATCAAAGCCACTCTCTTGCTATCGTGTCTCAAATTGGGCTACGTGGCAATCGCGATCTTCTTTGGACTTTCCCAAAAATTTGGAGGCTCTAACCTTGGGGTTTAGTGGTGGAGGTGCAGGTTGTGCCATAACTAGTTGAGGTGGTAACCTACCCCTTGGATTTCTCGGATTAGGCCTTGATGGAAGTAGATTAAAATTTAATTGTCTTCTTGAAACCTGCCCCAAAGATGGGTAATGCAGCCCCGCCTAACCATCTCTGAATTTTAATACGATTTACCTCTTTTGAAGACGGGGTCTTCTGGGTGATACCAGCGGATCTAGAGACAGTGCGGCACGTGGATTATCCAAAATCCAAATTTCTTGATCTGCGCCTTCGTGAATGACCCCTTGAGGACGACGCCCTTCCACACCAACCCGATCCCGATAAACGTCTTCTTCCCACTCATCATCTCCTTGTGAAGACCCTAACCCTGAATTGGACAAACCTACAACCCCAGCATGCCTTCTTGATCTAGTGACATATAGGTGAGACATACGACGAGGGTAACGCCCAGATAATCACCCAACAATTATAAAACCCACACTCAATCACAAAACTCAGAGCCATACTTCTCAAACACCCAATCCTAAGAACATTGCTACAATAATCAGATCCCTAAGTCACGAACGAGTAGGATCACCATTGTGTACTCTGGTAAAAGCCTAGAACATTAAACCTAATAAGAACAAAATTTTCATAGAAACAATCTCTACTTAAATCATCAAACCCTAACCTGGATTATCCAACACTACACCTTGATCATCCAGGCATAACACAGAGGCATAACACAGAAGACATCACAAACACTCTGAAATCAACAGAATACAGAGAATACGCAAGATGATTGCAAAAGATTAGTTCTCTTCTCAGGATTCACATGCCCTTCATACATCTAGGTTGCATGTCAAACCGCTAGTAACTAAGTACTAGGGTTGGTTCAATACCAACGCTACGCTCCTATAAACAACGGAGGGAGGAGAGCTTTGGATCACCACCTAGCCATAGAGGGAATGGGGATAAGGTTCCCCGCTGCCGAGTATACATGGTGGCCTGCCTGCCCACACATACCTGGTCACCCCACGATACTATGCCCGGGTGCCCTCTCCCCTGAACCCCAGCTCACTCTCTCACCACCCACACTTTGATGGGCGGTCTAAAGTCGGTTGAGCTCCTCGTAGCTGCTATGAGCTATGTAACAAAAGGAGGAACCAATTTAAAGGCCTGTCAACAATCAGGGACTCATGATCAAATGATCATGAATAGAAGATGCATTTGCTCATATGCTCGTATCACAGCAAGACCTCATAAACATTGGATAATGGAGAGGGGTGTGTGTGTGTGTGTGTGTGTGTGTGTGTGTGTGTGTGTGTGTGTGTGTATAGAGGTGGAGCCCTTTTATACACTGCCTTTCTCCATTTCACTCTTACTCCATGCTACATGCCAAAAATAGATTCAGTTTAATTTCTACATAGACACACACAAAGATGTGCCACTGCCATACGCTTGATTGATTGATTGAGAGAGAGAGAGAGAGAGAGAGAGAGAGAGAGAGAGAGAGAGAGAGAGAGAGAGAGAGAGAGAGAGAGAGAGAGAACCACAATTGTTAACATTACTGTGGGCATGTCGATTACACCTTTTTGGCTACATCTTTTTATACTTGGGATGGCAATGCACTTCATGTAACAATTTTGGGATATCATCAAGCTTACGAGTTGTGTAAGCTACCAGTTGATACGGAATTACCAAACTTGTGATGTGTGTAATGTCAATAGCCCAAAAAAATAGCTCATTTTAGTTTTTGAGCCCCTAGACATTACTTGGGAGATGTTCCTAGGTGTGACATATAGCCAAAAAAAAAGAGAAGAATTGGTCAGAAAAACCAATTTCTTGAAATAATTAACCTAGGCAAATACCCCTTTCATGTGCATGCATTTTCTAGAATGCATGGATAGAAAGTGCATTTAACAATGCAAAATCCCACTCTCTAAGGTAGATTCAGCTATACGGAAAGGAGCCATACTGCCCTAGCAATCAAAGAATTGAGCTAAACCTCATCACATGACAAAAGAAGAGCCAAATTAAGAGGCTTCCTAGGAAAGAGGCCAATCAAAGAGGCCAATCATCAAAAAGGCCAAATTAAGAGCCTTCCTAGGAAAGAGGCCAATCATCAAAAAGACTCTTCTAGTTGATGATGGAAGAAAGTACCCCTCTCTCCTTATGTTTATACCCACTCATTATATTCCTACCTTTGTGTAAAACTATAGGCTTTAAGCTAACATTGTAGCCTATGAGGTACGTGTGATAGACCACTCTAGAAAATGACTGAAGAGTGTAGGTCCAGTGTATGTATGATCGTAGTAGCTCATCACTTGAGGGGGAGTGTTGAAATCATAAGTGATGTAGAGAAAGGAGGAGTGATATGTCACCCTCAAACATTTGTAGGAGTTCCGTAAGTCATAGATTGTGGTTCAAAGGGTTAAAGGAATCCCAAATGATGAAGAATAGTGGAATGGATAGCCCATGTGGAGGCCAAAAGTAGGTGCCTAGAAGAAGTGGAAAATATGCCAATTACTTCAAGGGAGATGGTGCTCAAATATAGAAAATATTAGGGGATGCTTAACCAAGCTTATGGGCTATGTCTAGTGGCAAATGGAGTTCTTTTTAGTCATTGGTATAAATCTCTTTCTTACTTTCTAGCATGCTAAGATATTGATTCTAATCCATTTTTACACACCCTAATCAGCTCTAGATGGAAATCTCAAGTTTGACCACCAAGATCATAAGAGCACAGTAATATATGCGTTAAAATTTTTTAATGGGAATATAGAGTAAGAAAGAAATTGTTCTATCTTGAGATAATATTGCAAATCCATCGACAGCTACTCTCAACTAGCATAATATCCGCCCACTTAGTCTAGAAGCTCCTCTTGAGATAACCCCCAAATGCCCTCGATCGATGATCAAGAAGTTCATAGGGGCAACAATCCTCTCCACCTCCTAACACCACTAACCCATCTAATCTTTTAGTACATAATCTCCTCTTGAGAAAACCCCAAAGGCCCTTGAATAAACAAGATCTATCATCAGGAATGTCATAAATGGTGGGTACCCAAGAGCCTACTCAAAGTGTATGGGTATTAGTATAAAGAAAATGGTAACCTATGGATACCCAACAGAGTTATTGAAGTTGTACCCATCACTAAGAGAAGAAATAGGACACCAACATGTCAATGATTTGGCCTCAACCAAAGACGTGGTGGGTAAAGGAGGAACGCTAGAGGCATAGGGTACTACGAAGTGCTAGTGGATCAAGGAGGAAGTGCTACATGCATAGGGTTATTTACGAAGTGCTAGTGTATCTAGGAGGAAGTGCTTCAGGCACAAGGTTATTACATGCTAGTAGGGTGGGTCAAGGAGAAAGTGCTGCAAGCATAAGGTTATTACAAAGGCAACACGCTACTATGGCCCTCTAAGGCCTTGGTTTGCAATCCTCTAACACCGTCCAAAAGGAAACCCCATGGGTAATGCTAACACATGGTAGACACACCAAACCATTTCTTAGGGCACAAGGGTATTTTGAGGAAATTAACCAATTATGAGGGCACACTTGTATTTTGACGGCAACAACCAATTATGGGTACCCAAGTTAGCCACCTCAACCCCCTCTACCTCTCAAACTGCTAGCTCCCACAAAGCAATAAAAGAGGCCAAAAACTCCCTTTAGACCACCACCACCACCACCAAAACCTTTTCCAAAGGCAAAGAGAAGCTTGAAAACACCCATGTTTAGATTCAAGTCTTTTTGTGTAGGATTGTGGGCTTTTTTCCCTTACCTAAAAGTTGGTTTAGCCCAATTTTTTGTAATTTTTATATTTATTGGGCTTGAAGGGGGATGAATAATGATTCTAATTTTAATTAATGATTGTTTCTAGTAATAAAGAGAGACTACTGGAGGCTATAGTAGTAGATCTATGTAGAATTGGAGCACATAGACTTGGGAGTGTTGGTAGAGGCTGGTTCGAACAATAATGTCTGAAATTTTTTCTTTGTGGTCTTATGATTCTTTCTTTTTGGGCTTATGTGACTTCTTCCACTTCCAATTGTGTGTTATAAGAAGTGGTGTTGGTTAGTCAACAAAAAACCAATAATGAATATTGTTATGCCTTGAGTCCTCTAGCTAAAGAGTTGCTACATAATTTGGAGTAGCAAGGCATACAACTGCACTATGAAATTACAAAGGTAAGACATGAAAAAACATTACGATCTACTCATCTTAGTGTTGTAACTAATTAAGCATTTTTTGATGTTTTTTTATAGTTTAGCATGCTTCTACTCTACCAATTGTTCAATGCATGAACAAATTATGAAAAAAAATATGAAATGTATGAATGAAAATTAAAAAATTCACTCTAATTCGACCTAATGGAGCTTAATGTTCGTGTTTTTGGAGTGTATTACGCTCCTAATCACCATTGCTAAGCTGATTCACAATATGAAATGCATGAACCAAAATTGACAATTTTACTCTAATTCGATCTAAAGGAGCTTAATGCTCGTGTTTTCGGAATGGATTTCACTCCTAATTACAATTGCTAAGTAATTCTTGGATCAAAGAAATAAAATCTAATCTGCTTGGGCTCCAATTTTATGCAAATCACCAAAAAAACAAGATTTTACCCTATCACTAGATGAACATAGATTGCTCTAATGTAAAAGAAAATTCAAATAAAAATCACACAAACATGACTCCAAAATTATATGTTTTTTGGAGTGTGACCTCCTAATCAACATCAAGCAATACTGGGTGATCCCAATAACTTGGAATGAATGAAAAAACCGTACTAAGCCCTAAGCCAATCATCGCCAGCAGCGCCAAATATGTTCAAGTCAAGAGCTTACCTTAGCCTTGCCAAAGTTGGGTCTTGCCTTCGAGCTGCAAATGCAACTTCCCATTGATTGCAAACCAATTTTTGTTTGTCTTAAATATTCAAGGATTTAGTGACGCTTTCTAAAAAAGGAAAACTTTCCTACATAGAAGGCATGCAAGTGGTGAATTTTACACTCATTTTATTTGTTCCAAGCAACTATATATTATTGGAAGACAAAAACACCAAAGTAGTCTCTTAAACGGTACCAAGAGGTGCAAGACAGTAAGGTTTCATATGCTACATTTTACACTTCTAGCATGAGTGTGACTTATCGGAGAGGCCCTGCTGGTGGGTACATATCAGCCAGAATAAGGCCAAGTAACAACTCCTACATGCAAAGACCAAGTAACAAGAATAACGGCAACAAAAAAGACTTGAATTATCAGCAAAGCTATCAAAAATATACTACAGATATAGTGTGTGTTTTGCACAACTCTCCAAAGTGGAATGCCCACCATGATAAGAATTTGGAAGAAGGTGCTTTACCCTATAGTCCCTAACCAGCAGACCAACTGCTTTTCACAAGTATATAAAGATAGAGGATGTTAACAAACCCCATTCACACGAGCAGCTCCACAATGCAATGTGCAACTCAAACAATATCTCAACCTGAAGGAACCTTCAAGGGCAATAGAGAGTGGGCAGTATGTCTGTCATGATGTTTGCCTTGCTCAGATCAAGAGCTTAATGCTGAGGAAGGCTCTACCTGTACAAGAGCATTGATCTTTTCTTGTTGTGACAAGTCTGAGACCATTGATGGTTGCTGTAACAAGCTCTCCATCTGTCCATATAAAAAAACTGATCAGTACCTTCATAAAGTTGAAATACATCCAGCCTTACGAATTGATAGAATAATTGCACTTATTCAACAACAGACAGAAAAACACTGCAAGTTTTGCAAAGAAGATGTGAGGCATTCTAGTAAGTACTCTTGATAATGCTTATTAAGAAAGATCATGAGTAGAACCACTCAAATCATTGAGAAAAAGTGACCACAACCCACAGTACCTTTTGGATGAGATCTTGTTGTTGCCGTGATACTTGCTGCTCCTGTAGCACTAATGCTTCAAGCGAAGACATCTGCTGCTCCAGCTCCTGCACAGCCTCAACTACTATCTGCACTTTGACCTGCTCAAGGTGCATAGACTTGTATTTTTCCAAAAGCATGTTCTCCTGGCTTTCATTCACAACAGGATCCTTGGAAGCCTCAATCTTACCAGGTGAAACACCTTGTTCTTCAAGCCAAGGCCTGCAGAAACATCTATCTTTAGTAGGAGCGTAACAATCTCACTTGCACCAACGCAACTGGAAAGTTTTTGTATATTGCAAGAAAAAGTTGGAAGACTTTCTTACTTTATCACTAAGAAGAAGGAAAGAAATGCTGATCCACTAATGCCACTCGAAGACATCAACAGCTTGCCAAGTTCATACGAAGCCTGAGCTGAGCTACTTAATCCTGACAGAACCTGTGAATGACATTCAACACACCATGATTCATAGACGAGCACATGCACATACTCCCGCAAATTGCAATCAGCTGCATGTGCACATATTCACCTAGCCATGCAAGCACATGAAAGACCCACCTAGACATGCAAACGCAAGAATGACAAACTTTGAACATAGAAGAACCAAAGACTAGACTAAGGGGATACTCATACCAGCCATCCTGTGGCCAAGATAAAAGCACTCCTTGCAGCTGCAGGCAACGTTGCTCCAATTGATGAGCTCAGATCAGCATCAGTCCTCTTGGAGCTACTTGGCTTCTGACTCTTCTCCTGCTCTCCAACTGATGGATCGACTTTTGAAGCAGGTCGCGACCTTGCTGCAAAATCTACTTTTCGGTCAACGACATTATCTGGTCTCACATTTAGCACACTGTGGACTGCATGGCTTAATTTCTTCGTCACTGCTGAAGTGGAGGGTAGAATGTGTGAAGAAGATGGCAATGCAAGGTCCACATGCGGGTGCCCACCATCACCAGCCAAATGTTTGCGTCCTATCCTTACCACATTCTGTAAAACACTGTTCTGCTTGTCTAATGTTGCCGTGACAGAGACTGGGACAGAAACCGATGGCAAAGTGGCCACCTTTGCCCTCTTGTCCTTTAGCTGTTGTCTTGATAGGCCAGATATATTACGACTTGTACTTACTACATTCTGGGCAGCAGTTCTCAGCTTCTGAGCCACAACCTCAAAATCTGGTAGAACTTGTAGCACAGGATCTGGTAGCTCCTCTGGAAATAACTTGGGCATAACAAAAGATCCATTGATATACCGATGCTGTAGTGCCACGGAAGCAGACGGGCGGCTATTCCCCAGACCTGCAAGGTTGGCAACTGGATCAAAAACCGGTATAAATTTCTTCAATATCTCTTGCTAAGAGTGCACACACTTCCAGCATCTTGTAGCGTTATACAGCTAACCTACTTGGCCATATGAGATGATCCCTGTCATGCCGAGGCTGCAATAAGGCTGTTGCAAGTTCCCAACCTGCACCATCTGGTTTGCGAAGAGACTAGATAAGTCAACAAGGCAGAAAGCTCATTCAAGAACAATCATGTATAGTAGCTTTTAGGATGCATAGTAGTAAGTTGTTTGGGAACAATTACGGTGAGAATCTCTCCCAGAGAACACATCTTAGCTATTGAGTATTACTGTTAAGACTCTTATTATCTTCTTTGTCCTATCTTACTTAAAGATTCCATCTCTAACGTAAACGTAAATGATAAGGAAACAAAGAAATCTCAAATCTTACTGTCTGCATCCAAAAATGTGAATTCCTCCTTGCTATAGTGACAGTTAGCACGCCATGTGTTTAGGTTATACCCATTGCGCTTGAGTTCGGCATTGAAAGCTTGCTATTAATGCAAAATCAGGCATAAATCAGTTGTACTGAATGGCCTTTCACAAAGGCCATTCAGTACAAATCAGTTGTACTGAATGGCCTTTCACAAAGGCTCTGTATCCTAGTATAAATTTACACGCGACAAAATGCAAATCTGAATCGAGAATGGTGATCGCAGACTCAGAGTTTGTATCATACCAGTCCGGTGTCATGCCGTAAAGGCTTCATACTTAGCTGCATCAATATGAGCCCCTGCAAAAAGAACCAAGTATCCTAGCAAGGAATCATATGCAGAGTAGAGTCTGATTAAAAATAAAATTGCTGTTAACTTACAGAGGAATAAAGATCAAATCGGTATTCAAATGCCAAAATAATGGAGAAACAGGAGAACACAGTGGACCCAGTCTGGAGTATTCAAATGGTGTAAACTCACAGCAGAATAAAGATCAAATCGGTCTGGAGTATTCAAATGCCAAAACACTGGAGAAACAAGGGAACACAGTGGATCCGGTGGTAAGTGGGGAGTGCTCGTTGGCATGACATAATGCTCCGGTGCAGCATATGTAGGATCAATCATGGTTTCATTCGGAACCTATCAACACATTTAAACATGACAGATAAGTAAACACATCATCACAACAATATCTCTAGGACTGGTTACAAAACTCACCTGCCATTCAGCATGGCTGCCAATGGATGTAATCATACCTGTCCAAGTCCCTGCCCATCTTCCCATGGACGGATAAGGTTTTGTAACCAGCCTAACCATCTAACCATATCAAAATCCTCTAAAACCCATTTCCTTTAGAGATTCACTCACATAATTGTAGCCCGAGCGAAGGTCCACACAAGCACCAAAATCGATGAACTTGAACTTGCCACTATCTTGGTCCAATATGAGATTCAGAGGTTTAACATCCCGGTGCACAACTCCTACATGTTGGATCTGTGGGCAATGATCAGTTCAGGTGGACCCAGAAAAGTAGCTTCTTAAGTGAAAAATCTATTTAATTCAGGTATTTACAAGAAAATCAACACTAGAGTATCTTCACCACTTCTATGAAGATCTTGCAGGTTACTCAATATCTGCTTGAAAACCATCCGTATCACGGCTGCATTCCATCTGAAGACTTCCTCTTTTGAAGAGGCTGGCATGTTCTGCAGACACCAATAATGTTGACAGATGTCAAAAAACTGGCTAGATGTGAACCAAGGTAAAGGGCCACTCTGTCACCAACATGCAGAAATTGAAAACAAGCTTCAGTACGCCAAGACACTTACTTTACCAAGGACCATGACACCTATGTTTTCTGGGAAATTTCTCTGCTTGAGATAATAGTCAAGACTGCGGTCGCCTTGAAAATTCCAAACCAGCCACATGCCCTGTAGGCAGCATTTATGAAGCTATACTATGAGTGGATTTCTAACAGACAGGGTGGATTTAAAATTTGCTTTCGTAAGCGTGCTCTAACCATCTCCTAAAGACTGAAGACTTCACCCATACATGAACCTCAGTAGCCTGATGATGGGTTCCATACCTGGAAGAACTACACTGGACAAAAAGGAAAAAGGATTTACCTCAGAAAGCTTCCCATGTGCATGGGATGACTTGACTTTCATAGTACCCAAGAACTCAGCACAAGCTAAAGGTGCCGTCCTCTGTTAAAATCGAAGTACCACTCGAAAGAATTGTTCCATATAATCATAAGCATCAAAATGCTTCATGAAAACGAGGCATTAGGGAATATTACTTGTAAACGATAGTTCATATGAATCTCCGAGTCATGAACTTCTCTCGCTCCTTTGACTTGTGTCTTGGCTTTCTTAAGCACGACGTGTAACTGTTCTGACTTTGCTCCCTTTCTACCTGCTCGGTAATAAAAGCTCAAGGAATTATTGCTACCCAGCTAGGCATAATCCTAGGTATCTTCCTAAATAGGCTGGATATAGAACACATCCAAATGCGGTGGGCAAGATTGCCTGCCCATACCTTATGAAAGGCCTGGATGAGTGTATCCAGAATTATATACATTGAAAATTTAACGATACCATTCCTTACCTCGCCCAAAGAAACCTTCATACACTACACCAAAGGATCCTTCACCAAGTTGCCTACCAATCTCAACGTCATCTGGGGAAAAAGATCTGCCATACATGCATTCTTTTAATTAGCATAATAATCAGTATCGCAATACATGTTTAATAGGACTTTTATTCAAATGCAGGTATACGGCAATTCCAAAGTTCAGTATGGATCAATATGCCACGTCATCATGCCCAATCTTGAGAGGCGTTTCAAGAACATTTTATACATGAATGAAATGATTGAATCACATTTTTTATACAAACAGAAATACGGAGGGAGAGGGAGGACAAGCCAAAAAAAGCCCCTGGCGCCTTCAAAAATGAGAAAACAAATGCAAAAAACCTGCAAATGACTTTGACATGCACAATCAGAACGGCCATGGCATGAAACCTGAAATCCCATTGAGCATAGGCAAGTAAAACCATGATTTACAAACCACTGCAGAGTTTCACACAAAATAGACAAATAGTTAATGACAGTAGGCAACAAACAAACCAGAACTCAAAATTCCAGAATAGGAAACCCTAAACCCTATGAAAACCAAATTGTATAAACTGTGACGCATTTTTTATAAAAAGAAGAGGGGGGGGAGGGGCATCTTCTCATTGAATGAAACATTTCATTCGCGTTTCATTTCATTTCAAATGCAATGAGATGCATCTCAATGCAACACTGGTATGATTCATGCACTTACGCATTAGCTATAGTAAGTATTATATGCTACAGTTGAAAGGTTAATAGCTATAGATGTGTGAATAATTAGCTTTCAATCTGCATGAGTTTCAATGTAACGTGGGCCTATTCTTAGAGTTGATAGAGCATGGACACCAACTTGGCATGCAAATGCCATACAACTCCTAGATTGGTTTGTCTCCTTGTTGATCTGATTTCATGTGCATTTACCCAGTTTGAAGTCTGCTCATTCCGCGTGCGCGGGCACACATGCAACTCTCTCTCTCTCTCATATTACACCCCCATTATGGTACTGGTTGGAGCTAGACAGATCGGCATTGCATTCTTGTATACCCTACGCATATAGGTTGCATACTGAGCCTCTAGCAGTAGTGCTCCATCCATCACACCCCCACTAGCTTAGTACTTTCATAGTTTATTTCATGTTCATTTTGTCCTTTTTTTTCTGGACATCCAGAAGACATTGATAGTTGTACATTGATTTGTCTCACAGGTCGAGTTCGGCCTCTAGTAGACGTTAATACAGCTTTCTTTCTTTCTTTCTTTCTTTCTTTCTCTCTCTCTCTCTCTCTCCATAGGTCATTTTGGCCTTTTGAAGACCTTAATACAACTTTCTTTCTTGCTCCATGCCCCGCTTCAGCCATCCTCTTCAACACTACCAATGTCACCACCCAGGGCCCTATTAAAGCTGCATAACAGTTGGGGTAAGGACCATGAAGACCTTCATGCAAAACACTTCGCAATGTACATAACATCCTAGCCCACATTCTCGCATAACTTTTTAATAGAGCCTTGTATGAAGGTTTCCCCCCTTCTTGAACCACCAACACTGTGAGGACCTCTTAGTCTATTAGTATCTCAGGAGACATGATTAGAGACAATATACTACAGAAAGTAAAGAAACTTAGAGCGGAAAGCTGCGTTGTTTGCATTGAAACCATAGTACACACGAGTGTATTCCCATACATTTATTTATCCTAGCCCTTTAGCACATTTACCACTACCAAATGTTCATGAGTTCTACCAAAACCCCCATGTAGTGATAATGTGGTTCTTATTATTCCGGATTTGCATAGACCTTTTGTGGTTGAGTATGATGCATGTGGAGATTGTTTGGGGGCTATTTTGAACCAAGAGGGACATGCAATGGCTTTTGAAAGCCGCCTGCGGAATTGTATTTGCAGGTTTATGAGAAAGAGTTGTTAGCCGTTATTCATGCCCTTCAAACATGGAAGCTGTAACACGTGGAAGCTCTGGGAGTCTTCTTTCAGCCCTAAACACTACTAGAAACATGCTGATGCAAAACGCAGACATGAAGAGAGAGTAGAGAGAGAGAGAGATATGCTGGAAATTCAGTATATTCATATAGTACAAAAAGGTACTCCTAATCTACATCCATAGGCTGCCTTCATAAAAGGTGGGAAAACACCCAAAATCTGTTCTAATGCTAGACCCAGTCCCTAGAGGAATGAATGATTACAATGATGAGCATGTGCTCCTTTTATAGCCCTTTGGACTCCTTGGAGTGCTGGCCGACCAGCAGTTGGCTAGCCGACTGGTTATATACGTCATAAAAGCTGCGCCATCTGGACATAATCCCTTATAATAAACCGCCTTGTCCTCTGGTTCAGCCAGCGTTATCCTCTGATGCGGCCAACAGTCCCCACTTGCAGCTGACAGCTTTCTCTTCATGTCCTCCATGCCTTGTCCCCACTTGCAGCTGACAGCTTTCTCTTCATGTCCTCCATGCCTCTGCTGCACTCTGTGCTCCATAATCCTGGTTCTATCTGGTTCTTATACTCTTTTCCTGGCTGCCTCTTCTGGTCTGAGAATGTCCATGGCATTTTCATGCACATGACATCCCCCTCTGCTAAACTTGATGACTGATTCCAACTTTTTCCTTGGATGACTGTCATCATCCCACTCTATTCCCGGAGTCCCTCTGTCATCCATCCAACTCTGGCAACCCTTTTTTCTGAAAACCCGGCCCGGTCTCCAAAACCACTCTAACTATGAATAATATTCATGCATCTGTTCCCTCCAGTCCCCAAATCCATTCTTGCCCTGACTCTGAACACTGTCTTGGTCTTCATTCCTGAGAAATGAGTCTCGCACTCTCACATCACCCCTTGGAGGATAATCCTCCCTTGGGACCGTTGCCCGAGAACCTATCTGGCTCACAGGACTGCCATCCCCTCTGGCTTTGTGGAACACCACCAACAAACCTCCTGGGAGCTCTTCCCGATTCTGTGTTCCTTGCCTTGGGCTTCGTATCCGTGTACTTTCCTATACCTTGGACCTGTACACCATCGTATGGGACTGATTCAGTGTTTAGCTTTGCTGAGCCTGATGCTCTGATACCAATGTAACATGCGGAAGCTCTGGGAGTCTTCTTTCAGCCCTAAACACTATTGGAAACATGCTGATGCAAAACGCAGACATGAAGAGAGAGTAGAGAGAGAGAGATATGCTGGAAATTCAGTATATTCATATAGTACAAAAAGGTACTCCTAATCTACAGCCATAGGCTGCCTTCATAAAAGGTGGGAAAACACCCAAAATCTCTCCTAATGCTGGACCCATTCCCTAGAGGAATGAATGATTACAATGATGAGCATGTGCCTCCTTTTATAGCCCCTTGGACTCCCTGGAGTGCTGGCCGACCAGTCGTTATATACATCATAAAAGCTACATCTTCAGCCGCCTTGTCCTCTGGTCCAGCCGACGTCATCCTTTGATGCAGCCGCCAGTCCCCACTTGCAGCTGACAGCTTCCTCTTCATGTCCTCCATGCCTTGCTCCAAGTCCACACTGGCCTCTACTGCACTCTGTGCTCCATAATCCTGGTTCTATCTGGTTCTTATACTCTTTTCCTGGCTGCCTCTTCTGGATGAGCTTCTGAGAATGTCCATGGCATTTTCATGCACATGACAGAAGCTTTTTTTTTTTTTTTGGAAAAACGATCCTTCTATTAGTTAATGAGAAAGCGCCATAAGGCTACAAAGCTCACCTCACAAGGAGGGATAAAAACACACAGTGAACACCTGAGCTCCACCCCCGTGGTGGCTGGCCGCTCTCTGGGGGGGGCTACCTAGTAGTACATGTGGGAGGTGAGAAGAGCCAAACTGGAGGCCTATAGTGCCAAGTGACATCCTCGCCCCTCGCGATGAGGAAAGGGCCAGGCTGCCAAGTGCGGAGGAAAGCCTTGCGGCGACCTCTCATGCGATCCGAGTCGCCCTGTGAAGTTTCCCCCAGTGTCCTCTCAAGGTGTGAATGATGTCCACCCAGAGGGCCTGTATGACCTCCGCCGGTGGAGTCGCCTGGCGGTCAATGGCCTCCCTGCATCGGGCTCTCCATATGTGCCAAGCTGTCATGCTGCTGATCATCTCCCATGCTGTCATGCTGCTGATCATCTCCCATCTGTGCCCGTCCCCCTCCTGGGAGACTGCCGAAGAGAAGTCTGGCGTCGGAACCACCGCCATCGCCCTGTCAGAGACCTGGATGGTCGCACTGCCAGGGACGTCCTCATATCCAAGGGCCGGGCCGCTGTCCGTGGCCCAAGCCACCGCACCCCACGTCACCATCATCTCACCTGGCGAGCCTGCAAAAACCATCCTGACGGCGCGCTGCCAGACCTGCTGTGCCTGTGGGCAATCCCATAAGCAATGCCGCTGCGACTCCTCTGCATGGCCGCACGGAGGGCAGGACGCTCGGTGTCTGCCAAAAGCTAGCCAGGCCCCCACAGCCAGTCCTCTATGCGCTGTAAGCCAGAGAAAAAGCGTCACCTTCCGGGGCCGGAAGTTGGCCCAAAGGCGCTGCCAGAAGTCCCTAAGAAAGGCAGGGGAGAGCCCCTGTCGACGCCAATGCTCGGCCGCCGCCGGGGTGCCCGCTATCCTGTGCCTCTGAATCCGCCGCCCCAGCCTCGCTGTGTACTGAAAAAAGGGGATGCCTGGGCTGGTAGGGGCCGAGTAGGGATCTCGCCAAAACCACTCACCTGGATCCCACTGAAGGCGAATAAGAGGCCTGCTGTCCCAACCCATAATCTCCAAGAACAGTCCTCCCCTATCGAGGCCGGTGAGGGGTCTACATGCCACTGTCTCTGATGAAAGCCGACCACCCGCACCCTCTGAAAAATACAACCCTGGAGCTCATCCAAATCTAGTCGTGTCCTCTGAAGCTGGCCACCCTCTCCCACTTCGAAAGTGAGTGGGGCGACTCTCTCTGCTGTGCCGCAGACCGCTAGAAGGATCTCATGCCGAGTAAAAACGCCCATCCACTGTGGAGGTGGAGGGTCCTGTACTAGGGTCCGCCACTCCCGGGGGATGGCCGCCTCAATGTCCTGTCTCATCAACTCTCTGCCCCTCATCCCGCTGAGTCTCCTCTCCTGAGCCTCTAGAGGCAACTGCTGAAAACATATCCAATCGTCTAGGGACTGGGCTGGGCCGGAGCTCAACGGGCCCCACGACACGTGAGACCGCGATCCAACCATATGACCACTGGGAAGTCGGATCAAGGGGTTCCAGATCAATGGCTGCCTCAGGCGCTCCTCATCGGTGCCCGGGGGAGTCTGGAAGAGTGACGGCCTCAGATGCGCCCAGGCCCTCAGAAGGCTAGCTGCAAAACGCTCCTCCAAGCCAAGGCCCACTCCTCTGGATCGCTGCTCTGAAAAGTTCCACCTGATGCTGGGGGTCGAGGGGCCGCTAAGAGAAGGAGTGCGGCTGAGAATCCTGGAAACAAGAAACTCCTTCCACGGCTCAGCGCCTGGTAAGAGGCCACGAACCACCAACTTGCCAAGCAAAGCTCGGCTTTGGCAAATAGGATCAACAATGCCCAGGCTGCCTCTCTCCCTCGGCTGAGTGATCACAGCCCATGCCACCTTGGCCCTGGCGGGCCGCCCGTCGCCACCGGACCAAAGAAAGTTCCTGATGAGCCTCTGCACCTAGCCAATGCATGCCCGAGAGAAGGCCCAGCAAGAAGTGATGTACCACATGGTAGCAAGCAGAACCTGATTGGCCACAACCACTCGGCCAGCAAGAGATAAACGAGCGGTACTCCAATACAAAAGCTTCTTCCGAATGCTCAGAAGAAGGGGGGCTATCTGCTGCTCCGGAGATATGTCAATGCCCACATAGCATCCCAAATAGCGCACTGTAGTGTCGGGGGGCAGCCACTGAAAACCATCAACTGGCCTCCAAGTCGGGGGGGGCACAGAACTGACCCACAACCCACACGACTTGTGCCAGTTGATCAAAGCGCCCGAAGCGTTGCAAAACCTGTCCATGGCTGAGGCGAAGCGGCGGAGGTTCTCCTCTCCTCCCTGAAGATAGACAGCAGTGTCATCCGCAAACTCCGAGTCTAGGAGCTCCTCCGAGGTGCGGATGGGGAGCTGGAGGCCCCGCAAACCTGTATCCTGTGCCGTCAAAAAAGTGCTCATGGCCTCCGCCACAAAAAGAAAAAGAAAGGGCGCCAAGGGGCACCCCTGCCGCACCGAGCGCGAGAGCTGGAACCTCTCTCCGCGCACGCCCTATATCAGCACCCACCTGGCTATGAGCCGATGTGTAGAGTGCAGAGACCCCACGGATCCACTGAGGGGGGAAGCCCATCCTCTCCATAGTGCCTTCCAAGAAGGCCCAGTCCACCCGATCATAAGCCTTCTTGAAGTCGAGAAGAAGCACTGCCAGATCCTCCTGCCGAAATCTAGCCAAAGCCGTAGCCTCCCAGAAAGAGAAGATGTTATCCAGGATGCTCCTATCCTAGATGAAGCCTGTCTGCGTGGAGTGGATGATGTCCGGAAGGTGAGGCTGAAGCCACCTGCTGATCGCCTTAGCTAGGACCTTGTAGGCCGTGCCTAGCAAGGTGATCGGTCTCCACTGTCTAATCTCCAGTCTGTCTCCTCCCTCTTTGGGGATCAAGTGAATCAACCCCTCTGCCATGCTGTCCGGCATGTCTCCCGACTGCATAATCTCCTGGAATGCCAATCTGAAACCCCTATGTAAGAGACCCCAGTACCTCTGGAAGAAAGCCACTGAGAGACCGTCCTCTCCTGGGCATTTGCCCCGAGGAAGTGCCTGAAGAGCCTCCTCCAGTTCCGTATCCGAGAAGGGGGAGAGAAGGGAGTGCTGCAAATGGGCCGGCACAACCGGTCTCGTGAAGCTCCAGACTGCCTCTCGAGCCTCTCTCACCTTGTCATCTGCTGGCTCAGCAGAGAGTAGATCCCTGTAAAAATCTGTGGCTATCGCCCGAACCCTGGGGGGATCCACCACAACCTGGCCATCAGCCTGCCGAAGGCGCCTGAGACCCTCTCGTCTGAAGCGGGGCCCTGTCGCCTCAAAGAAATCTCGAGTCACTCCAGCCTGTGTCCAAAAAGAAGCCCGAGCATGGAATCGGAACTCCACCCTCCTCTCCTCGATGGATCTGATCTCTGTGCGAGCTGACTCCATCTGCTCTGAGATCCAAGGGCTCGTAGGATCCCTCTCCTGGAGTCTCTGAAGGGACGCTAGACTCCTCCGCAGGCTCCTCTCGTGCTCTCTGAAGGCCTCCAGACGGTCCAGGGCAGCCTGTCTGAGCATCCTACTGATCTCCTGCAAGCCCCTGGCAAGATCGTTGGCTGCCGATCCTCTCCTGAACTGCAGCTCCTGCCAGACCTACTCAACTCTGGTCGCAATCTCGGGCTCCTCTATGAGACAATCTGGAATCCGGACGCTCTGGCCTCGCTCTCCTCTCGTAGGGTCCTCGATTTGGAGAAGCACCGGAAAGTGGTCTGAAAACGAGGAGCCTGCAAGTATGCCCACCGTGCCACCTCTATCACAAGCCCACTCACCAATGTAAAACCTGTCGATGCGGGAAAGGTTAACTCTTGTGGCCCGTCTATCCGAGCGCGAGAAAGATAAACTCCCCTGCAACCTGCCAAACTCCGAGAGAGTCCACGGATCCTGGCCTCTCACCTGCAGCACTAGTTCCTCCCAGGCAGCGAGCTCCGGCCCATGAATGGTCTCCTGGCTGCCCCCCATCCTGTCCTCTGCATCCTCCAGCATGTTGCAATCCCCCCCTAGGCACCAATGGTCTGCCATGGGAAGGGACTGCCTAATGGTGCTCCAGAACTCGGCTCTCCCGGTCGCCCCATTAGGGGCGTAGAAGTTGAGGAAGCCAATGTGGTCTTCCCCAACCCGAAGGATGATCCACTGCGCTCGACCCTGGACCAGAGTGCCAAAATCCACAACCTCGGATAGAAGCTGCTCACTGACTGAGATGCATACTCCACCCTGGTTCCCCTGGGAGCCATATGCCGGTGACCAAAAAGTGTGACTCCTGCCTGGCAAGATCTTCCCGCAGGTGCGGCTACGCATGGCAGAAAGGTGGTGTTCTTGGATGAAAAGGATATCTATGGGTCCTCCAACGAGAGCCCTCTGGATCTCCTGGCGAAGTCTGCCCCGACCAATGTAGCAGCGATGTCCACCGAGACCCTGGATGTTCCATGAGAGGATCCTCATGGATGAGCTATGGCAAGTGAAGCAGCCGCCACTGGCTCACCCCTCTCAGCCGGCCCGGATGATCTGCCCTCCACTCTGTGAGTCTTGGGCGCCGGCTTGGAGGGAGAATAGTCACTGTCTGTCCGGGTGCGGAGTCTCTCCAAAAAAAGGGTGACCTGTCTTTGTGTCCAGCCCCACTCCGCCTTCGCCCTGTCCAGGGCATAGGCGTGAGACCAGTCCTCTGCATATATGTATCTAAAGGTAGGCTGCACCCTCAGGGCGGCATGGAGGAGAATCAGTAGCACCGCCTCAACTGAGGTGTGGACCGGATCCGCCCGCCAATCTCCTATACCAAACAAGCTCATGCGGGCTGAGTGTAATCGGGTCTGCAATAGGTCCGTGAGCCCCAAGTCACTGAAGTGGTGAGAAAACTCCGGTATCTGATCACGCAAAACTTCCTCTACAGAGTTGCAATCCCATGTTGTGTCTGGGGCAACACTGAGAGGAAAGGAGAAGGCCACCATGCTGCTCACCACTGAAGGAGAACGAGAGGGATGGCACACCACGCAAACTCGCAAGGGCGTGACCAGTGTCTCGAACGGGCCAGCATCCAGCTGGAGGCACCTGAAAAAACCGTAATCCACTTGGAGCCCCATCACTCGCGGGGGCCCCCCAGGGGAGGCCGGAGAGAACTCTGTGGCAAGCGAAGCTAGGATCGCCATCTCCACTGGCCCCCCGGAGTGGCGGTGGAACAGCCGCTGGACTGAACTTTGGCCTACCCAGCTGCGCTACCCGGGGGCAGTGGGTGGTCTGGCGAAGTATCCTGGAGAGGCCGAGGGAGGGATGGGGGCTCGCGGAGAGGAGGGGGGAGAGCGAGGAGAGGATGGAGAGGCATCTGCCAGAGGATAGGTGTCAGGGGGGGCCGCCGGGGGAGGCGGGAGGGGGGGGGGGGCTAGGGGGGGGAGAGGGGAGGGTGGAAGGAGTGCTCTCCGGGTGAGGGGAAGAGGAGCCGGGGGTCGCACAGTGCGGCCCGGGATCCTCAGGAATCTGCTCCATGGAGGGGGCGGGGCTCTCTCCGCATCGGACGGCTACCCACTATCTTGCAGACCAAGGAGGAGGCCTCAAGAGCGGATACTGTGGAAACAAACAGCTGATGATCTGCAGCTGTGAACTCCAGACGGAGACCGGAATCGGCAGGGGTAGTCGGAGCGGCTTCCATGGAGTCCTCCAGAGGGAAAAGGCCAGAAACTGGGGTCACCAACGGGAGGGACACAGCCCTACGAGGAAACGGAGGGGCGGAAGGTTAGAGGATAGCGGGGGCGCGGCGGGGGGGGGGGGGGGGGGGGGGGGGGGAGGGGGGAGCTGAGGCGGGGGATAGCGGTGGGGGGAGGGGCGAGACGGAAGGGGAGGAGAGGGAGAAGGCGGGGGGGGAGAGCCGCACAGCGCAGGAGAAGGCGGCGGGGAGGGAAGAGATGGCGGGGGAGAGAAGCGAGGCGGAGGGGAAGGCGTGGGGGGTAGAGAAGGCGGGGGAAGAGATGGCGGGGGGAGGAAGAGATGGCGGGGGAAGGAAGCGAAGGCGTGGGGGGAAGGAAGAGAAGGCGAGGGGGGAAGAGATGGCGGGGGAAGGAGGCGAGGAAGGAGGCGGGGGGGGGGGGGGGGGGGGAGAAATGGCGGGGGAGGAAACGAGGAAGGAGGCGGAGGAGGAGAAGGCGGGGGGGGAGAGAAGGCGGGGGAGGGTGCGAGGAAGGAGGCGGGGGAAGATGCGAGGAAGAAAGCGGAGCGATGGCGGGGGAGGATGCGAGGCAGAAGGCAGGGGAGAGAAGGCGAGGAAGGGTGCGAGGAAGGAGGCGGGGGAGAGGACGGAGGCGGGGGACACGCGGGGGGGAGAGGGGGGCGCGACGACGAGAAGCAGCGGGAGGGGGAGAGGCGGAGCTCGCAGGCGCAGTCTCTTCGGTCTACTTGCAGCAACATGACAGAAGCATTATCTTTTGGGGGACTAAATTTATGGTAAAAATAGATCACTAGAGTTTACGGTACTTTCTTACACAGCCTGAACTCTCGGAAAAGCATCTAAGGTGGGCAAACTTCTTGTCCATGTTCCATTTTCAGATTTTGCATACCCTGGGCAAGAAGAATTTGGTGGCGTATGTTTTTTCACGCAGGCCTCAAGTGCATGCCGTAACTACCGCCTATCATCAGGACTTATTAGAGATGCGAGATATGTATACTTTGGACACAGATTTTCAGCTTATTTGGGCTGATTTGAATAATGGTACTGCTGTCCCATCTTATTCGATTAAAGATGGGCTTCTAATGATGCAGAATCGTATTTGTGTAGTGCGTGAATTACGCCAAAAAGTTATGAAAGAGTGTCATGCTCTGCCATATGCTCGTCATCGTGGTATTCTGGCTACTTCTTTTGGCCACCTCTACGCAGGGATATTGAAGCGTATGTGCGAGAGTGCATAGTATGTCAGAAAGTCAAGTTTGAGAGACACAAGACACCTAGTTTACTTCAACCCTTACCCATTCCCCACGAACAATGGGAAAGCATTGCTATGGATTTCATTATGGATTTGCCAAAATCGGCACATGAAAATGATGTATTATAGATCGTTTTAGCAAATAGGCACACTTTATTCCTGTGAGGAAAACAATCAAGCCAGAGCATATGGCAAAGTTGTTCTTAGCTCAGATTTTCAAACATCATGGCATGCCCAAGTCTATTGTGGGGGATAGAGATCCTCGGACTACCAATTTTGGCAGGCATTGTTTGATAATATGGGCACAAAGCTGAGCTTTTCATTAGCCTATCATCCTCAAAAGAATGGTTAGAGTGAAATTGCAAATTCAGTTATACTTGACTTGCTCAAGTGTTATGTATCGGAGCAGAAGTTAGATTGGGAAAAGTATTTGCCATTGGTTGAGTTTACATACAATAACACGGTGCATTCTTCAACAAATAAGGCTCCGTTTGAGATAGTCTATGGCAAGGTGGTGCTTCCACCTATCTTATGAACAAAAGATGAAATCTTTGCAGTAGACATAGTTCATAACATTCGCGCTTGCTTCATGAAGCAAATGTTTGTAACATACACGTTTGAAACTCGTCTTTCATACTTGCTTTTTTTTTTATATACTTTTCTAAAGTTTTACATTTTTTGAAAGTTGCTACATTTTTTTAATCCAAAATCGGTCCACGCAATGAGCATTTATGTAACTTGTAAGTTGTAACTTTGTAAATTTTTATAATGGAACTTGGAGAGCTTGAGTTGACAATGTATATTTGTATCTACTTGTCTAAATCTCGTCCTTTCTATGAGGTATTATATTTGTCACGTATGTTACTCGGCCCAGGACTGAAACATACTCGAAACATTCTTGCATACCCGAATGCGTATGCGTTTGCTAAACGTATGTTACGTGTAACATACCCATCTTCACTAATAAAGAAATGTCCATGTAATAGATAAATTTATGAGTTTTTATGGTATAAAAATCAATGATTTTATTAAATGAGTCATTTCTACTTAGAATCTTCAAATTCTGAGCCCAAATTTGGAATCTGCGCGCAATTTTACCCTAATATAGGATTTTACAGCATTCAAAACGGACACCGGATCAAGCTTATACGCAAATTTCAGTCATTTTTAGTTAAAAAGCGACGACCTTTAAACCTTAATAAATGCACGACCGGGCGTCTGATTGACGAACGGTCTGCACCCCAATGACCAAGAGAACATCCCAGACCAAAAAAAAAAAATCACCCCCCGGGACGATCTAGCACGCAAATCAAGGCTGGCCGCCCCAAATTTAGGGATCCCGTCCCAAAATTTGGACCGTACACACTTACCAGGGTGCCAGTACGATGGCCGCACAAGAACCAAAGGACGGCTGCCCACTGTGTGGTCCACACGTACCGCTACGTGGACACCCATGCTGCCCTTGACCAGATAAGGTACATGCGTACCACTCCTTTCCCTGTTTAACCGACACTACCTTTCCCCTAAGCCATGCAGGCCACTGATCTACAGCCTTTGCTGGTACACCGTCCTTGCTTTGCGCAGCGTCCGTACCCGTACCCGTATCCCACAGTTATATAAACCCCCGGGGTGCTCCATGAGCAACACGCATTTCTGCATAGCCTATGCTCTGTTGTGCCGCCGTCCGTACCGCCGTCTGTCCCTATGCAGTGTACTTGCTGTAGTACAGCTGTCCCTTGCAGCCACCCCTCTCCACACCCCCTCATTTGCCACTTTTCAGATAAGGCAATTTTCCTCCATCCCCCTCTTGCTAGGAGGCAGTGACCTTAACTCTTTCCCCCTCCCCCCCCCCCCCCCCCCCCATTCATATCCACCATATAAGTGCTAAGCACTATGAAGTATTCGCCCTTCTGAACTGCTCATATGCTACCATAGGCTTTCAAGATGCACATGAACACATTAACCCACTAGTGTCTCAACTCAAACAACTAACAAAAAAGACACTAAGCCTACTACCTATAGCATAAGAGTAAAAGTAGGTCTTCAAAAATCATAATGTTTTGAATCCGAACATCCCAATTTACTATACTACCATGTGCAATCTGCAACATATCAACTAGCTCCTCCAGACCATGCATCAAATTCTCCTTGTCCAGCAACTTTAAATCAAATTCTCGACACACAGGTTTCATAAACACAGCCTGTAAATTTGAGTAAGCACTAGAAATCCAAGGAATTCCCTTGATACCCTTCAATTTTGTAAGGTAATTGACATCTGAAGAAAGACTGTGTAGTAAAGAGGTAAAAAACAAGGAATCTCACAATGGCAAAGACTTATACATGAAAGCAGATTACAATTTTATGGGGCAAAAGTTCACAGCCCACCAAGAAACCCAGTCCTTCAATTCATCATACGACAATTTTCCTGCAAGTTCCAATGCTCTCTGCCAAGCTTCTGCCCCTTCCAACAACTGTTTCCATAAAGAATTTATCTTAGTAGGCTCTAACGTTAAACACCCTGATCCTGATTTTCCAGTGAACTGTCGCATCTGATAAGACAAACGTTCATGAGAAAAGAGATATAGAGATAAAGACTTCCTTGAAACAGAGCCATTTCTCCAACTTTACAAGCAAAATCCCAGTCGATTAGCATCAAAAACCTGTCACAACAAGCAGTATATTTCCCATCTCACATCCCTATAGACAATGTGCCTGTGATGTGCTTCTTTCAATGTATCAATAATTCCAGTTAAATTTATGCTAGCTTCTGTTGACACTGATTTCTTAAACCTTTTTTCGACTGGAGAGAGCAAGAGTAGCTTTAAGTCCTTGGCAACTCCCTTGAATATAGGAACACCCTGCACTCCTCCTGGCAATTTTAGAATCTCCATCTCATTATGGACAAAAAACCCCTTTTTGTACAATTTCGCAGCCACACTGTCACCAAGATGACTAGCCTTATAGACACTGCTTGTTGCTCTAGAACCCAAGAATTCAACAAACTCAATTGTAGAACCATTGACACTGTACTTCTTTGACAGGTCACAATACAGGTGAGCTGGATCAGCCAAGAAGATGGCAGCTAAAGACCTTTTAGTTGCATCAATTTATGGGGTTTGAGCATAGAGATAAGGACCCCGAGGATCCGCATCAATTTATGGGGTTTGAGCATAGAGATAAGGACCCCGAGGATCCGCATCATCTTCTGAACCTGGCTTCTCAACTGTGTACCACTGAACACATCGCAAATTCGTAACACAAACTACTATTTTTGACCTTGAAGGCCCTGCACTATTCAAAATGGTAGTTGCTCGTCTGATCGCATGCCCAACATGGGCCTTACAATTGTACTTATCATTTGGAACTTCTTACCAAGATCTGGCAAAGAAAACAAGCTCAAAATTGCTGTAACATTTGACGGAAGACGTTCTTTACCTTTGACATAAATGGTGTAATCCAACTGCTTTTGCTCACATAATTCTTCCCTTTCATGTCCTGTAAACGACATCTTCTGTAAACACATATCCCAGTTGACTTTCTCCAGCATTTTGTTGAAATCCTCTTCAAGGATTCAATACTTCGAATCCTTGGATAGTTGCTCCCACATATTGCACCTACCCCAAATGCGGTTTGCTATAGCCTCGTCCACAGGCTGGGGGACACAATTGTCCTTTACATTTGCCTTCTCCTTGACGTCAGATCCAAGTTCAGCCGGTGTCTGACTCAAATAGGTACTCTTTCCAGCATCCTTGAGCATCTTAAACATTGATGCTCTTAGATCTTCCATAGTCTGATGCAAGATAGTTACCTGCTCCCCCACCGTTTTGCGCACTGATTCATCCATCGATTTGCGCACTGATTGGCCCATTGCTTCAACTATCGATTCATGCATCTTCCTTTCCAAATTTTTTTCTATTTTGTCAGTGATCTCCTTCAACATTTCCTCGTTCACGACAGAAACAAACGGCTGTATGGCTTAAGAACAGACCGAAATTTCATAATCACTACACATGCGTACCTATCTATGGCTTATAAACTAGACAGAAATTTCATGATATACATGTTCAGGTAACATAGGGAATGTTACCTTCTAAGTGTTGACGTTTCTTCCTCCTGCGTTTGTAACGCGCACTCCTCTCTTGACGCTCCTCCATCACTGGGGCTTTGCCCTTCCTCTTCTCTCGATCTTCCATCACTGGGGCTTTGCCCTTCCTCTTCTCTTTGCAATTCCTCTTCTCCCTCGATATAGACATCATAGAGTGAATGAGACTAGGCACCCTAGAGAGGGAGAGTGAATTGAGACTAGGCACACTAGAGAGAGGGCGTTTGAAAGGCAAGTTCGCATGTTGGACTGGCGGAAAGGAGTTGGAGATGTATATGCGTTCCCAGTCACGCGGTCTCATGGGGATGTATATGCATCGAGTAGGGGAAGGACTTGTCCGATTTTTTATAATGTGTGAGAGAGAGAGAAGGAGACGGACCTCCCTCTCTTCCTTTCTGAGCTCTCTCCCTCTCTCAGAGAGGGAGAGAGGGAGAGGGACCTCCTGAAGCACTTTTTGTGCTTTCTGACGTACGCCACATTTGGCATCCATGTCAACAAAGTCATTACAAAGCACGATGTGTTCTTTCACGAGCTCCTGACCCACATTATCATCATCAACTCTTTTGCGAGTGACATGATTTGGCTGGAGCTAAAGAAAAAAGTTGACTATTGGTAGAGGATATGTGTACATCCAAGTTATAAGGCACAACCAAGTATATGGGCACATCCAAATGACTATCGTGTGTGCCCAATGGCTTGGATATGCCTAGTGGCCTGGATCCCAATGTATTAAGTTTGAAATAACATTTCTTGTTTGTCAAATTTACAACCTTCTTATCACATTGGCCATTGGGCATACATCCAAGCCATCAAGCACACCCAAGACAGCGGGTACATCCAAGTTAGTTGGTACATCCAAGCCACTTGATGCATGTGGGTTATGCTCAACAAGGTCAGTGCCAAGAAGCCCTAGCCACTATAGCAGATGCAAAGCACAAGGACATCATGTTAAGATGCAATCAATGACTGCCTACTGTTAAGGAGAGGTTGAGATAGAAACATAAACTCAAGTCATAGTAACATGGGATGCCATTTTTTGGCTTTTCCGTCCCCACTACTCCCATCCCATCCCTCTTTTCTACACTAAAATCCCCTCTGAGCCCTATCCCCCGTCCCTCCTATTGGGGATGCGTGCCTATTTACTATGACTCAGGTTGCCATGTGAGGGCAACGCTCTAGATGCAATCACCCACACTCGCATATGGAAGACATGTGACACTAAACAAGATGTTGATATAGGCAGATAAATTCACAGTGTTATTTTCAATGAGAGACTATTGAAAAAGACTTCATGCTTTGGACCACCTTAGTTCATGTGTATGAAGACTCTCCACAACGTCATGATGTCTAGGAATGCACTGAATGGAGGATTTGCTAAATAGGGGTAGGGCTAGGAAGCTTTGAGCTCTCTTCAATGGATGCATACATGGACATTGCTCTAGATGCAATTTGCAAATGCTTGCATCTTGAAGGCATGCCGTACTAAGTCCAGGGACATAAGGGCGGCAGTCGGCTTCTCCAATCACACCTAGCGATGCAAGCATTTGCAAATTGCATCTAGAGCAATGTCCATGTATGCATCCATTGAAGAGAGCTCAAAGCTTCCTAGCCCTACCCCTATTTAGCAAATCCTCCATTCAGTGCATTCCTAGAGATGACGTCCATGGAGAGTCTTACCACTTTTGGCATACACATGAACTAAGGTGGTCCAAAGCATGAAGTCTTTTTCAATAGTCTCTCACTGAAAATAACACTCTGAATTTATCTGCCCATATCAGCACCTTGTTTAGTGTCACATGTCTTCCATATGCGAGTGTGGGTGATTGCATCTAGAGCGGTGCCCTCACATGGCAACCTGAGTCATAGTAAATAGGCACGCATCCCCAATAGGAGGGACATGGAGATAGGGCTCAGAGGGGATTTTAGTGTAGAAAAGAGGGATGGGATGGGAGTAGTGGGGACGGAAAAGCCAAAAAATGGCATCCCATGTTACTATGACTCGAGTTTATGTTTCTACCTCAACCTCTCCTTAACAGTAGGCAGTCATTGATTGCATCTTAACATGATACCCTTGTGCTTTGCATCTGCTACAGTGGCTAGGGCTTCTTGGCACTGACCTTGTTGAGCATAACCCACATGCATCAAGTGGCTTGGATGTACCAACTAACTTGGATGTACCCACTGTCTTGGGTGTGCTTGATGGCTTGGATGTATGCCCAATGGCCAATGTGATGAGAAGGTTGTAAATTTGACAAACAAGAAATGTTATTTCAAACTTAATACATTGGGATCCAGGCCACTAGGCATATCCAAGCCATTGGACACACACGATAGTCATTTGGATGTGCCCATATACTTGGTTGTGCCTTATAACTTGGATGTACACATATCCTCTACCAATAGTCAACTTTTTTCTTTAGCTCCAGCCAAATCATGTCACTCGCAAAAGAGTTGATGATGATAATGTGGGTCAGGAGCTCGTGAAAGAACACATCGTGCTTTGTAATGACTTTGTTGACATGGATGCCAAATGTGGTGTACATCAGAAAGCACAAAAAGTGCTTCAAGAGGTCCCTCTGAGAGGGAGAGAGCTCAGAAAGGAAGAGAGGGAGGTCCGTCTCCTTCTCTCTCTCTCACACATTATAAAAAATCGGACAAGTCCTTCCCCTACTCGATGCATATACATCCCCATGAGACCGCGTGACTGGGAACGCATATACATCTCCAACTCCTTTCCGCCAGTCCAACATGCGAACTTGCCTTTCAAACGCCCTCTCTCTAGTGTGCCTAGTCTCAATTCACTCTCCCTCTCTAGGGTGCCTAGTCTCATTCACTCTATGATGTCTATATCGAGGGAGAAGAGGAATTGCAAAGAGAAGAGGAAGGGCAAAGCCCCAGTGATGGAAGATCGAGAGAAGAGGAAGGGCAAAGCCCCAGTGATGGAGGAGCGTCAAGAGAGGAGTGCGCGTTACAAACGCAGGAGGAAGAAACGTCAACACTTAGAAGGTAACATTCCCTATGTTACCTGAACATGTATATCATGAAATTTCTGTCTAGTTTATAAGCCATAGATAGGTACGCATGTGTAGTGATTATGAAATTTCGGTCTGTTCTTAAGCCATACAGCCGTTTGTTTCTGTCGTGAACGAGGAAATGTTGAAGGAGATCACTGACAAAATAGAAAAAAATTTGGAAAGGAAGATGCATGAATCGATAGTTGAAGCAATGGGCCAATCAGTGCGCAAATCGATGGATGAATCAGTGCGCAAAACGGTGGGGGAGCAGGTAACTATCTTGCATCAGACTATGGAAGATCTAAGAGCATCAATGTTTAAGATGCTCAAGGATGCTGGAAAGAGTACCTATTTGAGTCAGACACCGGCTGAACTTGGATCTGACGTCAAGGAGTAGGCAAATGTAAAGGACAACTGGACGAGGCTACAGCAAACCGCATTTGGAGTAGGTGCAATATGTGGGAGCAACTATGCAAGGATTCGAAGTATCGAATCCTTGAAGAGGATTTCAACAAAATGCTGGAGAAAGTCAACTGGGATATGTGTTTATAGAAGATGTCCTTTACAGGGCATGAAAGGGAAGAATTATCTAAGCAAAAGCAGTTGGATTACACCGTTTATGTCAAAGGTAAAGAACGTCTTCCGTCAAATGTTACAGCAGTTTTGAGCTTGTTTTCTTTGCCAGATCCTGGTAAGAAGTCCAAACAAGGTAATAAGTACAATTGTAAGGCCCATGTTGGGCATGCGATCAGACGAGCAACTACCATTTTGAATAGTGCAGGACCTTCAAGGTCAAAAATAGTAGTTGGTGTTACAAATTTGCGATGTGTTCAGTGGTACACAGTTGGGAAGCCAGGTTCAGAAGATGATGCGGATCCTCGGGGTCCTTATCTCTATGCTCAAACCCCATAAATTGATGCAACTAAAAGGTCTTTAGCTGCCATCTTCTTGGCTGATCCAGCTCACCTGTATTGTGACCTGTCAAAGGAGTACAATGTCAATGGTTCTACAGTTGAGTTTGTTGAATTCTTGGGTTCTGGAGCAACAAGCAGTGTCTATAAGGCTAGTCATCTTGGTGACAGTGTGGCTGCGAAATTGTGCAAAAAGGGGTTTTTTTCCCATAATGAGATGGAGATTCTAAAATTGCTAGGAGGAGTGCAGGGTGTTCCTATATTCAAGGGAGTTGCTAAGGACTTAAAGCTACTCTTGCTCTCTCCAGTCGGAAAAAGGTTGAAGAAATCAATGCCAACAGAAGCTAGCATAAATTTAACTGGAACTATTGATACATTGAAAGAAGCACATCACAGGCACATTGTCCATAGGGATGTGAGAATGGGAAATATACTGCTTGTTGACAAGTCTTTTATGCTAATCGACTGGGGTTTTGCTTGTAAAGTTGGAGAAATGCCTCAGTTTCAAGGAAGTCTTTTGACAGCATCATCAAGAGTGTTAGAATACCATGGCTACCCTATAGAGTACATGCCATAGGATGATTTGATTTCTTTTGTAAAATCTCTATATCTCTTTTCTCATGAACGTTTGTCTTATCAGATGCGACAGTTCACTGGAAAATCAGGATCAGGGTGTTTAACGTTAGAGCCTACTAAGATAAATTCTTTATGGAAATAATTGTTGGAAGGGGCAGAAGCTTGGCAGAGAGCATTGGAACTTGCAGGAAAATTGTCGTATGATGAATTGAAGGACTGGGTTTCTTGGTGGGCTGTGAACTTTTGCCCCATAAAATTGTAATCTGCTTTCATGTATAAGTCTTTGCCATTGTGAGATTTCTTGTTTTTTACCTCTTTACTACACAGTCTTTCTTCAGATGTCAATTACCTTACAAAATTGAAGGGTATCAAGGGAATTCCTTGGATTTCTAGTGCTTACTCAAATTTACAGGTTGTGTTTATGAAACCTGTGTGTCGAGAATTTGATTTAAAGCTGCTGGACAAGGAGAATTTGATGCATGGTCTAGAGGAGCTAGTTGATATGTTGCAGATTGCACATGGTAGTATAGTAAATTGGGATCTTTGGATTCAAAACATTATGATTTTTGAAGACTTGCTTTAACTCTCATGCTATAGGTAGTAGGCTTAGTGTCTTTTTTATTGGTTGTTTGAGTTGAGACACTGGTGGGTTAATGTGTTCATCTCCATCTTGAAAGCCTATGGTAGCATATGAGCAGTTCAGAAGGGCGAATACTTCATAGTACTTGGCACTTATATGGTGGATATAAATGTGGTGTGAAGAGACTAACAGCAGCCCTTCTCCCCTTCAACAAAACGTTTTCATGTTAAGGACATCTCACAATCCCCCCTCCCCCTCCCCAATTTGCGTGGACTTTAGTAAGAGGTTTTAGCCTTAAGAGAGGGTTCATGCGCTATGGTCTTTTGCTCATATGGTGAGCAAACGATCTCAGAATTGAGATCTAACTAGAGCGTTTCGACCGCGACAGCGAGCCCTACAAGACGACGTCCAAGATGGCCCCTTCCCGAAAACGTCACAATATTGCCTCAGGAGGAGCGCGCAACAACAAGATTAGAGGAGATGCTCCGATGCGGCTCCAACCCTCCCTTTACAAGCTCCTCAAGAAAATGGTGGCCAGGTTAGCTTGGTCATCTTTTAAAGAAGAGTTTTTTTTAAATATTAGTGTTAATAAATGTGTATCTTTTCCTTTTAAAATAATGACATAAAATTGTATGAAGTTACGAATTAAGTGATAATGTATTCAATGAATTGCATTGAAATTGTTATCTTAAAGAGTGCAAGTTTTTCCTTTTAAAATAATGACATAAAATTGTATGAAGTTACGAATTAAGTGATAATGTATTCAATGAATTGCATTGAAATTGTTATCTTAAAGAGTGCAAGTTTTTCCTAGCTTCGACGCTAACTCCGTTCCGTGCTTATGTAGCCGAGTAGCGTTGTTAGCAAAGCCCAGGAAGGGTCCAAGGTATCCCTCATACCATTGGGAGAATAAGGTTCGCCGATTAAGGCGAGAGATTATGATGCTGTCTAGTTCTGAGGGCCAAGTCTCGTGCGGTGAATAAGCCCACCCTAGTGCGTAGACATCCCTCTGAGAGACGGGAGGATCGAGCGACGGAGCATGAGAGGGCGACAGGCCGGCTTGAGTCCTCGCCAGCGCGGTCGACGATGAGGTGTATGGTCCCGTAGGGTTTTGCGCAACATGTAGAGGCTGAAAGGCCGAATTCTAGATCATCGGCACTATAAAGGAAAAGAATAAGAGAGCCGGTTTGACTTGTATGGAATTGATTCATGTATAAACTTTTATATATATCTTGTCTTTGGCATTATTGTATTGTGGAAAAAGACTGTTTTAACAAACCTTGTGAAAAGGGTCTTAATTAAGGAACATGTTTATTTATGTCAAACAGTATGGTAGGATTAATTAGAAAACAAATTGACGCGTGAGTAGGGTGGAAAGTGGGAGGATGGAATGCCCTGACGGCACCATTCTACGGACAGGTGGACCCGATTAGTCGGGTAGCTTTCCAACAGATTAAGTGAAAGCCCTACGCTAGATAAATAGGTTCTTGGACAACTCTATTCTAAAAGACTAGGCCAGCACATGTGCCTTGCATGGATGAGGAAAAAAGCGTTGCCTCTAGAAATCAAGTCTAGTAGTTGCTCAATTTATGATCAATTACCCTACGGGTGATTTGATTTTTAGAAGATCACGCGGATAGGACTAGGTCTTACCTATGAATCGTATCCTTGAATCTCTACATGGTCAAGGTGTCAATAAATAGGAAATTTTTTCCAAGTTAAGACTTAGTGGACTATCTTAAGTGTTTTCCCTATTTTAGAAAGGGGGAACCTTACAATTGGTATCAGAGCCGATCTTAGCTCCTAGGATTTGCCATTTAAGGACTGTTTTGCAATGTATATTTTACCTAACATAATGCTAATTAATAAAAACATCCTACTAAAAAAAACAAGTTGAATTGATGTTTGAATGATTGTAGGACGAGGAAGATGCCTACTCGAAGTTTCTAGTTTTCCAATGCATCTTCGAGACTGCTAGTCACTCCTCAAATTTCGAGTTCCGTGACACCATGGTACAGATACTAGAGAAGATGTCTCTCCCTCATTTCTCTCGTATTGAAAGAGAATGGGGTAGAGATTTCTGGAGTGGTGGGCCGAGATATTTCTTCATCCGAGCACATCGAATTGGAAACCTTACCACCGACCTAAAGCGGATTCGTTGGATTGAAAAGTTGAAGATGATTCGTTTATTTTGGTTCGTCGGTACCCCTAGGGCCGACACCTCTGTGACTATAGATGGGATTCGCATACCTCAGGATCGCTGGGTGTATGACCAAGTGACACTTACAGGTCTTACCTGCTGACAGAGTAGCTGTGTTGGGATCTACCCCAATCTAGAGTCTACCACCCTTACCATCAGTTTTTAGAGTCTTAGAAACTACAGCGGAACCCCTTGGGATGGATTGGTTAATTGCAAACAAAGCTAGCATTCATTGTAACCAAGAAAGTATCACTTTTGATAAATGTGTATCTTTTCCTTTTAAAATAATGACATAAAATTGTATGAAGTTACGAATTAAGTGATGATGTATTCAATGAATTGCATTGAAATTGTTATCTTAAAGAGTGCAAGTTTTTCCTGGCTTCGACGCTAACTCCGTTCCGTGCTTGTGTAGCCGTGCGGTGTCGTTAGCAAAGCCCGAGAATGGTCCAAGATATTCCTCATACCATTAGGAGAATAAGGTTCGTCGATTGATGCGAGAGATTATAATGCTGTGCCCATGCTAGTGCGGTGAATAAGCCCACCCTAGTGGTGTAGACATCCCTCTAAGAGGGGCGGGAGAATCGAGCGACGGAGCTTAAGAGGGCGACAGGCCGGCTTGAGACGATGAGGTGTATCGTCCCGTAGGGTTTTGCCCAGCATGTAGAGGCTGGAAGGCCGAATTCTAGATCATCGGCAGTATAAAGGAAAAGAATAAGAGAGCCGGTTTGGCTTGTATGGAATTAATTCATGTATAAACTTTTTATATATATCTTGTCTTTGGCATTATTGTATTGTGGAAAAAGACTGTTTTAACAAACCTTGTGAAAAGGATCTTAATTGAGGAACATGTTTATTTATGTCAAACAGTGTGTTAGGATTAATTGAAAAAGAAATTGACGCGTGAGTAGGGTGGAAAGTGGGAGGATGGAATGCCCCCACGGCACCATCCTACAAACGGGTGGACTCGATTAGTCAGGTAGCTTTCCAACAAATTAAGTGAAAGCCCTACGCTAGATAAATAGGTTCTTGGGCAACTCTATTCTAGAAGACTAGGCCAGCGGTTGTGCCTTGCATGGATGAGGAAAAAAGCGTTGCCTCTAGAAATCAAGTCTAGTAGTTGCCCAATTTATGATCAACTACCCTATGGCTGATTTGATTTTTAGAAGATCACGCTCCCCCTGCGGGATAGGACTAGGTCTTACCTATGAATCGTATCCTTGAATCTCTACATGGTCAAGGTGTCGATAAACAGAAAATTTTCTCCAAGTTAAGACTTAGTGGACTATCTTAAGTGTTTCCCCTATTTTAGAAGGGGGGAACCTTATATTATGAACTATGGCAGCAGATGAGCATGTCCGTGATTTGGATACTACGTTTGCACAGGTTTGGATAGCCATAGAAAGATCTCAAGCTAAGCAGAAAAAGGCAGCTGACAAACACAGGCGAGCGGTGGTTTTCAAGGAAGGTGATTGGGTATTACTTAAGTTTGAGAAAGCACGTCTTCAAAAGCAACCAGGTAAAGAAGGTCGGTCTTTCAAACAGGTATTACGGGCCATTCCGAATCTTGCTTAAAATAAATGAAGTGGCATATAGATTGGTATTGCCCGATCATCACTCGAAAATACACAATGCCTTTCATGTCAATTTCGTGAGGCCTTATGTGGGAACACCTCCTATGGAACCAATTTTGAAAGATCCACCAAACGTGGATGAAATTGAGGAGGTATTAGATAGTTTTTCATAAAGAGCACAAGCATGCAAGTGGCAAGCTAGTGAACACATATCTTGTGAAGTTTAAAAACTTATTCGGCTATGGATACAAAATGGATGGACGAGGATTACTTTGCAGATTATCCGGAGCTTCTGAAGGCCTACTTGGAAGCTTTTCAATTGCGGTCAACTGCTTGGGGGGGAATGTCACAAAATTCCTTACCGCTTCTATTTTTCTACTGTTCATGTGTGGCATGTGAAGCCTGACATGACATACATGCATGGTTGGTGTAGCCTGACATGGTGTGTCTGTGTGGCATATGGAGCCTGACATAACCGTACATGTATGGCAAGTGTAGCCTAACATGATAGTACATGTATGGCTGGTGTAGCCTGACATGATAGTACATGTGTGGCTTGTGGGGCCTAACATGGTGTACGTGTATGGCTCATGGAGCCTGACATGATGAAATTCTCTGGGACTAGCTATCTTGGAGATCTTTTGCATTTATGTTCTGGAAAGGTTCAGAAGGATCATAAGGCCTGGACATTTTATCGGATACAACTGAGCAGATGGGTGTTTCTTCCAGTCTAGCTGCACTCATGTGTGTGCATGACTTTGATTTTATCTTTGGATGACTTGTATTGTTTGCCTGGACAATGCTTGAGATTTCTACCTGTGTTATCCATGGGGCGGGGGATGCCGGGCACCCTGTGGACGTGTATGTGCACACTTGTTTGGGACTGACAGGTAGTCTACATGGGTGAGTGTACCCAAAAATCCAATTTACAACTTTATGGTTTCATATGATGTCACCAGCTTGGACATTTCCCAGTATGAAAGGGGTCTGGTGGACTCCAGGATGTCTAAATATTTGGAAAGTACAAGCTTTGGGAATGGGGGATTATCCTAGAATACAAAGGACTACACTCCTAAATTTAGGAGAGTTGCTATTTTTCGCCCAACTCCAATGGAAGTTCTGTTCGCGTCATTACATCTGGAATTGAGCAGATACCAAGAGTCGGCAACTCCGATAAAAATTCTGTTCACGTCATTACATCTGGAATTGAGCAGATACCAAGAGTTGGCAAAGTGCCTATGACAGAATGTCTACTAGTTGGGATATTTTTAAAGGTAAGGTTTATGGAAAGACCCATCTCTTAGATTGTTACATGTGGCAAGAAAGTGGACCAAAGTGAGACAAGTGGCCTGACACTGGTTAGAAAGTGGATCAAAGTGAGACAAGTGGCCTCACACTTGTCACTTCAACTTTTGTGTGGCTCTCCACTTGTCATCATAGCCTTCTCTTTCCATTTTCACTCATGGGAGCCCCAAATCTATAAATTGGAGCCCTCTCTCTTCGTTAAAAGAGGCTCTCTTGCTACACACTATCCTCTACCACCGTTACAAGCTTCCCTAATGATGGCTACTCTCTTTCTCTCTCTCTTAAAGGCTGCCCACGAAGAATACCGGCTGTTGGGGACTGTTTTGGAGGCTTCCATCACGAAGAAATACTGAAGGCAAGGGTATTTAATCATTTATTATGATTTCTAGCTATTGTACTTGTTGTACCAGCCCTTGTATCTGCTGTACCAACCATTGTACTTGCTGTACCAATCCTTGTACTTGTTGTACCTACTATACCAACCATTGTATCGGTTGTACCAGCCATTATACTTGTTGTACCAACTTTTGTACTTGATGTACCAACCATTGTACCAACTGTACCAGCCACTGTACCTATTAGACCAACCATTGTACTTGTTGTGCTGGCTGAATGGAGAGTTGTACTTGCTGTACCAGCTCTATTGCATGAAGACCCGTGGTTTTTGGGGAAGAATCAGTACCCACACGGAGGTATATGGATTATATTGTTGGCTCGGCATTTCTACAGCCTATTTTCCGGCTTGGTAGCCTCGTGACTAGATACTATATCGAGGAGTACCTTCATTGGTTTCCCTTCAACCAAACCATTCATTACAGCTGTCTAAACCGACCAGCTCAAAAAGGACAAGGGAGACGATCAGCCACAGTGTACTGCTGTACGGATACTGAGCAGATGCTGAACAGCCAGCAAACCACTGTCAGGCCAGCGCTGAAGAGAATAGAAACCAGCAGTAGTCGGCTATGTATGACCAGAGAGAAGGGCCACCAACTGTATCTGCTGGCGCCTGCTGTACGGCCAGCGCAAGGGAAAGAGTATCACCCAACTGATGTACGGCCAGCGCTATAAGAGAGAGAAGAAAAATTGCTGACGACCACACAAAGAGGGCGCCTGCTGATGATCCAAATAGAAGCCCCACTCAGCTTTTTATAAAGTCGACCAGTCTATTTTTTGATGTGCTTTTCTCTTTTTGCTAAAAGTAGTTGAACTTGCCCAAAATATCAGCTTTTGTGCTTTTCCCAAGCTTGTAGCCCAAGTTTTCCCTAGGCACTCCTTTTGTCCACCTATCCATGCCCAAAATAGTAATATGTCCAGCCCTTCATAAAGATATGTGAACACACTCACTTATTAAGCATTATAAGTCACTTTGATGAATAAAATCCCATGTTGCTCATTCTCTGTAGCCATCTTTCAGACCAAACTTTGCCAGTAAATGCCCCAGCTTTCTTCTATGGAAAATTCCCGTTCCCACCTTGGTTCTGCTCAGTGTGTGAAACACTAATCAAGACTCGTGAAGGGACGAAATAGTGGCATCCCCTCCGTCTTATAAAAGAGTTGACCGCAACTGTATAAGCCTGATACCACTCAAATATCCTTCAAGTATAGCAGATGCACTGCCAATCAGAAATAATTCATAATTCCAAGCATTAAAGCCATAAATTGAGATCCACGATCCAAAGTCAGATACAAGCACAAGAGCCAACCGTATCAAGAAAGAAAATTTATCCATATCCCAAGTCAACAACTCTGATAATAACCAGACAAAGGCACAGGAGCCAACTATGTCCCAAATATCCATAATTCCACAAGTAGCTTTGAGTACCTACAAAAAGAAAAAAATAAGCAGAATACATAGCCACGAAATATCTTGCCATACCACTGGATTGCATAAGAGCAACACTCCTATGATCATTACGGATGCTCAAGCCAAACATGCTTCACATGTCCATATTCACCAAGGCAACGACCCTTCCATGAAACCATAGATGCTCGCCAAGGTTTCCCCTTTCCTTGAGACTTCACTCACTAGGGTCACCAACCCTTCCATGAGTTCCGATACTCACCAGGGTCACCAACCCTTTCATGAGTCGAGATACTAACTCACTAGAGTCACCACCTCTTGCATGAGTTCACAAGGTCACCAACCCAAAGTTACTCATTGAGTCACTAGGGTCACCAACCCTTCCATGAGTTCAAGAAATACTCACTGGACAGAGTCACCAACCCTTCCACGAGTTCATGAAATACTCATTGGACAGAGTCACCAAGTCTTCCATGATCCCATGAGATACAGATAGTGAGAAATCAGAGTCACCAACTCCTCTCACTAAACAGAGTCACCAATTCTTCTCACTGGACAGAGTCACCAACTCTTCCATGAGTTCAAATACTCACTCACTAGAGTCACCAACTCTTTCATGAGTGCATCCATCCACAGTTGGTGTAGACACAATCCCCTACCAACGAGATGTTAGAAGACATGACCCTTAGTGTAGACATAAGTCCCCTGCCAACAAGGCATCATGTCCACTCTACAACATGCACTTCGTGTCGGTACTCAAAGCATACACTTTGGAGGAGGGGTGGCCTCAAGTTCACTCTACCATATACACTCCGTGTTGGTACTCTGATCTCACGGAGAGGTGAGCTCAAGTTCACTCTACCACATGCACTCTGTGGTGGTATTCTGATCACAGACATGGAAGGAGAGGTGAGCTCAAGTGTAGAACATAAGATGAGAATGAGTCACACGCATAAATATCCTGGTGCTCCATAAACATTTCTGCTGCATATAGTTTTACACGCATTTCGGCCACCAATAGTTTTATAGGCATTTCGAACCCCAATAGGAATCCATAGAAAAATCCTCGATCCATAAGATATCCAGAAATCCACTGCATCCCAAATAAAAGGGAGCCAAAAACATACTCCATCCCAGTAAAGAGAGATCCATAGAGTTGTATATAAAGACCAAGAATCACCGAGCCAATAATAACCGTATAGATGCGCTAAACCATCATATATGTATAAATCCTTGAGTAAAGATATGCCAAAAACTTAATCCATAGTCGTTGAACATATCCGTATGAAAAACCATATAAACCAAGCTTTTCAACCATAAATATTGTTTACCTGAAACAATTCAAGGCAAACAACACACAATTCTCCTTGTATGGGCATACAAGGGTTAAGTATCCAAAAACACTTACAATAATTTGCAAAAAGCATCAACTTTGCAAAACTTGAAGTATACTTAGCTTTTCTTTGCCAGGATCAACATGAAGCCAAAAGAAATATCTCCTCAACATACACATAAGATATCTTGAGATATAGCTCCATATAGCTTGCTTGTAAGCTCGATTTTTAATCCACAATAATCTATATGGAAAGAGTGTTGTACACGGGCATATAAAACCAACTCCAGAATAAAATATGTGAATCCATAAATCCTTAAACCAAGCTATCTACTGCTCATGCTCTTGACACATGACTTCTTTTATAAGCTCAATGGCAAAACTGTTGATTGTCCCCACTTCTAATCTTTTCTCTTTTTGATTGTTGGAAGAAAGCCTCTTGCTTCCGAGAAAGCCTATGCTCTGAAACCACTGTAACCGATACGTGGAGACCCGGACCAATAGACAGACTCTTCAAATACCATACAGAGTTTAGAAACACAATGGAAGAACCATAAATAATATACAAACACAGCACTGAGCCGAAACAGTTGGCCCCCCTAGGAACTTCTTTATTCAGATAGAAGCTTTTTACAAGAAACCAAGGTGCGGGTGCACACAACACCGGATTTTCCACAAAGCAACAGCAAGGCTCATGACCATGTCTCTTTCTAGATGCAAAGGCAAAACAACCCTGGAAACTCTCCCCAAAACAGTTCCATGTTGCTCATGCTCTGTAGCCATCTTTCAAGCCAAACTTTGCCAGTAAATGCCCTAGCTTTCTTCTCTGGAAAATCGTCGTTCACACCTTGGTTCTGCTCAGTGTGTGAAACACTAGTCAAGACTCATGAAGGGACCAAATGGTGACACTGACCAAGGATCTAACCATGTACAAGCATTCAACAACCTTTTTGTACCATATTAAATACAGAAAACCCTGACACCATGTCTCTCTCTCTTCTCCTCTCTCCTCTGTCGTCTTAATTAGGTTTAATCAACATGTTCTTCTTAATCAAGCTTAGGGCTATGGATCAATACAGCAAGCTTAGGGCTATGGATCAAGCTTAATCAAGCTTAGGGCTATGGATCAATACAGCAACGCGTCCGCACATACAACATTGGTATCAGAGCATTCAGGCTCGGCCACTAATGTTATGTGAGTGAACTTTCTTGAGAATTTAATTATATTTATTCAATAAAAATTATAGTTAGAGATAAAGGAATATGAATATCTCTAAACAATTAGAAAAATATAAGAAAATAAATTTGTGATAAAAATAGCATCTTTATGATAGAGATCCCCAAAAGTAGGTCGGCTTTTGCATGCAACCGAATTTAGCAAAACGGCCCGCGTTAAGTTGTAGACCACACCTATTCACCTCTTCTCTTTTCTCCTTTGATGAGAAAATGTATTGATTGTATCAAATTACTTCATATCTTAATAAATCATTGAAATACTCATATGTGAGATTGCGGGTCTTACATGTGGGGGGACAGATTGGACCCAATGCTTTTGTCTTGTGTTCATATATATTTTTCCATTTAAGTTTTCCGTTCAATTCTTCTTCTAAGATTGATGTATTAACTTGTAGTTAACTTATTTAAGTAATTTGTAAAATATTGAAAGCTTGTACTTGGAAAAAAGCTCCTGTAATAACTAAGCAAGTCCCAAGGAGGATCATCGAGTCATTCATCATTACAATAGAAGAAGTCAGCATTAGTCATCCACAAAAGGGACCAGAGGTCACCCTTTAGGGCTGACCAAGAGCCTAACCATGTACAAGCATTCAGTAACCTTTTTGTACCATATTAAATGTAGAAAACCCTGACACCAACTATCTCTCTCTTCTTCTCTCCCCTCTGTCTTAATCATGTTTAATTAGCATCTTGTTCTTAATCAAGCTTAGGATTGTGGATCGATACAGCAAGGCTACCACGCATGCCGCACTTCTTTGAACCCTAAACACCTTTCTTGGAACATGCTTGATGCAAAACGTAAGTAGAAGATGGAGAGAAGAGCTCTAGAGAGATAGTTGAGTTTCAATATATTCAATATAATGAAAGCATAAGTTGAGAGAAAAAACAATAGCAAGCGGAGGACCGCCTAGCTCCCCGAACCCTGACCTGCGCCCCTCCGCCTCTGTGGCTGCTTCGCCCCCTCCTTCCTCCGCCTCCCTTCCTTCCTCCATCGCTGTGCCCCTCCGCCTCTGTGCCTGCTTCGCCCCCATCCACACTCCGCCTCTCCCATCCTTCCTCCATCGCCATTCGCCCCTGCCTCTGCTGCCTTTCTTCGCCTCATCCTTCCCCACTGTTCGCCCCTGCCTCTGCCCGCCCTTCTTCGCCCTCCAGTTTGCGATGTTTCACCTCCCCTCCTCTCCCCGCCTCCCCTCCTTCCTCCGCCTCTTCCCTCTGCGCAGCCCTGTTGTGCTACCCTTCCCCCGCCCTTCTTCGCCTTTGCGTCCAACCATCTCCCCCTTGCTTCCCTTTCTTTTTTTGCTTTTCCCTCCCTTCCTTTCCTCCGCCTCCTTGCTTACCTCTTCCCCTTGGTTCAAATTGCTCCTCATCCGGGTTCAAGTCGGCCTTTTTCTTCGATTAGCATCATGGCTAATCATTCTCCCTCGGCCGAGCGAACCATTGTTTTTTCCGAAGCAGAGCTTGCGGTCCTCTATGCCGAAATAGAGAAAGACTCCAAAATGACCCTCATTGCCAGAATCTTTGGATCTCACCCGTCCCGTCTCCAGGCTCGGGATTGGGTCCTGGCGGCTCTGCCCTCCGACCTCGCTCCACACTTTCGAGATGTCAGGTTGCTTGGAAGAGGTTTCTTCCAAGTGGATTTTGATTATGAGGACGCTGCCTCAGAGGTTTTGAAGGGCAGCCCTTTGCCATTGGGCCCGAGGAAGATATTCTTTCTTCCCTACTCCAGCTGTTTTGACCCTGTTGAGGAAGACCAGAACCGTTTCCCGATTACTCTCAGATTCCCAGGTCTTCCTCGCGCATATTGGCCTATGTTAGAGGCCATCGGGTCTGCCTTTGGGCTGGTTCTTCAAGTGCCCCCACTTCACACCTTGCCGACATCTTCTGCCCAGGTGGTCACTGCCTCGGCGGATGCTATCCCCAGGGTCATGGTTCTTGCCCATGACATTGAGCTCTTTGAGGACTATGTTTTGCTTCTGGGCCCTTGTGGCACTTTGAAGCAACGTATGGAGATTGCAGGTAAACCCGATCAGTGCCGGGTTTGTCACCAACAGGGTCACTTTGCTCGAGATCGCAGGAGGCCTCGTAAGCGTGCTTCTCAGTCCCCACCTCCCTTGGTTCCTTCCCGTCCTTCAGTCCGCCAGGTGTGGCGAGCTCTCTCACGCCCGCCCCCCTGGTGCGATTGATGGGAAGGCCTCCTTGGATCATGTACAGATAGATGATATTTCTGGTCAGAGGGATGTGTCAGCTGATGCATCTTTGCAGACAGATGATATCTCAGATATCAGGATGATTTTATTGAGTCCTCTCTACTCGGAGGGGACGATATGCAGGATGTTCAGCACAGTGGGGATCATGTATTGCAGGATTTTCAGCATGATGTCATTGCCCTTGATGCCCTGTAGGGCGAACAGGTTTCTCGTACATATGCAGGTACTGTGCAGGGCCTCGGACAAGGACATGTCAATGGACTTTGCCCCATGGATTTTCCCGTCCTCCAGCATTATGAGAGGCGTCCTCAAGCTGCCCATCGTCTTCTTAGATCGGGGGTCAAACCCTCTTCTCTTCCATGAGAATCGTCTCATGGAATGTTCAGGGCCTTGGAGGGCTTCCCACCCGTGGTAGGAAGCACCTTCTGAAGGACCAGCTTCACCCTGCTGTTACAGGAGGGTCTATGGATGTGCTTTTGTTGCAGGAACACAAATTGGATAGATCTCAGTGTGGCAAAACTGGTAAGATGCTTTCTGGCCACACCTTCTGGTCCTCCGCAGTTGGGACTAGAGGGGGTGTTTGTATTTCAGTGGCAGCATCTATTATACCTCATGTTATTGGGCACGGTGTTATCATCCCTGCTAGAGCGCAGTGTATCTTATCATGCATGAGGGTCAAAAATTGGGAATCTTGAATATCTATGCACCTAACGTGAGAGGTGAAAGGGTGGCCTTTTGGGACACCATTACAAATGTCATTCCCTAGGTTGATCATTGGATAGTGGGAGGAGATTTTAATATGGTTGAGCAACCTTCTGACAAGAAGGGTGGACGCGAAAGGGGTTTACACCCTTTGGAGTGAACCTCATGGGAGATGTTCACGCTTTCCTTTTTGGGCAAGGATTGCTGGACTGAGGATGATTTCCAAAGAAGGCCAAATTCCTTATCTTTCTCTTGGCATAACCGCAGCAGCGGGGATCAGAACATCTTTGCACGTCTGGACAGGTTTTATGTGGATGATTGGTCCTTGGACAGAGGAGGCGCCATTGCTATTATGCCTAGCACCACCAAATCCGATCATTGCCCTGTCGTTTTGTGTCTCAGGGAGCCTGGGGCTCGCTCGGCCTCTCCCCGTGTCCGTATCCCTGAATCTCTTTATCTTGATGCTGACATTTCCCTTAAGATCAGAGAGAGATGGAGATCTTGTGACAGTCCTGATCCTCGTCATAATATTGCGCTAGCTCTTGAGAGGACCAGCCATCATTATCATAGCACTACCTTGTCTAAGAAGGAGGAGGCTCTGGACAAGGAGAGAGCTATTAGGCATTGGATTGCTACTCTTCAGAGGGAACATGAAAAGCATCTTCTTTATGGGAAGCTGTCGAGTGGGCAAAGTCTAGTCAGCAGCCTCTTGCCATTCTTTTGCTTGATTTTGAAAAAGCTTATGACAGGGTGGATTGGGATTTTTTGGAGGGCACTATGGCACACATGGGGTTTTCCCAAAATTGGATCAGAGGGGTGTCTTCGGTGAGCGTTTTCAGATTTCCCGTTCAGTGAGGTAGGGCTGTCCCCTCGCCCCTTTACTGTACCTCATTGTAGCTGAGGCTCTGAGCAGGTTTCTTCGGGCTGCCCCTGTGTTGTGGGTCTCAGGCTGCCTTTATGCACGGAGGAAGAGTTTTTGGACTCTGAGTTAGCAAATAATACGGCGTTGTTTCTTGAGGCTTCACATGCTTGTTTATGTTCTTTCCGGGCAGCCTTGGAGGCCTTTTGTTTGGCAGCAGGAGCTACTATCAGTTGGCATCAGTCAGTTGGTTTTTGGATCAGTGATTCTCCTCTTGCAGATTGGGGTACAGATGTTGGTTTTACTTGGATTGAGAGAGGATGCTCTGCCACATACCTTGGTTGTCAGGTGGGTGTCGACATCTCCCCTGCACAACACTTTGCCCCAGTGCTCTTAAGCATTAAAAGCAAACTTCATCACTGGATTAGGAGGAAGCTCAACTTGGCCTCTAGAGCTTTGGTGGTTAGCAAGTTTTGCTAGCCACAACTTGGTTTATCGCTTCATGCTGGATTTTTCATAAGGGCTGCATTGGCCAGCTTCGTCGCCTTATTCGAAACTTTCTTTGGTCAGGGCTTGATGGAAATGCACACACCAGGGCTAGAGTTGCTTGGGAAACCATTATCAGGCCTAAGCAGGAAGGGGGATTGAATATCATTGACCCTGAGGTGCAATGTAAGGCTTTGCTTTGTAAGCTGGTTGTTAGGGGCTTTCTTCCAGGCACTGAGCCGTGGAAGGACTTTCTCATGCAGCAGATCGCGAAGTGTGTCCCTGTTCGCGGAGGTGACTGGATTCTCATCTCACGCTTTATTTTTTCGGATGCAGTACACTACTCCCCTTCGTCCCCCCTGGTTAGATCCCTCCTACGGGCCTGGGACTGCCTGAGGAGTTTTTTGGTACACATCCCCCCCCATTCAGCAGAGGAAGTTAACTGGCAACCCATTGTGTGGAATGATTTGATCTTAGATGTGCATGGTAGGCCTCTTGGGGCAGCTATGCATATTCTTTGGGCTAGTTGGGAGACCCTATGCCCCACAGTGCTGGCTTGGAAGAGGTTTCAGAGCCTCACCGAGGTACAGAGATTGGATTTCACACAGCATTTGAGAGGCTCTAGCCGGAGGATTGCACAGATTGATGCAGCCATTCCCAACCACTAGATTACTGGATCTTTCTTGGAAGGCCGTCATCATTCTTGGTTTGGGGTTTTTTCTGGGACAGTGTTCCTCTTCACGTTATGGGTCTTCCCTTGCCTAGGGAGGATGATGTACCGGTCTTTTTTTCTGTACAGGATGGATGGCAGCTAGGATGGATGGCAGCTGGAGAGATGTGACGTGCAGGACCTTATTGAGGGCCCCCCGATTCGTCCAGTCAGAGTTGTTGGCAAGTTTGGGAAGCACGTCTTTGTTGACCCCCCCTCCCCCCCCCCCCCCCCCCCCCCCGGGGATGATCACAGAGAGTGTTAGCCTTTGGTTGTATGGTGGCTACCCTATCAGAAGACATTTGCATCGGGACCCCGGTGAGTGGGAGTGGAAGGATGCTTGTAACCCTTTGAAAAGCATGCCTTTTTTCAGTTATACGGTGCGGAATGCCAGACATCTTATCTTGGGACACATTCAGAGTGTCCCTACTCTTAGACCCCATTGGGAATCTTACGGCATTTCGACTAACATTCAGAGGGTTTTTTGACGGAGATTGTGGCATTCTTATAGGAAGCCACAGATTTCCTCCTTTATCTGGGTTTCTCTTCATGGTGGTCTGGCCACCAATCAGTGGAGGTCTGTTACTGGTGCTTGCCCAGCATGCCCTAGATGTGCAGGAGTTTCGGAGTCAATTTACCATTGTTTATGGGAATGCACGGAAGCACAGAGGGTTTGGTCTGCGATTGCACACCTCCTTGGTAGAATTAAGAGGGATGCTATCATTTCTTTTGGTTCTATCATTTGGTTGACACAGTCTAGGCCTCAGCTGAGATTCGAGCATTATGGTTAGGCAAGGAGTTGCTCGGTAGTGTTGTTTTCAGGATTTGCCACTTTCACACTTTGTTCCTCCGGCACATAGGTTTGGTAGGATTAAGAGGGATGCTATCATTTCTTTTGGTTCTATCATTTGGTTGACACAGTCTGGACCTCAGCTGAGATTCGAGGGGACTGACATGAGCTTGGCCATTATGGTTAGGCAAGGAGTTGCTCGGTAGTGTTGTTTTCAGGATTTGCCACTTTCACACTTTGTCCCTCCGGCACAAAGGTTAGACAGCTCTTGGGAGATTATTGCTAGCATCTCAGCCTGGAATATCTGGAAGGCTAGATGCACCGAGGCCATTGAGGGTACTCCCGTTCTTGTTTCTCAGTGTCTTTGCAGGATTTGGAGTGATATTATTCACACCATCATGGCTACCTAGGCTAGAATCCAGGGATCTTGCAGAGAGGAAGCGTGGCCAATTTATGAGAGAGTGTGACATTGGTATCTTTTTCACGTCCTCTCATTCGGGACCCTATTGGCAGCACAGGGCTCCTGATTGGTTGAGATCTCCACCTTACTTGGTGTGAAATCTCCATTTTGTAAAATTTTTTCATACTTAATAGAAGTCTCCTTTCTGAAAATATATATATATATATATATATATATATATATATATATATATATAGTACAAAAAGTTTTTAACATTCTTGGCAAGCCTTAGGCTACCCCATAAAAGATTGAAAGACCTAATCTATGACTCAATTCCCAAAGGAACTGAATGAGTCTAATGAATCTTGGCTGAGCATATTTATAGGCTGTGGGACCCCACTATAGGCTAGCCGACTGCTCTCGGACATGAGAAAATACACACAGTAATATGCCTACTGCCGACCAGTCCAATAAGCCCCTTCAATGCCCAGTCGGCCAGATCCTGCATTCTCAGAATGCTCTTCTTGGGATTCCCGTGTGCCTTGCTCATGCCCAAGCTACTCTGTTTATCTGCTACCTATCAGAATTAGCAAAGAGATTAGCAGGTACATGTCATGCACATGACATCCCCTTTTGCTAAACTTGATGACGGGATTCCAACTTCTGACCCTGGATGACTGTCATCGTCCCCTTGTCTCCTCATGGACTTCCAAGCTTGTCATCCTTCCCTTCCTCACAACTTTTTCACTAACAACCCTGCCCAATCTCCAATTCTACTCCAAATCTGATGAAGATCTGTGCATATGTTCCACTTTGTCACCTTGCCTTCTTGCCCTGTCCCTAAACACTATCCTTGGTCTTCTTTTCCTGAGTATTGAGTCTAGCACTCTCACTCCACCCCTTGGAGGATCACCCTCCCTTGGAACCGTTGCCTGAAAGCCTTTCTTGGTATGCCCCAAGTGGCATCCGACTCACAAGACTGCCATTCCCCTTGGGTCTTGTGGAACACCACAAACCAACCTACACCATCAGTGTTTAGCCTTGCTGAGCCTAACAGCTGTCGGCCAACAGAAAATACACATAATAATATGCCCGCTGTCGACTAGTCCAATAAGCCCTTCAATGCCCTGTCGGCCAGGTCCTACATCCTTAGAGTGCTCTTCTTGGGATTCCCCCGTGTCCTGCTCATGACTTAGCTACTATGTTTATCTGCTGCCTATCAAAGATTAGCAGGTACATGTCATGCACATGACACCATGGATGCCTTCACGCTAAGCAACAAATCAGTGAGTTGTGAATCCATGACAAATATCAAGTGATCAAGGACTAGGTGAGGGATTTCAACCTTGTGGCATGAGGTAAGGGTTTGATGGGGCAAGGAAGCACAATATAGCCCAATTAATCCAGGTGCAATGAAGAAACTTTCCCCAAACCCGAACTTGTGCGGTCTTGGAATCTAAGTACTCTATCCTATCCAAGAAGTCAATGCAAATGGGTGCCAGAAAAAAAAATATTCGAAGGTTCCCTAAGCTTTGATACCAATTGTAGAACACTTGTGCCTATGTGCTACGATTTTCCAAAAATAGAAAGGAGAGTGCGGCCGAACCACACATAAAACACACATGAGTCCTAAACTACTAATCTGTATGATGTACAAGAAAGAAGTAACACAACTACTTCAAGATGTGGCCGAGAATGAAGACATCAAATCACAGCCCTGTGACCTACTACTATACACTCCTAATTAGCACTTCACCTAGAGAGAGACACTATGTGAAGTCCAACACTAAGGGATTTGGCTACCCATGTCACTCCCACCATGTCATCCCTACCATGCGGCAGTGCCACGTGTCACCTGCACTATCCGACTCTGCTTGTCAGTTGATATCTAATGCCCAGTTGTTCCCTTTATACTTGTAGTGTGTCACAAATAATGTGATATGTACAACTGTAGAAGCAACAGATCAAACTTCAAAATACAGTACACCACACTACGCTCTCCTTCATGTAACCTCTCTCTCACAGAGTGGTAGTAAACCTCTATGTGCTTGGGTTCTAGCATGAAAAACTGGATTTCATGCTATAACCATAGAACTCTGACTATCAAAAAAGGACGAGAGTCACAATATGTTGACTCACACACAAGTATCATAAGCTGTCTGAGCCAAATACATTCAAATGCCACAGTGAAAGTTGCTATGTACTTAGCTTCACACAACAAGGTAGCGACAGTTGGCTGCTTTTTACTTGGCCAGTGCAAAGGCCCCAAATCTAGCATGTCAAAAGAAGACTTCAATTCAGCCTTGAAGGCTGAAATTTTCACTTCTTGTGTCCCTGTACAGAAGCATGTCATCAACATACAAAATGACGATAAGAACGTCAGCACCCTCTTTCTTGGCGTAGGGTGTGCTCTTAGTCCGACTGTTCTGAAAACCCTAGCTCACAAGGTAAGCATGTTTTGTCGTATCAAGCTTGAGGGGCTTGCTTTAAAACATACAATGCCTTCTTTAATCTGCACGCTTTGTGCTCTTCGCTAAGCACAACAAAACCAATGGGCTGATTTACATACACCACTTGCAAATCCCCATTGAGAAACACTAACCTATATGTGCAGCCAATGCTATCACTAAACGTATAATGGTCATCCTGGACGAGGGAGCAAAGGTCTCATCATAGGCGATTCCCTTTTGCCATGAATAACTTTGGCTGCAAATCTGGGGCCTGTACCTTTCAATGGTACAATCAAACTTTCTCTTGACTTTGTATACCTACTTCTTCCAGATTACATTCTTCCTAGCAGGCAAGTCCACCAAATTCCATGTGTTATTCTTCTGAATAGAAGAAATCTCGTCATGCATGGCTTGCATCCATTGTTCATTCACTCTTGCTTCTTCAAAACAAGCAAGTTCTTTTGCATCAAAGAGACTACTCATACATGCAAAATTAGCATGTTGAGAAATCAAAGCATGGCTAGAACCAGCCTGTGTTCCACCCATATAAGGAAAGCAGAAAGCTTATTGTCAGTCTTCAACAACCATCTTGGCACAGTTTCAGCTTCTTTGATGGCTGTTTTGTAGCACGCGGAAGCTCTAGGGGTCTTCTTTCAGCCCTAAACACTACTGAGAACATGCTGATGCAAAAACGCAGACAGAAGGGCGAGTAGAGAGAGAGAGAGATGCTGGAAATTCAGTATATTCATATGGTACAAAAAGGTACCCTAATCTACAGCCATAGGCTGCCTTACATAAAAGGTGGAATACACCAAAATCTGTCCTACTCTAAGGACCCAACTCAAAGGAGTTGAATGATTCTCACAATGAGCATACATACCTATTTATAGGCCCTTGAACAAACGAAGTGCTGGCCGACTGCTGGTCGGCCAGCCGACTGGGCATAATCACCATCATTGACTGCGCCGCCTGGTCTTCTTGCAGCTGACACAGTTCCCTGCTCTCGACAGCAACCAACGCAGCCGACAAATCCTTCTTCTCTTCCATGTCCTGCCCCTTGGCCAAAACTGCACCTCATGCTCATAACTTCCTAGTTCTACTCTGTTTTTTTGGTTGCCCTTTTAGGATTAGCTCTAGGATTTGTCCATGGACAGACATGCACATGGCATCCCCCTCTGCTAAACTTGATGACGGGATTCCAACCAGTTCTTGGATGACTGTCATCATCCCACTCTTTTCCCGGAGTCCCTCTGTCATCCATCCAACTCTGGCAACCGTTTTCTCTGAAAACCCAGCCCGGTCTCCAAAACCACTGTCTCAGATTAAGATCTATGCATCTGTTCCATCTAGTCCACAATCCATTCCTGCCCTAACTCCGAACATTGTCTTGGTCTTCATTCCTGAGAAATGAGTCTGGCACTCTCACATCACCCCTTGGAGGATAATCCTCCCTTGGGACCGTTGCCCGAGAACCTATCTAGCTCACAGGACTACCATCCCCTCTGGCTTTGTGGAACACCACCAACAAACCTCCTAGGAGCTCTTCCCGATTCTGTGTTCCTTGCCTTGGGCTTCGTATCCGTGTACTTTCCTGTACCTTGGACCTGTATGCCATCATATGGAACTAATTCAGTGTTTGCTTTGCTGAGCCTGCTGCTCTGATACCAATGTAACACGTGGAAGCTCTTGGGGTCTTCTTTCAGCCCTAAACACTACTGAGAACATGTTGATGCAAAAACGCAGACAGAAGGAAGAGTAGAGAGAGAGAGAGAGAGAGAGAGAGATGCTGGAAATTCAGTATATTCATATGGTACAAAAAGGTACCTAACTCTACAGCCATAGGCTGCCTTCATACAAAAGGTGATAGACACCAAAATCTATCCTACTCTAAGGACCCAACTCAAAGGAGTTGAATGATTCTCATAGTGGGCATACATGCCTATTTATAGGCCCTTGAACAAACAAAGTGCTGGCCAACCAGCAGTGCTAGCCGACTGCTGGTCGGCCAGCCGACTGGGCATAATCACCATCATTGGCTGCACCGCCTGGTCTTCTTGCAGCCGACACAGTTCCCTGCTCCCGACAGCAACCAACGCAGCCGACAAAGCCTTCTCTTCTCTCATGTCCTGCCCCTTGGCCAAAACTGCACCTCATGTTCATAACTTCCTAGTTCTACTCTGTTTTTCTGGTTGCCCTTTTAGGATTAGCTCTAGGATTTGTCCATGGGCAGACATGCACATGACATGTTTACTCCTCTCTAACAGCTTCCTCTAGATCTTAAAGAGAAGGAGGCTCTTCCAATGGCTGTTCCAGGGGTCTTGTTTCCTGTGTTTCCGGAGGCATAACATGCTCAGGAGCTGGCTGAACAGATATGGGCAGCAGCCCATCAAACATGTCATGTGGCAAGAAGGATGATCTTATTATTGGACGAGGCATGCACTCCTCCCGCCCCACTATGCTGGCACCTTGTATTGGCTACATGACTACTTGTACTACCATTTCATCGACACATGTCATAGTATAGGTAGCTAGTTTCTTTTTCAGTTTTCAATTTTTCCATGGCTCAGTATTTTCAGCTATTGTATTACTCTTTGGTCTCATAGCCCCTTGGGTCTTTTGAAGATGTTAATCTCTCTCTCTATCTCTCTCTCTCTCTCTCTCTCTCTCTCTCTCTCTCTCTCAAAAAGACACACACACACTTATTTAAAATATTTTGATTGAGTGAGTTACATTTTGGTTTTAGGCAACATTGCATCTACAACTGCGGCCAGCAGGCACTAAACCCAGACACTCACCTGAAAGCAAAAACCCTTACCAACTGGACTCCAAATCAACTACACTGCTAGGACACACACATTTACAATTAAATATGTAGGATTTCCATTACGAAAGCCGTGTTGATGCAACTATGACAACAATTCTTCTCTGATAGCTCAGAAAGCTTCAAATGCACTACTAATCATGTCATGCTGCAGAACCAGCCTTACGATTTAACTCTAGCCTCCCAAACACGTACTCAAAACAGGTGTGACTTGATTGTTTTTTTTAAGATTGGAAGGTTTAAATTGTGTACTAAGATTGTCCAAGAGCCTGTACACTGGTGGTGAAGAGTTTCGCCACCACCATCATTCCCCCAAGTTCCCCCAACTACAAATTCCATAGTTATGGGCCAATCAGATAAAAATACATGCTATAGATTCAACCTGGGGATTTGAAGCTCTGACATCATTGACATTGGTGCTACAATCATATTGCAAGAACAATCAGGCATGATAACTGAACAGGCTCAGCTTCCCGCCTTGTTCCAGAGGCCGTGGGTGGATTTCCTACTCCATGACTGACTTGGTTTTTCGCGGACAATTCACAAAAAAATATTCATATATCTTTTTGTTGATGCTAAGAAAAGGTTTCATCTCTTGATTGTGGACAACAGAATCTTACCAAACAGGCAGTTCTACCGATAATAATGTGAGTGTTTCCTATTGCACCCTTTGAGGACTCAGATGAAGATGCTGTAAAAGGCAAAAATGTAGCGCTCTACAAGATGATGATGTCACATGCTTCATATATGATATCAAAAAATAGACACAATAATTTAAAAGAGACGCATGTAAAAGAGGGGATCCAAATGCAGTAACTTTCTATCATGACCATAGTTATCAAAACGCTTGAACGGATCAATATGCCACATCATCATCATGAAGAAACCAATGCAATACAGTGAATCAATAATAAATTGCAGAATTGTAGGTCATTTTGTGTATAATATGATCAATACGTTAACAACGGCAATACGCAAGAAGGTAACACCTATGCAAACGTTAAAAACTAGTTTTCATTATGAAAACACTGTTTTCATGCAACTATGATCATGACCTCAGATCACCAAGGATGTTTTCATCACCTAAAATGACACTCACCTGAAGGAATGTGCATGAATGGGTGCGTAGACGAAGTCTGTCAGGCCAGCGACAGTTCCCGGAGTCACAAATAGATAGGATAGCACTGCCGGCGCGACAATGGCCCACCACCAACTTGTCTGCACGGCAGAGACAAGATCACAAATGGCTGAACCAAAAGATCAGTTGGAAACAAACAAAGGATCAAAAGCTTACAGCTTCTTGTGAGGGAACAGGAAGCTGACTTGCCCCTTGAAGAAGAAGATCATAAAGCTTAATCATGCTTTCTTGGGCGTCTACACCCAATCTGTAGCCAAATTATAAAGTAATTAGAGCCTGATTAAGCTAATTACAAGGATCATCTAGACCTGACCTTAGCCAAGTTATGAAGCAATTGGAATCTGATTTACTTAATCACAAGTGACAAAACCGAAAAAAGAAAAAAGAAAAAAAAAACACCATCTGGTGCTAAATGATCGACATACCCATTGTATAGAGATTCTGCACTATTTGGCAATCCATTCTGAACCACACATTTCTTCCGGAAACCCGGGAAACTTGAACTGCTGTATGGAAATTTGGCAGAAAAACGCAAGGGATGAAGAAAAGATGACCCCGAGCGATCTATGTGGAAGTGATCAACTACAATGCGAGGCGTTGAAAAGCAGTGCGCCATAGCCGAAAGCTTCTGCCCCCAGCAATAGGTGGGCAGATAAGAGTTCTTAAACCTGCTGAAAAGAAGACAATCAGCAAAGGAAAATGGAAGCTCTATGGACTTGGGGACCTTCAACCAGATATGGGAGCTAACCCTAATTCACAGAGACTCAAAAACTTACGCAAAATAAGATCAAGCAAATATCTCCATCTAATGCTGGCAAAGAGAGCAAGCAATGAAGAGGAGCGATGTTCACTCAAACCCTCATAATCGTAGCCTAAAATCAGAGGTTCAGCGGACCCTAATTCACAGGATTACTCAAACACAAACCCAAAATCTAACATCAAAGCACCATAATCTGACAGAGAAGGCGTGTAGCAGAGGTTGAAATGAAACCCTGACAAAAGAGATGAGAGATACAGAAGAGAGTCCTGAGCCAGAAGCAACGCAAGTTGAGAGTGGTTGCCTGCAACGTGTCCTGCTGAGAAAAATCTATGGCCAGAGAATTTCTGGGTTTCTTGAATCTTCTTTTATTTTGTACAATTTAGAAATTTGCACCACACATTCTGCTGTCGGATCACAATCTCTGAAGCATGGATGCCTTGGAAGTTGGCCCTTACCTAGTACCAGTAACCAAAGTACTACGCATGAGATGGGCCCCCCAAGTTTCAACTGATTTTTTCCAAATATAAATAAACAATTAGTTTTTTTAAGTACGTGCCAGATTCTCACATTTTTTGTCACAAGGTCGATTAGAGCGAGTGGGGCGCCTCCGGGCAAGTTAACACCCCCTCTATTGGGTGGAGAACAGGGTTCGAGAAACATTTTTGAGTCAAGCTGACATGATTCCTTCTCACCATGGTTTGTACGGAAAAAGGCAATTCCGAACAAGCATTTTCTTCATAATTTCCTCTACTGTTTTTTGAAGAGGGCCTTCACCAAGGCCAAAAAATTGAAGGCCCCCTTCGCCTTACAGTGGTCAAAATCCAGCACCTCTCTTGCTAAGTACCTGGTCATTACCCTGGCGAAATGTGGTAGGCTTGAAGATGGTCTCTACATGTTTCACATGACCTTCTCCTCCCAAGAGGAGGCGGAATTTTAAAAAAGTTGAGCAGGCTCCAAGATAAATCTTTTCTCAAACCCTGGGCAGTACTTAAATAAGAGCTCCACACTAACCAGCATGCTAGTACAAAAGGAGTGTAAGATTCTTCCCTCCAGATTTTGAGGTGTGCAGGTGTAAGTACCTCCCCTTCCGATCTTATAATTATTCCCCTCTCAGAAATAAAAGAAAGATCCTGTTTTGGCCTGGAGAGAAAAAATGTCTAAAGGGAGGTAATTCAAAATTGAGATATTTTTGAATTACCTCCCTTCCGATCTTATAATTATTCCCCTCTCAGAAATAAAAGAAAGATCCTGTTTTGGCCTGGAGAGAAAAAATGTCTAAAGGGAGGTAATTCAAAATTGAGATATTTTTGGATATAAAAATCCTCCTAGTGTCTAAAATGATTTTCCCTGAAACAGAAATTCAAAAAGAACTTTCCAATGTGCAATTGGAATTAATTAAAAATAGGTATAAAGAACCTTAGTCTAAGGGTCCATATTTTCAGAAATTTTTAAATTATGCTAAAAATTAAGAGATATTTAGAGGAAATGATGCATTTTTGACATCTTAGTGTGGGGATCTCCCCTCATGAAGGAGGCACCTATTTCACATGTGTGGAGGAGTTTTAAACTCAAAAATAATGAGATATTTTCATCTCTCCTCTCTCTTGTTTCAACTAGATCCAAAAAGTAAGCTAAACTGACCCAAAAATGGTCAAAAATTGACCAAACTGATCTGAAAAATTCTAGAATCAGTTTGCTTGGTTAGAGGCTCACTTTTTCCTATAAATAAAAGCCTCCCCCTTTGTAAAAGCTTAATGGTGTTTATGCACTGTTACTCTACTCCTGCCCTGAGCCATTTACATTGAATTTCTTGATAATTCAATTGTTTTTGGCCTAATCCTCTCCAAAGTAATTGGTGGCCACTTTTGATTCAAACAAGAGTAGAACCCTCAATCCCTCAAGCCAAAGAAAAGCTTACAACTCCATGTAAGCTAAATTTTCTTACTTTTTTAATTTTAAATCTATGGTTTTCTTGATTTACTTGTTTTACAGTTACTTGAATTAAATTCAAATACTATGTCTTGATGAAAAAGGCCACCCCCTTCTCTTCTTTTGCGATTCAGCCTTTCTTAATCCTAGAAATATTAGTTAAATGATTAATTAAACTTTTCTTATTGTTTACTCTCTTGAATTCTGAAAATTGAGTAGATTACAGTCCTATACATCTAGATTGGGTTAATTTAAGTTGAAATTAGAATGATAAAAATGAGAAATGGTCAGCCATACAAAGGAGGTTATGGCAAAATTTTCCATAATTTTATGGAAAAGAAAGTTTGTTTTTATGTTATTCCAAAAGAGTAATTCCTACCGTTTGTGCATTCTAAAGGAAATATTCTAATTACTCCATGTACATATTCACCTATGAATATGCATGGATATCACTGATATTAATTATTAAAATTGATTTCTATGCATAGAAAGATGTATAATGGAAATTGTTTTATTATAAAAGTTTTATTTTTATTAAATTTAGTTTCTATGCATAGAAAGATGCATAATGGAAATTTTTTGTTAAAAAAGTGTTATTCTCATTAAAATTGATTTTATGCATAGAAAGATGCATAAAGGATTTATTTTTATTTCAAAAGTGTTATTCTCATTAAAATTGATTTTATGCATAGAAAGATGCATAAAGGATTTATTTTTATTTCAAAAGTGTTATTCTCATTAAAGTTGATTTTTATGCATAAATAGATGCATAAAAGGATTTTTATAAAAGAGTTATTCCCACTGAAGTTGATTTTTATGCATAAATAGATGCGTAAAGAATCTTTATATCAAAATTAGAATTCTCTTACATTCTATGTTTAAATTCTATGAAATAGATGTGAATGGATGGATGGATGGATGTGATGTGAATAGAGGTGATGAGATGTGAGGTGAATAGATGTGATGAGATGTGATGCGAATTAGATAGATGTGAATGGATGGATGGATGTGATGTGATGTGAATAGAGGTGATGAGATGTGAATAGAGGTGATGTGATGTGAGGTGAATAGAGGTGATGTGATGTGAGGTGAATAGATGTGATGAGATGTGATGTGAATCAGATTAGATGTGAATGGATGGATGGATGGATGTGAATCAGATTAGATGTGAATGGATGGATGGATGGATGTGATGTGAATAGAGGTGATGAGATGTGAGGTGAATAGATGTGATGTGAATGAGATAGATGTGAATGAATGGATGAATGGATGTGATGTGAATAGAGGTGATGTGATGTGAGGTGAATAGATGTGATGAGATGTGATGTGAATCACATGTGAGATGTGATGTGAGGTGAATAGATGTGATGAGATGTGATGTGAATCAGATTAGATGTGAATGAATGGATGGATGGAGGTGAATAGATGTGATGAGATGTGATGTGAATCAGATTAGATGTGAATGAATGGATGGATGTGATGTGAATCAGATTAGATGTGAATGGATGGATGGATGGATGTGATGTGAATAGAGGTGATGAGATGTGATGTCATGTGAAAGGATGTGATGAGATGTGAGGTGAATAGATAAGATGTGAATGAATGGATGGATGAGATGTGAATGAATGGATGAGATGTGATGTCATGTGAATCAGGATGTAAATGAAGGATATGGGATATGAGTGGATATATGTAAAATAATGGATGTGAATGTGTATGGATGAGATGTGAATGAAGGATGTGATGAGATGTGAGGTGAATAGATAAGATGTGAATGAATGGATGGATGAGATGTGAATGAATGGATGAGATGTGATGTCATGTGAATGAATGAATGGATGAGATGTGATGTCATGTGAATCAGGATGTAAATGAAGGATATGGGATATGAGTGGATATATGTAAAATAATGGATGTGAATGTGTATGTGAAGAATGGATGTGAATGAGTATGTGAAAGAATAGATGTGAATGTATGTGATGAAAATGGATGTGAATGTGTATGTGAAGAATGGATGTGAATGAGTATGTGAAGAATGGATGTGTATGTGAAGAATGAATGTGGATATGTATGTGAAAGAATGTGATGTGATAAAAAAAGAGGTGATGTGAAGAATGGATGTGTATGTGAAGAATGAATGTGGATATGTATGTGAAAGAATGTGATGTGATAAAAAAAGAGGTGATGTGACATGAATATATGTGGATGTGAAGTGATAAATACGAATGTATGAATAGATGTGGGCAGTCGTACAAGTGAACGATTGGATGGATGTGTATGAATAAGATATGATATAAGATATGATGTGGATAGAAGTGATGTGATATAATGTGGATAGAATGTATGTGATGGGATGGTTATGAGAATGTATATGGTGGATATAAATGAATGTATGTGATGGGATGGTTATGAGAATGTATATGGTGGATATAAATGAATGAATGTAATGGATATGAATGAATGTGATGTGATGGATGTAAATGAATGTGATGGACATGAATAGATGTGATGGATGTAAATGGTTGTGATGTAAATGAATGTGATGGACGTGAATAGATGTGATGTGATGTAAATGGTTGTGATGTAAATGAATGTGATGGACGTGAATAGATGTGATGTGATGTGAATCGGGATGTGAATGAATGTGATGTGAATCGGGATGCGAATGAATGAGATGTGATGTAAATTGGGATAAATGTGATATGTGATGTGAATGATTATGATGTGATGAGAATGATTATGATGTGATGAGAATGGGAATGTAGATGAAATAAATGAGGATTGATGTGGAACAATATGGAAAGACGAGAGTTCGTTATAGAAACTGTATTTATGACATGTTTTTAAATGACTATTTTATATCAAGAATGCTGGGGAAGCATTTTGACCATCTTGTGTGAATAAGGTCGTGGAGACCTAATCTGATAAAGTTGCAACAGCTAACGGAGAGTCAATGAAGGACGTCTCGCGTAACAAGGTCGGCTGAGCCTCGGTTTGATTTAAATGGTGAGCTTCCCAGTACGGTGGATGAGGGACCAAGGAAGTGGCCCATGAATGAAGCACTAAGTGACCTACGAAGGATCCTAGAGAGTGCTGACTATACGTACTCGGGCAGTGGATCACCGAAGATACCCACACGTGCGTCGTGGAAGATATTGGAGCAAGGAGTAAGAGTTATTTTTTGAATTTGGGCATGGCTCTAGTTGATTGACCTTGTTGGTTCTCAACGGATGAGTTCATGGTTCTTTTATATAGATCTGTTGGTTGACCTTGCTGATCTTCAACGGGGATTCCATTTTGATTTTTATAAGTGAAAATATTGCCGGTTACTGTGGGCTATGGAAAAATATTGTCGATTACTACAGGCTAGGAACTATCGAAAAGGCCCCTGAGTGGATGCCAATGATGCCATAGGTACACCGATGAAGGAAAAATTAGAAATTAGGATTCAATTGGATATTTTGGAAGTTTATGGCCAGTGATACTATAGTTTCATTAAAAAGATTGTTTTAAAGACAACTGAATTTGTGAAAAAGGCAATTTCATATTGGGTGTGTAAGTGGTGTGACTAGTTCTAAGTTTGCATGAATATCCGGCTAGGGGGCCTGGGAACTCTTTTCCTTGGTACCCGGGACAAAACCTAACCAAATTCTTAATTGGATCTCATCACTACAGTGGTTGGGCAGTTGGCTAACCCACGGGACTGGATGGGGTTGCTGGACTGATGGATCCCTAAAAAAAAAAGGGACTCAATTCTGTTGGTACGATAGATGAAGTAAATCCCGGATAAAAATTGTTCTATGAAAAATAATCAACGGCTGTGCCTCGCAATGAGAAAAAAAGCGTTGGTCTCTATGATCCAAATGCTTGCAAGTCTTTTCCTTGATCTGATTATGTGACTTACAGGTTCGGTCAAATCAGTTCAGTTAGTTAAGGCTTTTGACTACGTTAGAGTAAAATTATATTGGAGAAATCGCCCGTGCTTTCCGAGCAAGGGGAGTTTTTCTTGGTTCAGTTTTGGAAAAACCGAGGGATTAGACTCTTGTCCGGATATCCGTGGGCGAGGCCCCGAGTGAGGGACCCTGCCCCGCGCAAGAAGTGCTACTTCTGCTCCCCCCTGAATTCGTTGCACGGTGGGGACAGGGATCTTTCAGCTGGTATCAGAGCCAATTGGCTAAAGAGGAACAACCGAGAAACCAAAAATGTCCAAATTTTATGTAGCAGTAAAAGGTTGTAAGTGTGTGATGAAATTCATACAAATTGATATTCAGAATGAAGATTCATAAATAGGTAATTGGGTCTTCAAATGAAAGTACCGCAATTGTATAGAATCCCTGACTTGCTTGAGGCCTAGACATGATGATATTTACCTTAAAATTCCAAGGACCGTGACTACCCACATATACCGAGGGTATAACTGCAGCTCTTTACTGGCAGTATATACGAGTAAATCTAAGACCTTGAAATTATAAGCATAAATGCTATCCAGATGATGAATTCGAATGTGGTTGATATGATTTTAAAATTCTGGTTGAGAATTGATGAGTTGAATTGGATTCTGATTGAAAAATGATGATTCCTGAGTTTTGGTTGAAAAGCAATAAGCTGAGCAAAACCACAATGAGGATGAATGGAACGAGTTCCTGTGATGATGTTTGTAATAACTGGAATGACGATAATGACTTCAGCAAATCACTATGAGATTAGTTGATTGTGCTGACAGATTGCTACTGTTAACACTTGACCCAGTGGATCAAGTTAACGGATGTCAAATTGAAAATCTGTATAATTGAAATTCCCATGGAGAACTGTTCAGATGGAAAATTCGGTTTAATGGACCATTATTGTGATAAAGATATGAATGTTATGATCTGAAAGAATTGTTATCTGATGATGAGTTCTATATAAGGGATCTTTATCCCAGGATTCTGTTGGGTTGACCAAACTATATGGAACCCCATAATCAGTTGGATCTTAAGGGAAAGAATTGTTATCTGATGATAAGTTCTATATAAGGGATCTTTATCCCAGGATTCTGTTGGGTTGACCAGACTATATGGAACCCCATAATCAGTTGGATCTTAAGGGAAAGAATTGTCCTCTAGTTTGCAAGATCAGGACATCTCGCGTTTTTTAAGTGGGGTAGGATGTAAGATTCCTCCCTCCATCTTTTGAGATGTGCAGGTGTAAGTACCTCCCCTTCTGATCTTATAATTATTCCCCTCTCAGAAATAAAAGAAAGATCCTGTTTTACCTTGTTTTGGCCTGGAGAGAAAAAATGTCTAGAGGAAGGTAATTCAAAATTGAGATATTTTTGGATATAAAAATCCTCCTAGTGTCTAAAATGATTTTTCCTGAAACAGAAATTCAAAAAGGACTTTCCAATGTACAATTGGAATTAATTAAAAATAGGTAAAAAGGACCTTAGCCTAAGGGTCCAGATTTTCAAAAAAAATTGAATTATGCTCCAATTAAGGTTCCCATGGACCAATAAGATTAATCCAAATGTAGGGAGGAGATAAATTGAAGAATTAAAAAAACCCCAAAAAATGAGTATAAGTGCTCGCATAAGATGAAGAGTTGAGTACAAGGTTTATTAGTTAAATAAGAGATATTTAGAGGAAATGATGCATTTTCGACACCTCAGTGTGGGGATCTCCCCTCATGAAGGAGGCGCCTATTTTACATGTGTGGAGGAGTTTTAAACTCAAAAATAATGATATATTTTCATCTCTTCTCTCTCCTGTTTTAACTAGATCCAAAAAGTAAGCTAAAGTGACCCAAAAATGGTCAAAAATTGACCAAAATGATCTGAAAATTTCTATAATCAGTTTGCTTCGTTAGAGGCTCACTTTTTCCTATAAATAGAAGCCTTCCCCTTTGTAAAAGCTTAATGGTGTTTATGCACTGTTACTCTACTTCTGTCTTGAGCCATTTACATTGAATTTCTTGATAATTCAATTGTTTTTAGCCTAATCCTCTCTCCAAAGTAATTGGTGGCCACTCTTGATTCAAACAAGAGTAGAACCCTAAATCCCTCAAGCCAAAGGAAAGCTTACAACTCCATGTAAGTTAAATTTTCTTACTTTTTTAATTTTAAATCTATGGTTTTCTTGATTTACTTGTTATACAGTTGCTTCAAATGCTCTGCCTTGATGAAAAAGGCCACCCCCTTCTCTTCTTTACAATTCAGTCTTTCTTAATCCTAGAAAGATTAGTTAAATGATTAATTAAACTTTTCTTATTGTTTACTCTCTTGAATTCTGAAAATTGAGTAGATTACAGTCCTATACATCTAGATTGGGTTAATTTAAGTAGATTACAGCCCTATATATCTAATTTAAGTTGAAATTAGAATGATAAAAATGAGAAATGGTTAGCCATACAAAGGAGGTTATGGTAAAATTTTCCAGAATTTTGTGAAAAAGAAAGTTTATTTTTATGTTCTTTCAAAAGAGTAATTCCCACCGTTTGTGCATTCTAAAAGAAATATTCTAATTACTCCATGTACATATTCACCTATGAATATGCATGGATATCACTGATATTAATTATTAAAATTGATTTCTATGCATAGAAAGATGCATAATGGAAATTGTTTTATTATAAAAGTGTTATTTTCATTAAATTTAACTTCTATGTATAGAAAGATGCATAATGGAAATTTTATATTAAAAAAGTAGTATTCTCATTAAAATTGATTTTATGCATAGAAAGATGCATAAAGGATTTATTTTTATTTCAAAAGTGTTATTCTCATTAAAATTAATTTTTTGCATAGAAAGATGCATAAAGGATTTATTTTTATTTCAAAAGTGTTATTCGCATTAAAGTTTATTTTTATGCATAAATAGATGCATAAAAGGATTTTTTTTTAAGTGTTATTCCCACTGAAGTTAATTTTTATGCATAAATAGATGCGTAAAGAATCTTTATATCAAAATTAGAATTCTCTTAAATTCTATGTTTAAATTCTATGAAATAGATGTGAATGAATGGAGGGATGGATGTGATGTGAATAGAGGTGATGAGATGTGATGAGATAATGTGAATTAGATGGATGGACGGATGTGATGTGAATAGAGGTGATGTGATGTGAGGTGAATAGATGAGATGAGATGTGATGTGAATCAGATTAGATGTGAATGGATGGATGGATGGATGTGATGTGAATAGAGGGGATGAGATGTGAGGTGAATAGATGTGATGCTATGTGATGTGAATTAGATAGATGTGAATGAATGGATGGATAGATGTGATGTAAATAGAGATGATGTGATGTGAATAGAGGTGATGTGATGTGAGGTGAATAGTAGATGTGATGAGATGTGATGTGATGTGAATCAGATTAGATGTGAATGAATGGATGGATGGATGTGATGTGAATAGAGATGATGAGATGTAAGGTGAATAGATGTGATGAGATGTGATGTGAATCAAATCATGTGAATGAATGGATGGTTGGATGTGATGTGAATAGAGGTGAATAGATGTGATATGTGATGTGAATCAGATAGATGTGAATGAATGGATGAAATGTGATGTCATGTGAATCAGGATATAAATGAATGATATGGGATGTGAGTGGATGTATGTGAAATAATGGATGTGAATGTGTATGTGAAGAATGGATGTGAAAGAATAGATATGAATGTATGTGATGAAAATGGATGTGAATGTGTATGTGAAAGAATGTGATGTGGATGTGTATGTGAAAGAATGTGATGTGATGAAAAGAGATGTGATGTGACATGAATATATGTGGATGTGAAGTGATAGATATGAATGTATGAATAGATGTGGGTAGTCGTACAGGTGAACGATTGGATGGATGTGAAGTGATAGATATGAATGTATGAATAGATGTGGGTAGTCGTACAGGTGAATGATTGGGGATGGATGTTTATGAATGAGATATGATGTGGATAGAAGTGATGTGATTTAATGTGGATAGAATGTATGTGATGGGATGGTTATGAGAATGTATGTGGTGGATATGAATGAATGAATGTGATGGATATGAATGAATGTGATGTGATGGATGTAAATGGATGTGATGGATGTGAATAGATGTGATGGATGTAAATGGATGTGATGTAAATGAATGTGATGGACTTGAATAGATGTGATGTGATGTGAATGAATGATATGTGATATGTGAATCGGGATGTGAATGAATGTGATGTGAATCGGGATGTGAATAAATGAGATGTGATGTAAATTAGGATAGATGTGAATAAATGAGATGTGAATGAATGTGATGTGAATCGGGATGTGAATAAATGAGATGTGATGTAAATTAGGATAGATGTGATATGTGATGTGAATGATTATGATGTGATGAGAATGGGAATGCAAATGAAATAAATGAGGATTGATGTGGAACAATATGGAAAGACGAGAGTTCGTTATAGAAACTGTATTTATGATGTGATGAGAATGGGAATGCAAATGAAATAAATGAGGATTGATGTGGAACAATATGGAAAGACGAGAGTTCGTTATAGAAACTGTATTTATGACATGTTTTTAAATGACTGTTTTATGTCAAGAATGACTGTTTTTAAATGACTGTTTTATGACTGTTTTATGTCAAGAATGCTGGGAAGTATATTGACTGTCTTGTGAATAAGGTCGAGGAGACCTAATATGATAAAGTTGCAATAGCTGATGGAGAGTCAATGGAGAACGTCTCATGTAGCAAAGTCGTCCGCCGAGATCTTGACCAGCCTCAGTTCGATTTAAATGGTGAGCTTCCGGTATGATGGATGAGGGACCAAGGAAGCAGTCTATGAGTGAAGCACTAGGTGACCTGGAAAGGATCCTAGAATGTGCTGACCATACGGTGCTTGGGCTCTGGGTCACCAAAGATACTCACACGTGCATCGTGGAAGATATTGTAACAAGGAGTAAGAGTTGTTTTCTGAATTCGGGTATGGATCTGGTTGATTGACCTTGCTGGTCCTCCTCAACGGATGAGTCCATGGTTCTTTTATATGGATGACCTTGCTGGTCCTCCTCAACGGCGGATGAGTCCATGGTTCTTTTATATGGATCTGTTGGTCGATCTTGTTGTTCTTCAACAGCGATTCCATTTTGATTTTTATAAGTGAAAATATTACCGGTTACGATGGGCTAGGAACTATCTAAAAGGCCCCTGAGTGGATAGGTGGTGAGCGTTCTGGTTTCCAATGATGCCATAGGTACACCGATGAAAGGAAAATTGAAAATTAGGATTCAACCAGATATTTTGGAAGTTTATGACCAGTGATACTATAGTTTCATTAAAGACAACTGAATCTGTGAAAAAGGCAATTTCATATTGGGTGTGTAAGTGGTGTGGCTAGTTCTAAGTTTGCACTAATATCCGGCTAGGGGGCCAGGGAACTCTTTTCCCTGGTACTCGGGACAAAACCTAACCAAATTCTTAATTGGATCCCATCACTATAGTGGGTGGACAGTTGGCTAACCCACGGGGCTGGATTGATGGATCCCTAAAAAAAAAGAGACTCAATTCTGTTGGTACGATAGATGAAGTGAATCCCGGATAAAAATTGTTCTATGAAAAGAATCAACGGCTGTGCCTCTCAATGAGGAAAAAAGCATTGGTCTCTATCCAAGTGCAAGTCTTTTCCTTGCTCTGATTATGTGACTTAGGGGTTCAGTCAGATCAGTTCAGTTAGTTAAGGCTTTTGACTACGTTAGAGTAAAATTATATTGGAGGAATCGCCCGTGCTTTCCGAGCGAGGGGAGTTTTTCCGGGTTCAATTTTGGAAGAACTGAGGGATTAGACTCTTGTCCGGATATCCGTGGTGGGCGAGGCCCCGAGTGAGGGACTCTGCCCCGCACAAGAAGTGCTACTTCTGCTGCTAGCACCCCTGAATTCGTTGCGCAGTGGGGATAGGGATCTTTCAAGGAGAAAACGAGCGTGCTACCCCAAGTTTTCATGGCTCCTCACCTGGATAGCAACCAAAATCCACAAGCAAATTACGGGCATCTTCCAATGCAGGGTAAAAATTCTTCCCCCCTCCCCAACCCACTCCACCACTCTTATGCACACTAAACCTGCTTCAATTGCATGGGGCAAAGAGGCACGGGCATGGAGGCTACTTGGATGAAAAGAAAAGCAAGGCATGTGTGCCTCAAATGATTAGCTTGCAACCTCCTCTTATGCTTGTAGTTGGCCTACACTGAGGCTCTTATAGAGTACAAGTCCCACCAAACTCTCCAACATCGTGCAGGTCCTACGAAAAGGATGGTAGGATTTTCATTACTTTCTTTTTAAAATTGTGGAAATGGGAACATGCACAAACTCAAACTTGGCATCCATGATTTTTCTTGTGTTTTGCCTCTGATTTATACAGTAAAGCATGTCTTCAAATCAAACAATGCTATAAATTTTTTATAAAAAGTAAAGGTAGAGGGAATTGCTTGAAACTCTCTCTCTCTCTCTCTCTCTCTCTCTCTCTCTCTCTCTCTCTCTCTATGTCTCTATAGGCTATTATCCATAGCCACAAGATGAGAGCTAATTGCATGCAAGAAGCTCCCTTGGAGTAGGGAAAGGACCTAAGCTCAAGTCCTTTTTATTCCATCAAGGATTGGGGGAGTCAAATAACGACTCAATGGTTCAAGGCAACATCAGCCTCAAAAATGGATTCCAAAGGTGATGGAGATAGGGACATCTCATGTTCAGCCATAGCAACGTTAATTGTTTAAGGTTGCTAAGCCCTCCTAGAGTGACTTTAGCATGCCATAGAAGGGGGTGAAGTGTAACCTTGCTAAAGAAGGGCAAGTAAAAGAAATTTCCCTTCACATTGAAAGGGGGTAATTGAAGCATGCCTTTATAGAAAGGACACTTGTATGATTAATTTATATACACATACATACACATTGTGTGTGTGTGTGTGTGTGTATACATACATACATACATATTGTTGAGAAATGTGGTGCCATTGAGCACATGAGTTGGTACGGAGTGAGTATGAGTAGTCCAAATGAAGTTCAAGCCTAGCAACAAGCAGCCACATGAGCAAAGGTTGAATTATCCCACATGAGCTAGCAAAGCCAATGTTGTACCCAGCCATATAAAAAGGGGTCATTTCAAGCAATGGAAGATGAAGCAAAGCCAATGTTATATCCACCCATATAAAAAGGGGTCATTTCAAGCAACGGAAGATAAAGCAAGCTCTCAAGATTCTTTATGAGTACAAGTCTCAATCTTGTAACCTGATTGTGCTTAAGTCAAAGTTTAATTAGTTTAGCAATTAATCATCATGTTTATGCTTAGGCGTCACCCACCTTAGATTAACTTAATAACCATATTAATGTAAGATTAGCACTAATCACCATAGCCATGCACTTGCACATAGTACCCATGTTTCTCAACATGGTATGAGAGCCTTCTCTTGCCCCTTGAGCCTCTTCATTAGGTGCACATTAGTTTATCACTTATGCATTTACACTAAATCTATCATTAACCTCACTAATCACAACCTCATCCCTTCATTCTTCTTATGGCCCAAACTCGTTGAGATCCATTCTCTCATAGCACCATTACCCAAACCCTTTTAGCCACAAGCCAAGCTCATCTAGGCAACCTCACACATTCAAGGAAGCTCCCGTTTTTCACTGTACAGCCAAAAAATGATGAACTTAACATGATTGGTCTTCTTGTCCATTCTCTATATGTGCATCAAATTAGGGAAAACCCTCTTAAGAATGTATTACCCATAACACAAGCAACCCATAGCTTGAATCTCAAGGCATTTCAACAACTACGCGAGGCAGGAGCATTAAAAAACCAGTTACTGCACAAGGTGCAAATCCGCTTGGTTTTAGGGATTTTGAGATGATTTCTCTACATCCTTATCAAGGGGAACAAGCTTGTGCAAAAAGCCCCTTCAATGCTTGCACACACATGCTCAATTTGATCCTCCAAGTTTTGCTTTTGTTAATCACTATTTTTAAGCCTTAATCACCATCATTAAGAAAAAAAATTACACAAATTGGCCCAAATTAATGTCAAAATTAAAAAATTAGGGTATGAATCTAGTGTGGGAAGCTCTCTCTTGCATCAAAACCCATCTCAGGCATTTACATTTCTCAATTTAAGCATTTTTCCTCACTACATTTAGTGTATTTTTAGCCCATAATTCATTTGTATTAACTTGAAATCAATCATTGTATGAAAATTCAAAATTCATAATTCATTACCAATCTTGTTTGAGATTAAACATTGCTAGTGAAGCAAAACACAAGCTCATTGTTGGTAAGACCTTCTCAAATGGTAAGTATTTTACATCTTATGAAATTACATGGGGAAGGGATGCATCCTTGGGTCAACAAAAATGGGTACACACATGTGCATAAGCATCAAAAGCAAAGAAAAGATGCAGTAAATACTATCCTAATCATGTTAAAAGCAAAAATGCATGGAGTGATCACATCACAAAGCATGGCACTCACACATAAAGCATCAAAGGAAGCACCATAGCAACAAGCAAAAGCATCGAACACAAGAAATAGAGACAAAGTCTACACCAAAGGCACAATGAAGAAAACAACGCTAAAAGGTGGACATGAGTGAAGATAAGCAAAGGACAAGTAGGTAAAGGCCAAGACTCAAGCCAAAGAACAAAGACCAAGAGCCAAGAAGCATCCAATAATATGACAAAGAAGAAGAAGGACACGACGTCAACATGAAGCATGGAGTCAGCGCAAACAAGGGATCTTCATCAAGCAAGCAAGTAGCAGCATTGAACAACAAAAGAGCTACCAACCACTAACCTAATCAATTCATATGTTGTAAGCCACCAAATGAGTAGGCAAATCTATTTGTTTGTAAGCACACTTCACCACCTAAGAGTAGCCACAAAGCACCGAAGGGAAGTGATGCTAATGTAAACACTCGTGACCACCTGAGAGTAGCTAATCAAGCACCTAGGGGGGGAGATGTCCCACGTCCAAGTCCAAATGTCAATCCGCATACCACCTACATTAAGGGGGGGTAAAGTATTTGTAAACCTTGCATCTAACAACCTTGCAGTAGCTTAAGAAAATGGCACCAAGGGGGGGTATTGAGAAATGTGGTGCCATTAAGCATAGGAGTTGGTAGGGAGTGAGTACGAGCAGTCCAAATGAAGTACAAGCCTAGCAAGTAGCCACATGAGCAAAGGTGGAATTATCCCACATGAGCTAGCAAAGCCAATGTTGTACTCAGACATATAAAAAGGGGTCATTTCAAGCAATGGAAGATGAAGCAATCTCTCAAGCCTCTTTATGAGTACAAGTCTCAAACTTGTTACTGAATTGTGCTTAATTCTAAGCTTAATTAGTTTAGCAATTAATCATCATGTTTATGGTTAGGCCACCTTATATTAGCTTAATTACCAAATTAATATAAGATGAGCACTAATCACCATAGCCTTGCACTTGCACATAGGACCCATGTTTCTCAACACATACATCATGATTTTAGTTGTTTTTTAAGGTACAATAGCATGAAAATTATTTGTTTAATTTTGAAATCTATGGTATTATATTTATGTTTGTTGGAAAAACTATAAAATGTCACTAAAAGGTAACAATTGCATTAGCCCATATATTGAAGCATAAATTTAAAATTTTACCCTTATAGAAGGTCAAATTCCCAATAGATCTTCCTACAAAATTTACCCTTCTAGAAGGTCTAGATCTTTCTATAAAACAATGGACCCCACTTGCAAAAATAAACATTGCCTTCTTAGAGATAAGGATAGGTTATTGTAGGAGATTGTGACTAGTCAGAACTACAAAATTCAATAAACTTAACGGTAGCGTGCATGTAAATTTACTAATTAAACTTTTTTTATCATGTCTTTGACGACACCACCTGCCCATCCTTGATCAAGGGAGGGGGTGAGGGCTATTGATGATGTGGCAATTCATAAGGTGGCACCTTTCATTTTAAGAATACTAGAAGATTATATTAAAGAAAAAGAGGGGGGTATTACATTAAGCTTAACTTCAACTCTAAACAAGGTCGAAAGATTATAAATACTATGGCTATTTTTAGCTTATAGCTCATTCTCTCTAACACTGATAGAGATGCTTTCCTTTTTCTTTACTTCAATCACCTTCTTTGATTCACTAGCTTCGTTCGTGAGGTTGATCAAATCAATTTCTATCTTGGCCATTTGGTTAGTTTCCAAGTCATCAATATCTATAGCTTGATTTTCCTTTTTTCTTCTAAAGCCCCTCATTTGCATAGCCAAAGAGTTGCTAAGACCAGTCTGTTTATTATGAAAAACATACATATTTATGCTCTTCCATACATTCCATAAATAAGTAGATCTAGTTGCATTTCAAAGACAAGTGGAGATTCCATTAGCTTCTCCTCTTAAAAGTTCCTTCCACATCAACTTTTTAGTGTGACTTAGATCAATGCACAAATTGACCAACTGGCAGAGCTTCCTTTTTCCTGACACATGTGATGAAAAGGTGAGGAATAGTCTCCATACAATTTTTACATCTAGGATAAAGTCCATTTCGTATACCTATTTAGTGAGCCCTTTCATTAGTTTATGGAGATTTGGGTAAGATAAGCCACATGATACATGAGACTTTATGAGGGATAATATTGGACCATATGCGGGTAAACCTATGCTCTCATTGCCTCCTATCCCAGCTTAAGTTTTACCTTATATTTAGTTTGACATGGATGGGAGGCTCTATAACTTTAAAGTGTGCGACATGAAGGAGACTATCCATCCTTTTCCACACTATTACTCTGAGATTCATACATCCCTTAATTTGAATAAAGCCTTCCATATCTCTCTCCTATATGGATAATCTTCAAATTAATTGATTGAGGTCATCCTCATTAATCCTAAAGGCTTCTTTAATCTCGACTCAGGTTCTCCACTTTTTGCCCGATAGTTCTACACATCAACCCTCATAGCAATTCCCTTTTTTGAAAGTTTGCAGGGTAGAGAAGGGAGGTCACTTTGGATGAAATCTTAGCATACCAGACATTACCATATAGAGCGTGAATGATACATTCATACTTTAAATGTGAGCATGTTAGTGAAAGTAAGATTACTTTTAAATTTTTCCCAAGATTTCCATATGCCTGTGATCAGCACACTACCTTTAGGCTTAATCTGAACTTTACAGAAGTACAGAGTTGGAAATGGCAAATTCCTCCAACGAGGCAATTCCTGTATAGCAAAGGTGTGGGTATCTTTCTATAGAAGCTGAGACCAATCCTCATAAGGGACATAGAGGCTCCTAATCATCCACTTCACTTCAATCTACTAGCTCATATATGTCAGGGAGACCAAGACCCCCCCTTATATAGAAGCTGAGACCAATCCTCATAAGGGACATAGAGGCTCCTAATCATCCACTTCACTTCAATCTACTAGCTCATATATGTCAGGGAGACCAAGACCCCCCCCCCTTTTTTTGGCAAAGTACAATATTTCCAAGCCAATTTGGGAAGCTTAAAGGCTTTAAATCCCTTCCCCAAAGAAAATTCTTGCACATTGCTTTGAGACTTTTCAGGTCACTATTGGAAGGCTTCCAATAGGAGAGGAAGTAGATGCTAGATGAGATTAGCATATGCTTGAGCCTACAGGTAAATCTCTGCTACAATCCTTTCCATAGTTCACCCATAACCACTTTTGGTGTAAACTAACTCCAAATCCCAACACAATTCCTAGTGATTGATCTACAAGCCTAAAGCAAGATAGAAAACTTGAAGGCATTCCTAAAAGGAATGAATAGATTGGGGATCATTATGTGCAGGAGGCTATTAGTGTCATCAACAAACTCTTGCAAGCGCATTTATTTATGAAAATATGGATAAGATTAGACCTTCCAGCTTTTTTTTCAGCATTAAATCTCAACAAGCCATCCCAAAACATCAGTTGCAATCGTATACATAAGAGGAGCCAAGGGGTAACCTTGGCTTTTCTAAAGATAAAAGAGTATGCCAATTGTCCATTGACTGCACCCCTTGCTCTTGTATTCCAAAAGGTGTTGTGGATAGTTTTGATGAATTTTGGGCAGCCCATCCCTAAAACATGCAAAGACCACATAATGAAATCCCATTCCATCCCTTTATCAAAATCAGAATCTTGAAAAATAAATTCGTGATTAGATTGCCGAGCATACTCAAAGCCCTACCATAGACCAACAATGGCATCCAGGATGTACTTGCCCTTTATTAACCATTCCTATTCTTTTCTGATCCAAACATCTAGGTGAGCTTTAGCAAAAAAAATGTATGGAGTGGATAACATGGTAATGGGTCTCCAATTTCCCAAATCCTCTTTGGCATCCCTTTTGTGAATCAATTGTATGACACCTCCATTAATCAACATAGGAAGGCCTTGTATTTTCAGGACTCTTCCCACACCAGTAAAAGGGAAGGGGGGACCAGGCATTTATTAACATTTTTAGAATTCACTCGACATGCCATCCAGCCTCAGGCATTTACCATTTTTCAAGGACTCAATAGTTTCTTCAATTTCCTTCTTAATTAGGTCACTTTCAAGAGCATATGAAAGAGAAAGAGAGACAATTATTTTCCTATAAGAAGCAATTATAACACAAGCTTCTTGTCTATTTCTAGAAATAGGGAAAGGGGCACTTAAAATTCCCTCAAAGTTTTCTTCCACCTCAAAAGTGGTAATGTTGCCAAGATTGTTTCTTAGCATTGGGATAACCTCTTTTTCCTTTTTCTTTTTAAGGTCATTAAACTTTTTAGTCTCTAAGCAAGCACACAGCTCTTGACCTTTGATAGTGAGTCCAAGTCCCTAGAAACTATCTTGTTCTTTTTCCACCATGTTAAAGTCATCGACCAAGATCATGGGAAGATCTAGTTGTGTTGAAGGAGAGATCTCCACTACTTTGGTGTGGAGGAAGCCAGACTCGAGGCGTACACAAAAACTAGAAACTAGGGAAAATAAACATGTATCTTGATGGCCACCCACCTGTTAGATGTGTCTACCAGGTGTCCTTGTACAGATTTAGACCATCGATTACGCATACTAATAGTTGTTCCACCACTTCCTTGAGTGTGATCAGTAAAATGCCATATATGCTCCTTGGAGATCTTGTTTAGATTAGAAAGGAGCCATTAGCTTTGACTTCTAGGAAACAAATATAATCATGATTTAATTTTTAAGGCATTAGCTTTGACTTATAGGAAACAAATATCATCAGGATTTAATTTTTAAGGCATTAGCTTTTACTTATAAGAAACAAATACAATCAGGATTTAATTTTCAAGCCATTAACTTCTAAGAAACAAATACAATCAGGATTTAATTTTCAAGCCATTAACTTCTAGGAAACAAATACAATCAAGGATTTAATTTTCAAGCCATTAACTTTAACTTCTAGGAAACAAATACACTCAGAATTAATTTTTCCTTGAAGAGCCAATTTTTGATCAATTATGCTCAATTGGGATCAGTAAAACCTTAAAGGATTTTACTAATCTTTTTGGGGGTTTAGGGATAGGCTTTACCTAAGAGGCAAAGGAGATTCCAAGATTTTCTCCAACCCTAGAGATTCTTCTTTTTGAAGTTGAGAAATCCTACATCACTAGTAGCAATGGATGGGCTACAGAGGCTACAGCACTAGGGAGGTCATTATTAGATTGAGGGTGGCACCTTTCATTAATGAAATAGACAGATATCAAGTTTTCTGAATAGGCAAGTATCAAGTTTTGTGAATAAGCACCCAAAACCTTAGTTTAGTGCAATTAAATAAGCATCAACCCATCTTTTGTATTATATAGAACCAAATAGTGTTTAATTGTCAAAACACCAAAAATAGATTTTTTAAGTAAGTTTCATGTAATCATATATTGTTTAATCTTTAAACACCAAAAATTATAATTTTTATTTCCATGTCATCGTCGCATGTCTAATTCCCCACCACGTGTAGACATGCAAAATGGGAAAGTGCAACAAAACAACTATGCATCCTCAAGCAGAAATAATGAGGATAATGAAAGGTTGTTTGTTATGCAGCATGTCGTGAATGCCATGTCTGAAAATGTTGATGCAGCACAAAAAGATAATGTATGGTATGTGGATTCAGGTGCTTCAAACCACATGACGAGTCATGGGGAGTGGTTCAAGGAGATGAAAAGCCCGGAAAGACCAGGTTTTGTGGAAACAGGGGATGACACTGCTCATCCAATTGTCCACGTTAGAGATGTGCCATTGTCTATGCAGGATGGCAAAGTGAAGTACCTTGCAGATGTACTTCATGTACCGAACATAACAAAGAATCTGGTTTCAGTTGGCCAGATGATTGAGCAGGGTTTGCAGGTTTGGTTTAACCCTGATGGGTGTTATGTTGAAGATTTCAAAGACAAGTGCAGGTTGGTTGCAGAAGGCAACAGAGTGGGCAGAATGTTTACATTGAATGTAGACATGCCTGAAATGAGTGCTGCGATGTTTGCAAATGGTTCAGGAGTTGTTGCAGACACAGACATATGGCATAAAAGAATTGGACATGTAAATGTGCAGAGATTGAAGTCTATGCAGACAAAAGGAATTGTGACAGGGCTGCCAAAATTTAAAGTGGAAGGTATGCAGAAAATATGTGAAGCATGCCAATTTGGGAAGCAAACAAAGCATGTGTTTCCACGTAACAGATATGTGAGCAGAAATGCACTAGATGTTGTGCATTCAGATGTATGGGGTCCTACGAAGACCATATCTATGGGAGGCTGCAGGTATTATGTGACTTTCATTAATGACCACACAAGGAAAGTGTGGGTATATTTCATGAAAGAGAAGAGTGAGGTGTTCACTCACTTTCAAAATTTCAGAGTTTTGGTTGAAAAGCAAACAGGGAAATATGTAAAGTGCCTAAGGTCAGATGGAGGGGGAGAGTACTTCTCCAATGACTTCTTTGAATTTTTGAAGAAGAATGGTATTCGGAGACAGTTTACATGCAGATACACTCCGCAGCAAAATGGAGTTGCTGAGCGGAAAAACAGGCACATTGCTGAGATTGCGCGAGCATTGATGGAAGAGAAGAATATGCCGCATTGCTATTGGGCTGAGGCTGTTTCTACAACAGTATACATCATGAACAGGACTCCAACTGCAGCCATACATGATGAACAGGACTCCAACTACATCATGAAGGTGAATGGAGTTGAGGACGGTTGCAACGTTTCAGGTTTTAAAAAATCCAAAATATCAAATACGATAGCATTAACCTTACCTAATGCTAGTGCCCGAAAACCTTAGCTTCTCATGATTAATTGAAAGATTTTTCTTTTTCACTCATTGTGGCACCCTATTAGACGATATTTTAACAAAATTACTTTACAAATGGCCACATGGCTACCATGTGATGTACTAGCTTTCCCTCAATAATTACTCCGAACCATAGGTGTAGCTCAGAGTACCCTCATCCAATATATAGTCATGTCGTTCTCCACAAAATGAGCTGACTGGAAGGAAGAGACTTGCCACAATAGTATCCCTTTTATACGACCTATGTGAGCTATAATACCAACTTTTACATCAAATATGAAGGCATTCCTAGCTAACCAAATATGCCATAAACCTGTCCACCTGAAAAAATGAAAGAAAACTAAATGTTCTAGGTTATGTGTCCCATTCGAAATCTTGCCACTGGGCCTATTTGTCAATGGAGTCCATACGCAAGAAAGGAAATCCCACACCTTCTTTGCTACCAGACATGAAATGAAAATATGCGGGCATGTTTCCAAGCATGTAGTACAAAACACACAATTACCAGAAGCAATCCACCGCTTTCGCAAACTGGTCCCCCGATGGTAGGCCTCCAACTAGCATGCTCCATATAAACACCTTCCCTTGATATACGGAATCTTAAACCACCAGCCCTGTAAGATTACTTCCTTCTACTAGCCCCTACTCTTCTTGATGTTCCATACCCTATTAGCATTCTTAGTGATCTAGCACTTATCTTCTACCATCATATGGTACACTTGATTTGTTGTACATTGGACAATGTCCTGAGGCTTTCTAAATGGCCAATCTAACCAAGGTTGTTGATCCTCCAACTGAGGAATATCACCAAATAGTGTAAGTGCTACCCTCACCTTCTCCCATAATTGTACATATCCACGTGGAATCCAAAAATATTGATGGATTTTTCGAAAAGACAATAAACGGCCTCTACATGGCAACAAAACATCCAAAATTCTCACTAGTCCCAATCGAGCCATTCTATTGAATTTTGGTCACTCAACAAGTTTGTCAAGCCACTCCATAAGTCCCCATGAGGTAGCCAACACCTCACCTGCCATAGAATTCAACTACAACCGTTGATCTGAAGGCTTCCATTTAGTGTGTGTCAACACCTCCTTCCATGAGATCATCAAATGAGAAAGGAGAGGTGAAGCCCCACCACTTGAACCTATTGGGAACCACTCACTACATCCCACCATGTACCATCAATCCTGGTATTACCATGCACAAGTGCGACCTCCTCTATGAGGGCCTTAACCATTACCACCCATGCCTGTTGAGATACACACATATCTTGCAATAAATGCCATCTCCTAGAGCGACCATATGTAATCTCACATCTAATAAGGTTGCCCCTCCACTCCTCTTCGGAGTAGTAACATGTTCCCAAGAAATCCACGTCTGCCCTGGCTTATTTCCTACTCTTTTCCATGGAATAAATCAAATTGGCTATTGTATCTTATGCAAATCTTTGCCTGTCCATGGCAATAAAGGCAAGAAAAAAGATATCTTGCTAATCATAATGGATTGTGCCACTTTGAGCCAAACATGCAAAGGCCAACCATGAGATTTTCAATACACAAACTTATTATTTATCCTTATAGAAATCCATGCCAACAAAGCCTGTGAATCAACATCAACTCTAATCAGATAGCCCAAGTGGTGTGTGATGCATCTCCTTTGTATGACTTGCCCATTCCATCCTAAACCAAGCAAACCAAGCAAATAGCTCTCAGTATAGCTTATTAGAGCAGATTTTTGCATATTAATACATAACCCTGAAGCAAGACCAAAAGTATCCCAAACAGTCATAGCCTTCTAAACATTATCTCTTTGAGCCTTAAGGAACATGAAAGAATCATCGGCCAATGCCTGGTCGACCATCTGTTCACTGCTTGGAAGTGTAATCCCTACAACTTCACCATCCTCCACTAGCTTATCCCTACAACTTCACCATCTGCTCTCCGCTTGGAAGTGTAATCCCTACAACTTCACCATCCTCCACTAGCTTATCCCTACAACTTCACCATATGCTCTCCGCTTGGAAGTGTAATCCCTACAACTTCACCATCCTCCACTAGCTTATCCAGTCGAGATAAGATTGGATGTGTAATAATTGCAAATAAGAGAGGGCTAAGTGGGCATCCCTGCTTGATCGATCTTGTTAGATGAATGGGCTCAGTCACCCCACCATTAATCATAAGCCTAGCCATGGCATGTTGGCTAATAGTATAAATCAAAGAAGACATGTGAGGGCCAAATCCCATAGCCTTAGTAAGCTGTGAAAGAAAAGACCAACTAACGTGATTATAAGCCTACATACCTCTCTCTCTCTCTCTCTCTCTCTCTCTCTCTCTCTCTCTCTCTCTGTGGAAGGTCAAATTTCCTTGTGTCTCCTGTCTCCCCTCACACCTCTAAACTGCACAAAGCTTTGAATAATTGTTCATTTGCACACTACTAAGTGTTAATAGCATGGAAAAAAGGCATGATGATAACCCTTTGGTATTCATCCATACCCTAGTGTAGTCCTTAAGCAACACTATTATGCATTGTTGTTATTGCACATTGAAGTATTGCATCATAAGAATGCAAAACTTTTAGGAGGCTACAGACTTTCATGTATAGTAATAGTACACAAGGTAGAGGAGCAAGGAGGAGGGCAATGGGAGTTACCTTTTATGGACCTTAAACATTCCAACGTTCATAAAAATTAATCCCTATGAAAACGAACATCTCTTCTCTATATCTCTATATTATATAAAGGAAGAGTTTCACAAAATTGCCATGTGGCAAGAACTTGGAGGTTTGAGAAGAGAAGGAGGAGGTTCGAGGAGATTGGAGTAAAATTTAAATTTGGAGGTTTAAAGAGACGTGCAATAGCATGCTTCACCCACTAGTTAGTTAATAATATAAGCAGAGTGAATAACACACACACACACACACACACACACACACACACATAAGCCACCGAAATGTTTTTTCATAAAAATTAATCCCTACAAAAATGGGCATTAATAAATAACATACGTGAATAGAGTAAATAACACACACGAATAAGCCACCAATGCATTCTTTACAGTGTGTTTGACTCTCTCTCTCTCTCTCTCTCTCTCTCTCTCTCTCTCTCTCTCTCTCTCTCTCTCTCTCTCTCTCTCTCTCTCTCTCTCTCATGTTTTTACTCATTATGTATAGATGTTGTCGACCTGGCTTCCCTTAATCTTGCTCATTTAATTACATATTGATCCAGCCCCCTTCTCTCTCTCAATAAGATTATCTCTATATCTCCATGCATGAGAGGTCAAGAAGAGCACAAGAAAGGGAGGGGCAACATGGCTAAGGTGTTGTAGATATTTGAATGAATGGGAGTTAAAGGTGTTGGCTTGTGAGGAGTGGGTGGTGGAGGAGCAGCTAGGGGTGGTCAACCTCATTAATTAAATTGGCCATGTTAAGCGACCCATTTAATTAATAGGCCCTCAATGAGTTTGGGTAAATATGCACCCAATTTATGGACCATTTAATTGATAGGCCCACAATGAGTTTAAGCAAATATGAACCCATTTTGAATAATAATGTAGTTTTCATTATAATGGCATGTTGGAGTGGAGATCCATGTAAGCAACACACACAAATGCGGTAATAATAAAGCAAGGAGAGATAGATAGAAGCACAATAATCAAAATGCGATAACAAGCAAGGAGAGATAGATAGAAGCACAATAATCAAAATAGATTGATGAGAATGAGTGAAGTACAATTGAAGTGACATGGTAATGTCACTTATAATCATAAGAGTTGTGTACGTATGCTCGAGAAAAAAAAGTACTCCGACCCATCATTAGCCTATTTCCACATATCATTAGCCTATTTCCACACATCACTACCATATAAATGACTATAAATCTAGCCTATAATAATGATGTGAACATGAACAAGAATGTTTTAGGCTATATATATTTGTGTGTGTGTGTCCTAAAATATATATAGCCTCAAATATATATGATACAATATCTACATATAGATATATAAATGTATTAGGGTTTATATATGTTTTATGCTCTGTGTGTGTGTGTGTGTGGCCTAAAATATATATAATGCAATACATAAATATAGACATATATATATATTAGGGTTTATATATGTTTTAAACTATATATTTGTGTGTGTGTGTGTGTGTGTGTGTGTACACACACACACACACACAAAAATATATATAACCTAATAGATATATTGCCAAAACATAAATAAACCCTAATATATATATATATCTATATTTATATATAACCTAATAGATATATTACCAAAACATATATAAAGCCTAATATATGTTTATATTTATATATAGACATATATATGTATCTTTAAGCTATATATATTTTAGTCCCCCCCCCCCTTAACACACACACACATACATATATGGCTGAAAATCTATTAAGCTATATGTATTTGTGTGTGTGTGTGTTTAGCCAATATGTATATTTTAGCCTCTCCTCCCACACACATACACACATGTATATATCAGGCTATAAATATATAAGGTTGTAATAAAGTAGGCTTGGATGCACATGCACATAGGGAATGGGACCTAGGCACTTAGCGACATTTACATGTGTACTTTTAGGGGCCCCTATATGAGGCATATGGTTGATGGACATTGTACCCTTTTTTATCATTATACTTTCATGAGTACTCTTACTCTTTGGAGCTCTAAGCTTTTATGGTGGACTTCTCCCTCTTGAGAAGCTATGTGTGTACTCCAATTATGAGTGCAATAGGTGCTACTCTCTATGATGAGTGGGACGTGTGTACTCGATGCTATGAGTACAATCCTTAGGTTTCCTTCATTGCATTGCTCTTGGCTTAGATCCTTACTTAAGAAATGATTAGTGTTAATCATTTTTAGAATTGATTTTCACATAGATTTCAAATTTGCTAATTTTTTATTTAACAAGATTAGCAAAAAAAATTTGTTAATCATTTTTGAATTTACATTAAACACTGTTCTCAAAACCTGAATCTAGTTTACTGTTTGATTTCTTGAACTTGTTGATCTTCTTGATCTTGATTTTCATTTTCGAATTAAGGTTTACAAGAATTTTAACAACCAATACTGAGAGATTTTCTTGCATTATCTTGCTTAGAGAGCTTATAGTTCCAATTATTAATCCATTAAGTCTCTATTTTTGTCCTATTTTTCAAAATCTTAAAGTTCTTAGAGAGATTTACAAAAAGTATGATTGCTAAAGCAGTTTTGCAGAAGCTTCATTGCAGTTTTCAAAGACTGGTGTGCAGACTGTGCAAAATATTCAAATTGTAGAGTTTATGGAGAGAGTAGAGTTTGCTGTATAGAAATCAAGATTGATGTACAAAAATTTGATACACATCAACAAAGTGTGCAAAATCTTGGTGCAGATTTCAAGATTATGTGTAGTTTATACATATTTTCAAGGATGGGTGCATAACAAAGCAATTTACAAATTATGCAAAGTTTATTGTGCTAAAATCAAATCTTGACACAAAAAATAGAACAATAAGTGATTCTTGATCAAATCTTTTCGATCTTGATACTTTCTTGCAAAGAAGATAGACAGAGATTATAAATCTATTAGAGTAGTACAATCTACACAGATTAGTAAATCTTGATGTATTAGAAGTAAAGGAAGCAAGAAAAGTGTTGAGAAAACACTATTTACAACATTTTAGCACATTGCCATCAAGAAGATATACAACATGTTGTTCTATTGCAAATCTGAGCATTAGTATTATGTAAAAAGCATATTGATAACTAGTTGATGCAAAAGTACACAAGTGTATATCGAGTGCAGAAATCTAAAAAGTTTGCTGATTAACATTGTATTTGCAAGTATGGCCTTGCTAAGAATTGAACCCAGTCCACTGGTGTGAGACTGTGTGCCCCATACACCACAAGGTTCTCCTAACTTGCATACAAGGTTACTTGAGTGTGAAGATCTCTTACAGATTCTGTAAAGAACCTGCTCTGTGAAAGGAAAGGCTATCAAGAAATAGAGCATAATAAAGAACTCCTATGCATATGTATAGAGAAGTGTGCAGAGTTTAAATCTTTTACAAAAGTTTAAACTCACATAGTTTTTAGTACAGTTTTGGAACAGCTTCATTGCCTTGGAGTTGGTTCAAGGCTCAACATTGTAATACTTGTTTCAAATTCTCTTACAGAGTTGAGAAATCATGAACCAAGATAAAAAAACTACATCGCCTATAGTCAGAGTACACAGATAAGCGTTCTATGACAGCAATTCTCACACTGGCACATGCAAGGTTTGCAAGTTCACATCACAGACATTAGAGTCTTCAGGATCAGTGTTGATTAAGCCCTCAGCTACCCAACGCTAAGCATGTATGAACAATTATAGACCTAACTTACAAGAGCTAACATGCTAGTTGCAACAAGCATAGAACCTAGAGGATTTGAACAAGCACTGAGGGGCGAGAAGCTACAACAAATGGAGCTGGGTAAGACAATAAGATAAACACATTAGTGTTACAACTACCCTAAAACAGACACAAAGATGCAAACTCGAAGCGAGACTACACCATACAATAAATGCCTAACAACCAGTGATGCCTAACAACCATCACAAACGTCTTAGCTGCAGTAGGCTTAGTGGCACAAGGTGCGACAATACCATCTTGAAGTATATTATGGCAGCCAAGCATAGCATCACAGGTTCATGACAGCATTGCAGTTGGACATTCTTATGATGAGACTGAGGACACAAATGTGTGTCACTGACCGACGTCAACAACAGAGGGACATATAAGTTGCATTGCATCAGCAGCGCAAAGGGACAAACACCATCTTCGCGCCCCCCTGAGGCCAGTTTAAACAGTAGTTTAGCATTCAAATAGTAGTTTAGAATTCAAACACCATCTTCGCACCATCATAAATCGAGCTGCCATAAACCTACTACATGAGACATCTTTTGCCTTGCCGCTAACGTAGCCTCACAAAAAACAACCTGTAGCAAGCGTTGGGTGTTTGTTGACAGCAGAGCGAGATCGGACAGCAATGGAGTGGACCTACATTTGTGAGCAGAGATGACTGTATACTTGAGGATGGGTATCATTATGACATGCATTGACTGGATGATGATGTGGATAGTGATGATCATGATCATCATGTTGATGATGATATTGATGTTGACACATGTACACATGGTGATGGTCATACACAAACGTGTGATGACATTGATGTATCACACCCACATACCTATGATAATGTATCATGCACACACACACACATGATGATATTGATGAATCGCACACACATACACATGATGATAGTGATACACGTGATGATAGTGATACACGTGCACATGATACCACTGACACATGCACATGATGATGATGTATGTGATAGTGATAGTGAGAGTGATGTGTGTGAGTTACATCATGTGGACATGATCTCGAGGGACAGGGATGGCAGCGAGCATATCGAGCATTACGAGCATCATAGAGCTACCTATCTCTATTCCTAATGATCATAGGGATACATTAGACGACCATAGTGATACCTATCATCATAGAACTACCTATCTCTATTCATAGGGATACATTAGACGACCATAGTGATGCATTCCATGATCTTGATGGGCATTTGACTAATCATGATCATTCGGCTAGTCATACATCCCTAGTTACACATGGGATTGACACTTCACATGTCGTTGAGTACTTCATAGACCATGAGAAGCATAGACCCGAGGTTTTAGTATTAGATGTGTTGGGCTACTCCTCTAGATTTGTTATATCGAGAGATTTCGGATACGATCACTACTTCTAGTTTTCATAGCATTCCTGGTAGCATTTGGGTGGATCGAGTTGTTGTGAGCAGTCAGGGATAGTGCATGAGAGTAGTGATGAGTTCGTAGAGGTGAGACATCGTAGGAGTATGCATATCGATCATATTTTTAGCATATCCTATGACGTTGACTTCGAGAGATTTACATTTGATCTAGGTATCTAGTGCTATTGGAGATTGATCTATCATGGGATTTAGTTCATATAGGGACACCAGTGATGGAGTTTGTCTATACCTTTGGGGAGGACCTTAGTGGCCTTGGAGATTCCATTGATAGTGAGTTAACTGATACCACTTATATCTCTTGTGTGTAGACACTTTGTCACTCAGTACTTAATACTGAGATGATGATCTAGCCTTTATTTTAGAGGGACACACTTTGTCACTCAGTACTTAATACTGAGATGATGATCTTTATGATGATCCAGCCTTTATTTTAGAGGGACACACACATATAGAGTGTCTTGCTCATGGAGATATTGTGGATGGGTCGGATCGTACTCATACATACATTGATATGGTGGATCATGCCTTTGACTTTTTGAGTGGTTTTACATGTGACGGTGGCATGAGTTCACATTTGACTTTACATGAGGCCAACCTTGAGCTATGTTTGTTTGGCTCCTACGGATGTCGACACAATCCTATGTTCTTTGGAGTCGGGCTATTTTTCTTTGGATGCATTCTTTGCCATTTGAGGAGCATAGTTTTCAGATATGTGCCTCGACATTCAAGTGCATCTATGACATATTCCAGTCTTGGCCTACACGATGATTCTTTTATGCCAGGACCACTTGACATTCTAGCCAAGAGTTTCAAGCTTCTTCGGCGGGCAGATACCTTTCATGCCAGATTCACAGTGTAGTCGTGAGAATGGGCTTATGAGTTTTCCTTTCGACACCCGGGAGCTACTATTTCTTTGGAGTCGAGCTTTCCTTTTGATCCAAGAGCTACTACCATCTCAGCTTCGACGGTTCAGGATGTATACCATATATTTCCTTTTGATCCTAGAGGATACTTGACTAGATTCGTCATTGACAGTGGTTCCTTATCCTCTCCACTTGCACCAGATTATCATGGGACCATTGCCTTGGATTTTACATGCCTCAGATTTTCCTTTTATCCAAGAGGTTACATACATAGCCTCATCATCGAGACGGGAGCCCTCTATCCTTTCCATTTGACCCACGGGGTCATACGATTCATGCACGGGTCTTCTGCTAAATTCAGTCATGGATGTGATTTTTGGCTTTTGTATATAGCCACTTGTATATGTCTTTTCTTTGGGCACAACCACCCTTCGATTTCAAGGACGAAATCATTGTAGGAGGGGATGGTTTGTAATGAAGTAGGTTTGAGTGCACATGGGGAATGGGGCCTAGGCACTTAGGCTTATAGCGACATTTACATGTGTATTTTTAGGGGCCTCTATATGAGGCATAGGGCTCTATATGAGGCATAGGGCTCTCATGATGGACATTGTACCCTTTTTTATCATTATACTTTCATGAGTACTCTTACTCTTTGGAGCTCTAAGCTTTCATGGTGGACTTCTCCCTCTTGAGAAGCTATGTGTGTACTCCATTATGAGTGCAATAGAGTGGGATAGGTGCTACTCCCTATGATGAGTAGTACATGTGTGTGCTCCAAGCTAATGAGTGCAATTCTTAGATTTCCTTCATTGCATAGCTATATGTATCTCATTCCATTTTGTGTGTGTGTGTGTGTGTGTGTGTGTGTGTGTGTGTGTGTGTGTGTGTGTGTACCCTAAAATGTATAGCATATTTATAGCCTAATATCTATATGTGTGTGTATGTAGCTGTATATAGTTTAGGATTTTTTTTTATTTAATGTAATATATAAATATAGACACACACACACACACACACACACACACACACACACACATATATATATATATATATTAGGATTTATATATGTTTTAGGCTATATATATTCGTGTGTGTGTGTGTGTGTCACATATGAGTGCGCGCACACACACATCTGTATGGCTGAAAATCTTTTAGGCTATATGTATTTTTGTATATGTATATGTAAATATATATATGTGTATGTATGTATGTATGTATGTATGTATGTATGTATGTATGTATGTATATCATATTTTACGCTTTATATGTATACAAAAATGGAATGAAATACACTAAAGGATTTTTAAACTATTAAAAAATTTTACAAAGTTAAAATTTTTCCCTTTTTGGTGGGGCAACCCCGAGGATTATGATGGTCGAAGAATTCTTTGCATTTTACGTTCTGCTTAAAGGAATCAAGTGGACATTATCACATAGGCCCAGTCTTTCAAGTTATCAATCCTCAGCCCCATAGGGGTTGTCTGATTACCCATTTCATAAGGCATCATCAATATGGTACAAAGTTGACTTGCTATATGGACCACTTTTTTTTGGGGGGGGGGGGGGGAGGGGAGGGTGCTTTTTGTACTGACATGCAAACTCTCTTGGTTTATTGTCTTGTGGATGACTACCATGAGGTTGTAAATTGCACTTTCTTATAAGTTGAATTTGGTCATGTTCCTCGATTCATCTAGGTATATCTTTATGTTGTATTAGTGAACATGCAAATTTCACATTGTGAAGTATTCATCCAAGTTAGAGCCAGTTGATATTGTGTTAATTATTTCTATCTTTAGTGGTGCATATGCCCTATCAAATACCTTTTTTGTTGTAATAATTCTTTCTATTTGTTATGATCCTTAGTGCTAGGCTTCATTATGCTGACTCTACCTTGTATCTCTGGAGCTCTGATAGAAACTCAAAACACAGACCTTTGTATGAATGTATGCTCTTGTTTGTGTGTGTGTGTGTGTGGGAGCATATATTGATACCAAGTTCTACACCCACTATTGGGCACTGATGACGTTAGTGGGGATGTCGTAGTATCTAGTCGATACTGTGCATGATGGAGTTGATGGTTTATTATCTTGTGGATGACCACCATGAGGTTATAAATTGTACTTTCTTATAAGGTGAATTTGGGCATGTTCCGGGATTCATCGAGGTGTATATATCTCTCTTGGTGGTAATATATGTTGGAGTATTTTGTATGCCGTCCTTATTAACTTGCTATATGGATCGCTCTTTATCGAGGTTTAGGCTGCTTTTTGTATTGACATTCAAACTCTCTTGGTGATATGAATGTAATTACCTTGATTTCTATAAAATGACAAAGACAATCAAAGTGAATCCATCTCTTTCTCTATTTTCTTGTCTTTGTCCGTTGCCTTGCTCCTTAGCCATGTAAATGAATGTGCATGCAAGTCTTTGTTGTTGCCTTGCTCCTTATCTATGTCCATGTAAATGAATGTGCATGCAAGTTTAAATGTGTAAATTACAATGCCATGTGCATACATAAGTGATTATAGTTTTTAATACACACTTACATAAATATTTATATATACACTTGGATAATATATTTGTGTAGCTATTAATGTGTGGGAATAGTAGACTCCAACGCAAGATGCCAGCACAAAGGCAAAATGGATGATTGGAAGTGCATAATACTTCATGTTTAGCACAACTTGAACGATGTCATTTCTTAGATGTCACACACAGAGCCCATCACAACGTTGCTAGAGAAAGAACAATGTTTAGAAATCAAGCATCTAAATTTACAGAAAGAAGGGTGGAAACTGTTACGAGGGGAGTACGTGAATGTAGGGAGCAACATGAGTGTAATAATAAAACCCAAAATGTACCAGTACAAACTTCTACAGAGAGAGTCGGAGTAGCTGATCCAAATCAGTATGTTTACTCAGTTTGGAAGTGCATAATTCTTCATGTTTAGCACAACTTGAACGATGTCATTTCTTAGATGTCACACACAACCCATCACAATGTTGCTAGAGAAAGAAAAATGTTTAGAAATCAAGCATCTAGGTTTACAAAAAGGAGGGTGGAAACTATTACGAGGGGAGTACATGAATGTAGGGAGCAACATGAGTGTAATAATAAAACCCAAAATGTACTAGTACAAACTTCTACACAGAGAGAGTCAAAGTAGTTAATCCAAATCAATATATATTTAATCATTTGGATGTCACATATAGAGCACGTCACAACGTTGTTACAAAAAGACTAGTGGTTAGAAATCAGACATCTAGGTTTACTAAGAACAAAGGGTGGTAGTTAGCAAAGGAGTAAGTGAATGTAGGGATCAACCTAAGTGTAATAATAAAGACCAGAATATGACACTACAGACTTCTAAACATAGACTAGTATTAGTTAATCAAGATCGAAATAGGAATCAACTATCTAGGTTTACAGAAGAAAGGATGGTGTTAGAAGGGTAAGTGCATATAGAGATTAACGTGAGTACATCAATCAAGCCTAAAATGTGACACTATAGATTTCTATAGAGAGAGCAATAATATATGATCCAAATCAAAATAATTTCACTCATTTGAAAGGAAATAATTTCACTCATTTGGAAGGAAATAATTTCACTCATTTGGAAGGAAATAAAGGTTCTCACTGCTCAATTTGCAAGGAGCACGGTGGTTCACAGATCAGATGTTCATTGGTTAGTTTGCAGGTTGCGTGGTTCACAAATCAGAGGTGATGTGCCAAGGGTTAAGAGTTATGTGTCTTTCAAGTGCTCATCAATATCCTACAAGAGATGACATAAGGCATCCAACAACATATCCATTATTTTTTGGTGCATGTAGTGTTGGGAGGTCTACATTATATTTGTAATTTTTGCCATGCTTAGTTATGGAAAGAAAAGATAAGAATACTCCATTGATAAGTTATGGGAAAGAATTGTTGTGGAGCTAAGAAGGTATCTTTGTTGGCCTTATAGAATCTCCCTAAGGCTATAAAAGCTCTTTTGCTTGTTGGTAAGCAAGTTATTCTGAAAAGGATATACGAGCTTGCAATAATGCTTTAGCTTTTGTTTCACTCGATGCTCATGTTGATGACAGATTTGGCAGAAATAATGATGTGTATTATTTTCGAATCCATAGTAGTTTGTATCAATTGTGTCAGAACATTGTTGCCCAACCAGGCACACGAGAAGACAATCCACGAGATGCACAATCGTATGTGTATGACATAGAACATGAGTCACATAATGCTTTAAATGGTATGTCTAGACAATCCACGAGATGCACAATCGTATGTGTATGACATCCTGATGTGTCTGGGAAGGTTGTAAGAAAATATGCATGAATGTAATCCATATGCCAAAGTGTTTCGGTCTGTGGTGTGGGGGGATTTTTGCAAAGTAATCCACATGTAGAGCTAAGGAGGGTAATCTGTGAGACACATACTTCAAGGTAGTATTTAGTGCCAACTAGTATGAGGTCGCTACTATTATTCCAGGGCAAGGGGATGATTTTGATCTTGGGTTTTGAGATATTCAAAACCACTCCCGTAATTAAGTGATGAAAAGGATAAGGAACTTGCATGGATCATATATGCAACTCATGTTCTCCTATGTCCATGAGGAGAGGATGGGTGGCAAGTACATATTCCACATGCTGATGTGTACATGCATGCAACAACTAGGACTCAAAATGTGTCACTCATGGGAAATATTATGCATATCGATTGCAAATTAGACGTGATACCATTACATGCCTTTTGTGCAAGGGAAGACTATATACATTGTTGATGCTTATAGTACTATCGAGGAGTTAAGATTAGTATGGATTCGAAATAACCAAGTAAATATGCATGCTGAAGTCAGGACTATCTCACATGTTCAATGTAGCTAATGGTGCACAAAGTGCAGAAGGGTGAAGAACCTTGGAATAAGAGCTAGTTGGTGGCTTGCTTGAACGCAAACATTTTAAGACCCCAAAGTCATGGAAAAAGAACCCAACTATGTTAGAAGCCTCACATTGGATAAAATTATACATAGGTTCCTAATTCTTTTGATTAGACTCCAACCACTTGTCCAAACATTTTCCATCCATTTGACACACATTGAGTTATTGGAAAAGTCATCGAAAAAAAGCCCAACGATGTTAGAAGCCTCACATTGAATAAGATTGTAATTGAGTCTTTGATTAGACTCCAACCACTTGTCCAAACATTTTCCATCGATTTGACATAGATTGAGTTATTGCTTATGTCACCTAATCCTTTCTTAAACGTATTTAATTATTTTAATATGTCTCTCTCCACCTGAGTGGTTATTCCCTTGTTAGAAGTGCACATTGCTCATAACTCCCACATACAAACTCTAATTTCTATGCTATTTGTCTCGATGAGTCTATTCTTATGAAGTGCATACATACAACTACTCTATCCTTATGAAGTGCATCTATACTACTACTCTTTAGCTAGAAATCTGCCCTTACCAACTTTTTATTTAATTTACCACTATATTTGTATTTGTCCTCCTTCAAATGGCTCCATCCTTATAGCAAATAGAAGGGTATTATAAAGATAGTTTATCCCCTTTCTCTCAATTGCATCCTCCACTGGGTATAAGTCCCCACTTAAGTATTACTTCCCTAACTGCCCTATTCCTAACTCTTTAGTCTTCCTATTTAATATTGCTTCGGGTTTGATTTGTATAATTCCATCTAAATTGGTAAAATATCCCTATCATCTAGGAAATTATCAAACTATAGTTATTGTGAATTTTGATCCAGTAGTGCTAGGAAAAAGGTTTACTCAAAAGCCATCATCACAATCTAATTGAGCACATGGATTTAGAACTCATTGTTGCTATAAAGATCCATGACTATATGTAGAAAATTTTATAGAGTTACAAAAGTCCAAGAATATCACAAATTTAGATTAAAAACCATGAAGGTGCCTTCTAGCCTTTAGAAATTCCTTTCCAGAACTTTGTTAAGATACTACACTCAAAAGAATGGCAATGAAAAAAAATCTTTTGCAAGGCAATAAGAGAATATTTCTTACAACCCTTAATTCACACAAAAAGTCGTACAACTTGGCCCAATCTCCAGGATCCCTAACACGTAAAACATTGAAAAGCACTTAGTACAAATTTAGCTATAGTTTACAATGAATGAAAGCACTACAAAGTGATAACAAACCCTTTTACAAATGGGTATTTGCAACTTATTTAAGTATGTATTTACTACTTTTCTTATGTACCACTAGTTTCCTGGTGCAAACTTCACCCATACTTGGTAAGTATGCATTAGCTAAATCAACCAAACAACTCATTGATTAATGCTAAGATTCATACCTTATCATAAACCTTAGAGCCACCCCTTAGCCCCACCACCTCAAGTGCCCCCTCGCCTCCATTGCTACTTTTCGCTCACCTCCTTTTAAACGAACACACACCCCTCTCCTTGTTTAGCTCACTTCATTATTGCTGTTGGTGTTCCCCTCAACTATAAAGAGGGAAAAAGAGAGATCATTTTTAAGAGAGAGAGGTAGCCAATGGGCAATGGGAAGAGAGAGCAACACTAACCAAGGAGGTCATCTCTCTCTCCCTCCATGTGCATCAACTAAAGTTCTCTCTCCAAACCCTAATTAAGTAGCTATTATCCATCAATGGGTGCCTCCCTCACTCACTTCCAAAGTGACACACACACACACACACACACAAATAGAGAGACTTCATGTTTTCATCCCTCCACTATGCTCTGATCTCCTACATGTGGTCATCCTCTGTGTGTGTGTGTGAGAGAGAGAGAGAGAGAGCCTTTGCTAGGGAGAGAAAGAGATTCCTTTTCAGAGAGAGAGGTAAGGGGTGCACTCACTTCCAAAGTGACACACACACACACACACAAATAGAGAGACTTCATGTTTTCATCCCTCCACTATGCTCTGATCTCCTACATGTGGTCATCCTCTGTGTGTGAGAGAGAGAGAGAGAGAGAGCCTTTGCTAGGGAGAGAAAGAGATTCCTTTTCAGAGAGAGAGGTAAGGGGTGCACCCCTTCACCAGCATTACCTCTCTCTCTGAAAAGGAATCTCTTTCTCTCCCTAGCAAAGGCTCTCTCTCTCTCTCTCTCTCTCTCTCTCTCTCTCTCTCTCTCTCTCTCTCGCGCGCTCTCTTAGAACCCTAATTAAGCAACGATTGTTCATCAATGGGTGCCTCTTTTAATTTCTCTTCCAAAGTGAATTCAATGCTAAAACTCAAGGGAGCTAAAGATTTTTGGAGAGAGAGAGAGAGAGAGAGAGAGAGAGAGTTTGTTTTTGTGCCCCTTGAGCGAAAGAGATCTCTCTCTCTCTCTCTCTCAACACATCTTGTGTTCGAATCTCACTCCCGTCGGATAGATCATATTTGGTCTCTTAGGATTGTTCCTACGACGTTAAAAGAGCTTCTTCTTCTTCTTCTTCTTCTCACACACAAAAACAAACTCTCTCTCTCTCTCTCTCTCTCTCTCTCTCTCTCTCTCTCAGACTCAGAGAGAGACTTTGTTTTTGTGCCCCTTGAGAGAAAGAGATATGAAGACACCTCTTCACCATGCCCTCATGTCACCTAAGTCGTGTCCTCATTCAGAGAGACACACACACACACACACTTATGGATTCTAGACACTTGTCCACCATCTCTCTCTCTCTCTCTCTCTCTCTCTCTCTCTCTCTCTCAACACATCTTGTGTTCGAATCTCACTCCCGTCAGATAGATCATATTTGGTCTCTTAGGATTGTTCCTACGACGTCAAAAGAGCTTCTTCTTCTTCTTCTTCTTCTCACACACAAAAACAATCTCTCTCTCTCTCTCTCTCTCTCTCTCTCTCTCTCTCTCTCTCAGACTCAGAGAGAGACTTTGTTTTTGTGCCCCTTGAGAGAAAGAGATATGAAGACACCTCTTCACCATGCCCTCATGTCACCCAAGTCGTATCCTCATTCACACACACACACACACACACACACACACACTTATGGATTTTAGACACTTGTCCACCATCCATTTATAGAAGCCGTATGACTTGTCCACCATCCATTTATAGAAGCCTTATGGGTTCAAAACACTTGTCCACCATAGAAGATGTTTATCTAAAATAACAACCTATAAGCACCTTACCTAGAATACTTGGGTAGTTATACATCTTTTTTTAGCTATAGTGCTATTTGAGACTTCATGTTCATGTAGAAACCGCATTACTAGAATACTTGGGTAGTTACATGTGTTTTTTATAGCTATAGTGCTATTTCCGACTTCATGTAAGCATGTTAAAAAAAGTATCCTACTAACCCTAATCAAAGCAAAGTTTAGTGATTTTAGAGTACAATAGAATACTTGGGTAGTTACACATGTTTTTTAATTATATTGCTATTCACGACTTCATGTATGCATGTTAAGAATTTATCTTACAAACCCTGATCAAAGTGAAGTTATAGTGAGGATTAGAGTTCCTGAGTTTATCTTGACTTTTCCTTGAGACCTTAGCAATGCAACCAATCTTTTTGTGTAAAGTTTTGATTGTCTATAAAGAAGCGTATGTGTTTATTTGTAGTGTATATTGAGAACTTTATTTGTAGGTGTATTAATTAAATGTCACTGACATGGCATTTAATTTATACAACCTTAGTGAGTTCCCCCAGCCTCACTCGCTCCCTCTCCTCTCTCTTCCTCGCTCTACTTGTCAAATGAGTCCTTTGAGGCCTTTTATAGAGAATTATGAGACCATAAAGATGATGGTTTAAGGCATGAAAATAGAAAACATATCGGTGAATGCATGCAAATAGAAAGTTCATCATTTCATTGCCTTAAATAGAGGGGATATGGAAGATCATCATTTCATTGACTTTTTCAAGCATTAATCATTACATACTAAAATGAAACCTTTTGAAAAACACTCTTATTCTTGAAAATATCACATAATATATTTAATGGAAATGCAAAAAACATTTTAGTGCCATATACCGATCTATGAGATGGCTCCACTCTAGGCAGATCCCCAAGACATCCAAACAGAGAAAACAAGAGAAAACAGCACCCTTTAGAACCAATTAGCTTTGAAGTAGTCTCAAGAGGAACGTAGCCTTCTTGTGGTAAGACTTCCACATGAGGGGGCACTTTTGAGAAACGAGAGCCTTAATGCTAAATAGCCAGCTATTCTTCTTTGCACAACAGCTTCACAACATTTCATGCGACTCTAGCTTTCCAAGAAAAAAACCATGGCCAAGCTATGGTGTGTACACCCCTCCAAAGCCCATGTAGCCCACACGTCAAAAACACAGGCACTTCATCAAGTCTTGGTGGATCAGATTTTTTTTTTGTAGTAGTAGAGAGACTTTTAGCCGTACAAGGGGCATCAATGAGACCTCAGCACTGGTTTTTCCATGCATTAAAAAGAGAAGGGAAAATAAATGGCTTGCTCACAACCAAGACTTCTATTTACCATTTTCTCAGCATGACAGCGCGCACTCCAAGAAAGGGGAATTGACCTTCCAAACCTCCCTTCCGCCTGGAAAGCACAAGCGTCATCACCAACCTTGTACTAGCATATAACGACCATGTGTAACCATTGAAAATCCACATCCTATGCAAGGAGCAAAAACTGATCCTGAAAGTAGCTAGAAATAGAAACTAGAATTAGTTAATCTAGCTAAGTCACCATTCAACTTGTCTGTAATACACAACTTTGAATGTCTGTCCGAGAGAGAGAGAGTCCATTACTTCCTCGCAAATTACTATTTGGTTGCACGACATGTATCAAGGCAACGATGGTTCCTGAAGCCTATGTAGTTGAAACAAAAATTCTAAAGATCATTTGTGTAAAGAACTATCCCTGGTTCAGATGGTGTGAGGAACAAAAAACATGGATTGAGACCTGTAGCTGCCACATTATGACAAAAGCTGTCTCCCAAAACCATTATCCATGGGTCACTGTACATCATTTCATGCTTTTGTAGCCCTGATTACAACATTGATCTCATGCTACTCTCGCCCTTGGCCAAGATATTCCCTCCTTCCACCATAATTGGCTCCATTGTAGTCAACAGCATCATAGCCATTACCACCATAATAACCCCCAGGTCCAGTACTGTACGGACTTGGCTCATAGCTCAACGGGCCCCCTAGATTGCCATAACCACTCCCACGAGGACCATAGCCAGCACCTTGCGGACATTCACGGGAGAAATGACCACTTTGGCCACACGTGTAGCACACACGGCCCCCATTTCTTCCTCCTCCAAAGGCTCCAGCACCAAAAGTTCCGTTATAGCTACCTCCACGGGGACACTCGCGAGAAAAATGGCCAACCTGGAACAATCAAATAGTGAATTCAGAGCAGAAGACAAACAAGTCTTGTGCCAAAGTTGGGAGAATCAAATGATAAGTTTCAAGAGAAAACAAACTCCCTTCTTTCCAAGGAGAAATAAGGGCATGCACATTTGCATCCGTTGGCGTACATGAATGATTTTGGGCTTAAACAACACAATGTTGCATCCGCATGAAATGTGTCTATAAGAAAAGCCACCAACCTCTCCACAAGTATAGCATTCTGACTGTCCTCCAGGTTTTCTTGCACCTCCCCAAGTGTCACCATAGGAGGAGAATGATTTATCACCACCACCATCTCTGCCACCGCTGCGACTCCTGAAATTTCCAAAGCTGGGCTCACCAAAAGCACCTTCTCTGCCAGCATATGCTCCACCGTATGGCATAGAAGCACCAAGTAAGGCACTTTCATCTCTTTTCTTGTCAAATGAGCGCTTCATTCCCCCACTTTGAGTGGGCTGTGCAGCTAGCTTCTGTATCAATTAACAGAGCAGTGAAGTGTGAGATCGAAACACACATAAAATGTAGCACATACAGCTCTCTAGAAACCAGAGTTAATGGAGAACAGTTGGGATGGATTTACCTCAAATGATGCAAACAATTGTTCCAGATTTTTTTCTTTAGTTGCTACTTCTTCAGTCAGCAGAGCTGCTTTTCCAGCATCTGTCTCGTTCTCAAGCTCATTCTTGGCGAATGACAGCTCTGCTTCAGCCGCTTTTTTCTCCTCGCGTTGAGCCTCTGTTAGAACAGTCTGACAGAAATATAGAATAGATTTACTAGTGACGGAAGCCAGGAATCCAGATGCCTAAATAAAGCATGCTTGCTGTGACATGTGCAAAGAATCAGAATATCTCTAGCAATGCAAATGTTGTTCAGCAACCATGGCAGTTACTCATACTCCCATGGTCTGGGGAGAACGGCTAGCCAGAATCTGACAGCAGCCATGGTGACTTAAAAACCCCTCCCCCTCCACATGAGAAGGGAGGGGAATGAAGGTTGATGGATCCTGAGATGAGAAGAAGGCTGTACCTGAGGATTCCATTCTCTGCTTGCTTGCTCTTTCAGCACCTCCGTCTCCTTCTTTCCTTCTCTCTCAGCAATCACTTGCTCCTTGGGGCGAGCAGCTCCAAAAGGACTTGGCTGCACTCATATCCGGTACCACATGACTGATTAAGAAATATTTAAACCTGTACAAGTAAGGGAATCAGATACAAAAACACAAGTTTTGATACACATACAATTGCTCAAGCATACCTGAAAGCCCATGTGCATATGGGCATGCATGAATGCATGCACAACACATACTTTGACTAGATTTCCGCATATCCAAAGCAAGTGTGCCACACTTTTCAATTAGTATGTGTTGGGCTAGGGTTTGGAGCAGCAGCTACACACACACTTTTAGTTTGTAAAAGCTATGTCCTATTTATTACTTCACTGTACAAAGAAAGAAGCCCTCCAAAGTGAAGCAAACTTCTTGAAGATAAAAAACATTGAGCAAACAAGTTAACTGCAACTGGTCCAGCTCTCATAGTCTATGGCAATCATATAAAGATTGGCACAAAGACTAGCGGAAGTATGAGTACTTGTCAATCTATGTAGAGTGAAAAATTAGATGATTGCGAGTAATCCAAGGTGTCCAAAGTGCCCAAAAGGGTGTCCAAGCAAGGAAACTTGGATAATCAGCCAATCTTTGGTGATATCTTCCAAAGATCCAGAAATGCTTGGAGAAATAACATCCTGGAAATCTGGTAAGCCAAAGAAACAAATAATCTGAGCAAGGAATCTTTGGCTGCCAAAGATTTCTTGCTTTTCTTGCCAAAACATGATAATGAATATTCAGAATATTTAGTCCTCCATGCATCTTTGGCGAATAAATCCATTCATATCTCAAGCGCCAAAGTGCTTTCTTCTGATGTTTGGTTTTCCATAGTACTTCCATGGTGTGAGACATGAAAGCAGTAATATGTTTCTTTGTCCATACCAATAGAGGCAAGAAAAACTGCACATAAGCCATCAAGATGGATTGTACTATCCTTAGTCGTGCATGTAAAGGCCAAGTAGGCGATTGCCAGTAATCCAATTTTGCTTTCATCTTCTAAAAGACCTAGTCTGTGGCATCAGAAATAGATACATTCCACCCTAATGGGTGAACTAAAAATATGTACTGGTCCACACCATAATAAACTACGCCAATCCAATGTTGTAAGTGGTAGTAATTTGTATTTGGGGAAATTAATGAACAATCATGTAGCTTCCCCAAACAATTGGTGAGCTATCATAAGGATATATATATATATATATATATATATATATATATATATATATATATATATATATACACACCTAGATGAATCCAAGAATATGCCCAAATTCACCTTATAAGAAAGTGCAATTTATAACCTCATGGTAGTCATCCACAAGACAATAAACCATCAACTCCATCATGCATAGTATGGACTAGATACTACGACATCCCCACTAACGTACTCGGTATCATCAGCATAAGTTTGCGCCACTAAATTACAGCCTTCATGCAATGGCAGACCATGCAAAAAAAGGAACCATCAGCATAAGTTTGCACTACTAAATTACGGTCTTCAGGCAATTGCAAACCATGCAGAAGTCCTTGATCCATGAGTTTGTTCATATATAGAAGCAAAGATGAGTGGTGATTGCATATAGTAATGCACTCAAAGGACAACCCTGCCTAACTGATTTACCCAATATCCAAGAACATGACAATCCTTTACCCAATATCCAAGAACATGACAATCCTTTGCCTAATATACAACGTGCTGCACTATCTTGATAAAGCCAATAAATGACTCATTGAATTTTAGGTCCAAAATCAAGTTTCACTGCAGCTATGAAATCCCAATGAATTGTATCAAAAGCCCTCGTTACACCTATCCATAGCAATGGTGCATCCTATTGTGAGTATTTAGCATATTCAATGTCATGTGCAAGACATGTGCACGGCTGATCTCAGAGCTACTCCTGAAGGGCAACAAGATAAAGAACCAGTTTAGAACCTGAATTTGGAGCATGGTTGCTATCATTGGCAAGGGAAGGATTGGTGGTAGACAAGAGTGGCTATTGGCCAGCGCATGATGGAGAAGAACACCTATCGGTTGTAGCAAGAGTACTTGGTTTTGTCTAGGATTTGACCGACCAACAATCGGCCAGTTCACTAGTAAATCCCAAGGCCTATAAAAGGCAATGATGCTCATCATTTTAAAGTATTCAGTCCAACCTTGGATTGGATCACTAGACTAGGATTTAGATTAGGTATTTTACCACCTTTTCAAGGCAACCAAGGGCTGCAAGACTTGTACAACCTTTTGTACTGTATGAATATACTGAATACTCATCTCTCTCTCTCTCTCTCTCTCTCTCTCTCTCTCTCTTTTGAATGTGTTTTCCATCAGCATGTTCCAAGATGGTGTTTAGGGCTGAAAGAAGACTCCCAAAGCTTCTGCATGTGACATTCAATGCAAACAGAAGCATTACGGATGTTATATACCTAGATGAATCCAAAAACATACCCAAATTCACCTTTTAGGAACGTGCATGTTATATACTCATGGTAGTCAACCCACAAGACTATATAACTATCAACTCCATTATGCATAGTATGGACTAGATACTACGACATCCCCACTAACGTCATCAGTGCCCAATAGTGGGTGTAGAACTCTGTATCAAGATATGCTCTCACACACACACACATAAGAGCATATATTCACACAAAGCCCTTTGTACTGAGTTTCTGTCAAACCTCCGGAGATGCAGGGAGACTCGGCCATAATGAAGCCTAGCACTAAGGGAAGTAGCAAATAGAAAGGATTAGCACATCAAATAAGTAGTTAATAGGGCAAATACACCGCTAAAGATAGAAAGAATAAGCACAATATCAACTGGCTGCAACTCAGATGAAAACTTCACAATGTGAAATCTGCATGTCTGTTAATACGGCTGAATTATATACCTAGATGAATCCAAGAACATACCCAAATTCACCTTTTAGGAACGTGCATGTTATATAATCATGGTAGTCAACCCACAAGACTATATAACTATCAACTCCATTATTCATATTATGGACTAGACACTACGACATCCCCACTAACGTCATCAATGCCCAATAGTGCGTGGTATCCATGCAATACAAGACCAGACATTCAATATGGGGTCTCATAAATTTATGCACAACCCAAGTTCTAAGTATTGGGTACTTTGGAGCTTATATGTATGTGTACGTCTTTATGTGTGTGAACACTCCCTATGAGTGCGTGTGTGTAGCCCATCTTAGAGTGGTTACAAATTCTACATTTGACATAAGTAGTGATATCATTCACATAAGCTTTTAAGGCTATAAGAGTAGTGTACTTGGTGAAGGTTTTATAACATCACGATCATCAATAAACCATCATTGAGTCGTGCCATACTGTCTTTCTTGAACTACGTCATCTTTCTCTATCTCATCTCCGCCACAACCAGCTATTCCACCTCTATGCCCCTGCCTGGCCCCAACTGCACAATCGCCACCACCTACTCCATCCCATTGGTGGTGCAGCTTATACCTCTGCCAATTACCGCCTAGACAGTAGTCGACCACCAAAGCGGAAGCGCCAGAAAGGGATACTTCGCTACCCTCATCATCTTCAACAAGCTTACAATTTCCACTTCAGCAGATATTACGGCATTTCATCAATAAGGTGATTTCTATCAATTTGATGCTATTATTTGAAGTGCCTTCAATCATGAAAATTTGGGAAAAACGGGGTAGGCTTACACCTAGGGTGGCCCAAATAGGGACACACAAGGAGTTTATGGGCACTTATTGGCATGGGTTAATGTAAAAGCCTATATTTAACTATAATTATTGATAAGTGTGCTTCCATGCTTCGTTAGTAGCCCCAAGCAGTTACTCGCTCATAAGTGTGCATACTACCTCATAGGGGGATCGAGACCCAAGCAAGGCCTACACCTTGAGCCCGGGACATCGTGGCTAGGTAAGGAGCAAGGTCAAGGTGTTGGTCTAGCAGCTAGCCCATAGTTCGGGGATGCTCTATGGCTATGGTTGGAAGGTGAGCCATCAGCACCATCTTCTATGTGTTTGTTTGTGAGTAATATGCAAGGGACACTCAGGAGATCACATAGCAGTTTCACTATCAATCGGTTTGTCTTCAATAGATAAGGAGCAGTTTCACTATTAGTCAGCTTGTCATCAATCTAACAAGTCCCAAGGCCTGAACGTGTCTTTAAGATGTGCTGCAGCTGAAAGAAAATCCGTCAAAACCTCTAAATCTCAAATATATTTGGATACGTTGAAATTTGAGTTGCATTCATCAGAATCAAGTGAGAGTGGACTCAACATTGTCTCAAAACGTGTCACATGCACCCGCTACATCAGGATGCCACATGGCTGTACTTGTCAAGAGTGCATGCTTTAGCAACCTTTTGGAGATGAGACAATCGTAGCTATATCACTTGCCGTTTAAGCTTTAAGTTGATCATTAGGAGACACATTTCTGGTCTTTGCCTCTTTAAAGGCCAAGCCCTTTGACCCTTCCTTGTTTTGTTTGGCTTGTAGCCTCCCCCGTTAAGTTCAGCTTAGTTATTGTACGCCAACAAACTAATGTAGAGACCTCCATTGCATTTGTGTATCTAATTTGAGAAAAATACCAGCTCTAATGCAAGTTATGCAAACCTCTAAAGCCTGCGACTCTTAGCCTGCTAAAAATGCAAGGCCAGAACCAAGCCAAACGGGTACATACCCAGTTAAAAATGCAGCATCTGGTTAGGAAAGAACACAAGCCCTACCGCAGGTTTAAGAACAGATAGAAGACATCATGTTCGTATAAAAGACATCATAAACCCTAATGCGGACGTATCGTTTCTTCCACCAAGCCAGGAGTCTTTACTGGCTAAAAGAGGCAGTATCTGAGGACAAACCCTAGTGCAGTTCTGAGAAACCCTAGAGATAGACGGATACCCTACTAAAAATGAACCGTCTGAAACAACAAACCATACAAAACCTAATGCACATTCTATGAAATCAAACGGAAAAATAAAACCATCCTTTTCTTCCAAGGCTGTAGTAACTGACCCTGTTCGACTTCATGGAGGTCGGAGAGGGGACATCGCTGGCGCTAGTTCGCGGCTGCAAGCTGAGTTTGGGCCGGCCGGACCCGTCCTCGTCCACAGAATGGCTCATGGATTTTTTGTGTTCAAGTTCAGAATCAATGCAGGCCTGCAAAAACATCATCACCATAGCCAAAAAGCGCTGAGATGGAAAAAGAAGCTTTCAACGGGAAGAAAACCGCCAAGACGCTCGCACAGAACACCATCGCCACTGCCAAAAATATATAGAAAAGCTTTACCTTCAGAATCGCCATAGCCAGAAAAGCTTACCTTCAACTGTAGAGCCTCTTCGCATTTTGAATTTTTCTATTAACACTAAATTGATTTATACAAGTAGGTGACCCGCGCGGCATAAAGTTTTACTTTTATGCATGTGTATAAATATGTGTGTATATGTGTATGCATATATGCATCTTTCTATAAATTACTTGCGGCCCCTCGTGGGGAGACTTGCCAGTTCTCAAAAATGGTGACCACAGGCTTGCAGGTAGAAATGGCGATAGGCCACATAGCATGCAAACGATGGAATCCCGAGACTCAAGAGAGAACAACGGTGAAATCCAGAGCGGTTGACAAGATTCTGACGACGAGTTGGTGAGACTCGAGAGACAACGATGGTGAAAGTTGAAACTGAAATCTAAAATCCAAGAGGTTCTGACGAAATTCTGATGAGTTGACGGAGCGAGATTCCGACGAGGCGGCTCTGGCAGCGCAGGCACACAGGTGTGTGCACTATGCAGTTGGCCAGCAGTGGCACAGGCTACAAGCAACAAAAGACCTTGAGGCGGCGGGTTGCCCTTCACGAATCGCGATAGCGAAGCTAGCCCATCTTTTGAGACAGCTTGCCCTTCACAATGATCGTCCTTCATGAGATGAAAGAGAGGGGAGGGGGTCACAAGGAGTTTGCTGCCCAAGGAGGCCGGTAATTTAGCCGCACAAGGAGGAGGTAGCCATAAGGAAGAGGTTGCCAATGATAGTGTTAGTTGCCGATGATGGTGTTGGTAGGACACCATAGGTGGCCTCGACAGTTCCACGTCCTCCTCTTCAAAGCGTTCAAACCATTTGTTCGAACCGTGCAACTTCCCAGCTTTTCAAACTCCCCTCGCGCGCCCATCACCTTCCCTCAAGTACTTTTCAGACGATGTTGCTGCAGGCTCTCGCACCACCACACCTTTGGTTGTTGCTCTGCAAGTTCGCCCACCACCAAACACCTTTGGCTGTAAGTTTTTATTTTTTTCCTTTGATATTTGCTGCTTCACCACTTTCTCTTAATGTTTTTAAAATTTGTATTGAATTAAAAAAAATGTTTATTTTTGTTTTAAATAAATAGAAAATGATATGTAAATATATCTACATATACTTAAATGTAAATATATGTGCGTATATTGTCTATTTTAAATATGTGTATTTGATTATCTTCATCTCTCTCCTTATATATTTATATTTATTATATAATAACATCTTGAGAGAGAGAGAGAGAGAGAGAGTTATACAAACACATATGGAGATATATATAGAGAGAGAGAGGGGGGCGATGAGAGAAGAAGGAGAGAGAGAAAGAGTAGAATTAGATTGGAAACTTTTATTTTTTGTTTTTCTAAAATAAGGATAAAGATGTTTTAACCTACATATATACATATCTATGTATGTACACACACACACATAAAGAGGGAGAAAAAGATATGTAAATATATATACATATATATGTGTGTGTGTGTGTATTGTTATATATTATATAACATTTTGAGAGAGAAAAAGAGAGAGAGAGAGAGAGAGAGAGAGAGAGAGAGAGAGAGAAGGGGAATGAGAGAAGAGGGAGAGAGAGAGAAAGAGTAGATATCAAGATGAAGAGAGATATGTAAATATGTATACATATACATGTGTGTGTGTGTGTGTGTGTGTGTGTGTTGTCTATATTAACATATGCCTATTTGATTAAAGTTCATTTTGTTTTAAATGAATAGAAAATAGGCACCACTTTTTTTCTTGATGTTTTATTTTTATACATACATATGTATGTATGTATATATATATATATATATATATATATATCAAGAGGGAGAGAGAGATATGTAAGTATATATACATATGCATGTGTGTGTGTGTGTGTGTATATGTATATTGTCTATATCTACATATGTGTATTCGATTAAATGTTCATTTTGTTTTAAATAAATAGAAAATAGGAAGAAAGAGAGAGGGGGGGATGAGAGAAGAGGGAGAGAGAGAAAGAGTAGAATTATATTAGGAAATATTTTCAACCTAATATACATATGTGTGTGTGTGTGTGTACACACACACACACACACACGTGGATATATAGAGAGAGTATCCACGTGTGTTTGTGTGTGTGTGTGTGTGTGTGTTGTCTATATTCACATATGTATATATATGTGTGTGTGTGTGTATATATTGTCTATATTGTGCATTGATTAAATGTTTGTTTTGTTCTAAATGAATAGAAAATACGCACCGCTTTTTTTCTTGGTGTTTTGTTTTTATTTAAATAAATAAAATGTTTGTTTTTTTTAAGAGAGAGAGAGAGAGGGGGGGGGATTAGAAAAGAGGGAGAATTAATAATAGACAAAGAAAAATAAGGAAAATAAAAAGAGTATAATTATTTTTTTGGCTTGCTCTCTCATTGATTTTGTTTTTTGTTGCAAATTGCCAGTTCTCAAAAATGGTGACCACAGGCTTGCAGGTAGAAATGGCGATAGGCCACATAGCATGCAAACGATGGAATCCCGAGACTCAAGAGAGAACAACGGTGAAATCCAGAGCGGTTGACAAGATTCTGACGACGAGTTGGTGAGACTCGAGAGACAACGATGGTGAAAGTTGAAACTGAAATCTAAAATCCAAGAGGTTCTGACGAAATTCTGATGAGTTGACGGAGCGAGATTCCGACGAGGCGGCTCTGGCAGCGCAGGCACACAGGTGTGTGCACTATGCAGTTGGCCAGCAGTGGCACAGGCTACAAGCAACAAAAGACCTTGAGGCGGCGGGTTGCCCTTCACGAATCGCGATAGCGAAGCTAGCCCATCTTTTGAGACAGCTTGCCCTTCACAATGATCGTCCTTCATGAGATGAAAGAGAGGGGAGGGGGTCACAAGGAGTTTGCTGCCCAAGGAGGCCGGTAATTTAGCCGCACAAGGAGGAGGTAGCCATAAGGAAGAGGTTGCCAATGATAGTGTTAGTTGCCGATGATGGTGTTGGTAGGACACCATAGGTGGCCTCGACAGTTCCACGTCCTCCTCTTCAAAGCGTTCAAACCATTTGTTCGAACCGTGCAACTTCCCAGCTTTTCAAACTCCCCTCGCGCGCCCATCACCTTCCCTCAAGTACTTTTCAGACGATGTTGCTGCAGGCTCTCGCACCACCACACCTTTGGTTGTTGCTCTGCAAGTTCGCCCACCACCAAACACCTTTGGCTGTAAGTTTTTATTTTTTTCCTTTGATATTTGCTGCTTCACCACTTTCTCTTAATGTTTTTAAAATTTGTATTGAATTAAAAAAAATGTTTATTTTTGTTTTAAATAAATAGAAAATGATATGTAAATATATCTACATATACTTAAATGTAAATATATGTGCGTATATTGTCTATTTTAAATATGTGTATTTGATTATCTTCATCTCTCTCCTTATATATTTATATTTATTATATAATAACATCTTGAGAGAGAGAGAGAGAGAGAGAGTTATACAAACACATATGGAGATATATATAGAGAGAGAGAGGGGGGCGATGAGAGAAGAAGGAGAGAGAGAAAGAGTAGAATTAGATTGGAAACTTTTATTTTTTGTTTTTCTAAAATAAGGATAAAGATGTTTTAACCTACATATATACATATCTATGTATGTACACACACACACATAAAGAGGGAGAAAAAGATATGTAAATATATATACATATATATGTGTGTGTGTGTGTATTGTTATATATTATATAACATTTTGAGAGAGAAAAAGAGAGAGAGAGAGAGAGAGAGAGAGAGAGAGAGAGAGAGAAGGGGAATGAGAGAAGAGGGAGAGAGAGAGAAAGAGTAGATATCAAGATGAAGAGAGATATGTAAATATGTATACATATACATGTGTGTGTGTGTGTGTGTGTGTGTGTGTTGTCTATATTAACATATGCCTATTTGATTAAAGTTCATTTTGTTTTAAATGAATAGAAAATAGGCACCACTTTTTTTCTTGATGTTTTATTTTTATACATACATATGTATGTATGTATATATATATATATATATATATATATATCAAGAGGGAGAGAGAGATATGTAAGTATATATACATATGCATGTGTGTGTGTGTGTGTGTATATGTATATTGTCTATATCTACATATGTGTATTCGATTAAATGTTCATTTTGTTTTAAATAAATAGAAAATAGGAAGAAAGAGAGAGGGGGGGATGAGAGAAGAGGGAGAGAGAGAAAGAGTAGAATTATATTAGGAAATATTTTCAACCTAATATACATATGTGTGTGTGTGTGTGTACACACACACACACACACACGTGGATATATAGAGAGAGTATCCACGTGTGTTTGTGTGTGTGTGTGTGTGTGTGTTGTCTATATTCACATATGTATATATATGTGTGTGTGTGTGTATATATTGTCTATATTGTGCATTGATTAAATGTTTGTTTTGTTCTAAATGAATAGAAAATACGCACCGCTTTTTTTCTTGGTGTTTTGTTTTTATTTAAATAAATAAAATGTTTGTTTTTTTTAAGAGAGAGAGAGAGAGGGGGGGGGATTAGAAAAGAGGGAGAATTAATAATAGACAAAGAAAAATAAGGAAAATAAAAAGAGTATAATTATTTTTTTGGCTTGCTCTCTCATTGATTTTGTTTTTTGTTGCAAATTGTCTTGGGCATGACTTAAAGAAGAGTTGCTTAATTTACTTTTCTTGGTGCTTATTCCAAATTCGAGCAAGGTGAGCTACAAAAGGTGCTCAAGACAATTACTAACATTACTTGGTTATTGTTTTAGCAAATGTTGTCCTGAATATGTGGTGTTTACTATGTATATGTATATATATTTACATATTAAATTTTGATTATCTTTCTCTCCCTCTTGATTAAGATCAAGGATTATGTGCTTATATTGTATATTGTATAACATTTTGAGAGAAAGTAGAATAAACGTTTTGTTTTTTTTAAAGAGATGTTCTTTGTTTTGTTTTAAAAGAAATGTATTTTGTTTTGTTTTAAATAAATAGAAAATAGGAAGAGAGAGAGAGAGAGAAAGGTCTTACTACTCTAGGATTTAAAAAATATCAAGCTGGGAATCCTACTTCCAAACCTTTGACAATAGCTTCGTCTTCTCTATCACTTTCTGCCAGTTGACAGCCAATTATATACGTGCGAAGCACGGGTCAACCCACTAGTATGTATATATGTGTAAGCGTATGTGCGTGAGTGTGTGTGTGTGTGTGTTTGTGTGTTTTTATGTGTCGTGTATAAACTTATATATGCTTGTATACACGTGTGTGTATGCATGTATGTGCATGCGTATATGTGCGACTCTCTCATATAAACGTATATCTATGTGTCTTTCTCTTACATGCATTCTCTTTATGTCTCTTTCATGTACATAGACACAGCCCTCTCACACACATATACGTATACATGCACTCTCTCTTCTCACACCCACTCTCTCTCTCTCTCTCTCTCTCTCTCTCTCTCTCTCTCACACACACACACACACACACACTCCACACGTACATGTGGCTGTGTGTACACGTACTATATGTATATTGATTTATATATCATTATTATAATATATTACTATATATTTAGTATATATATAACATTATATTATAATAT